>NW_006921653.1:4507432-4508562 GCF_000298275.1 Orycteropus afer afer
GTATCTACCTCAGGTAAATGTTCAACTTGTATGCCTGTCTTTTGTTTGGGTGGAAGCCACAGGTGTGGGTTCAATTCCAGACCTGAAGGGCAGCTAAGGGCCATAGTCTCAGTAGTTCCACCAGGCTCTATTGGACCAGCAAACCTGGTCCCCCACTTTTTTTTTTTCCTCCATATGATTTTGAGTTTTGTTCCACATTGTTCTCCCTCTCTATCCAGGATCTCCTACATCCCTTCCAAGTGGATGACAGTGGTAGCTGGGCACCATCTAGTTCTTCTGGTCTCGTAGGTGTATAGGCTGCAGATCAGATGGTGTACCAGTCACTAGGGCTAATTGTTTCCATTAGTTTTTGGTTTTATTCATTTTTCTTTGCTCTGGATGAGGAGAGACCCATCGTTGCATCTAGATGGCAGCTTGCAAGATTTTAAGATCCCAGTCGCTATGCACCAAAGTAGGAGGTGGAACAATGTTTGGTGTAGTATGTTATGCCAATTGAACTTGTGTCTCCTGTGACTATGGTCCCAAGCCCACAGGTTCAACGACTCGGTCCCACTGGGTAGCTGGCAATGACCAAGAAGTGATTACAACCTTGCCTCTTGTCAGCTCTACTATACACCTGGGAATTCAGATCATACAAATAAACTCATAGGACCATTGTTGGCCAACCCTAAACATGGTCTTGGGTACACTCCCCACTTCATAAATATACCTACTAATTCAGCTTGTCCACCCATCTATCCACGCATATACCCATGCTTACCTTCACTGACAACGCAGTACTGTGTGTGCAAAAGGGTTCATCTTTGTTGTCTGTACCTCCCATGTACCTCTCTCTGTCTTTCTCTTCCTCAATGCCACCGTATTGATCACTCACATTAGGTACATTGCCCTTCTCTTCACACAAATCAATACTTATCTCTACCTATCTGTGTTCCCTACTCTCCCCTCCCACCCCTAGTAACCAACAAAGCAAATTTCCTTCCATAGATAAACCTTTCCTTGACTTTTACAATAATGGACTAATACAATATATGTCCTTTTGTGATTGACTTATTTCACTTAGCATAATGTCCTCCAAGTTCATCCACATTATGCAGTGTTTTGCAGATTCTACATTATTCTTTAGCATT
>NW_006921653.1:4511717-4519500 GCF_000298275.1 Orycteropus afer afer
CCAGCCTTCTGGTTAGCAGTCAAGTGCCTTAAGCACTATGTTACCAGAGCTCCTAACATATGGTCTATCATGCAAAATATTCCATGTGCACTGGAAAAGAATGTGTATTGTGCTGTTGTTGGGTGAAGGGCCCTGTAGATGTCTATAAGGTCAAGTTGGTGGATTGTATTGTTTAGCTCTTCTGCACCTTTGTTGAGTTTCTTTCCAGTTGTTCTATCTTTCATTGAAAGTGGTGTATTAAAGTCTCCCCCTATGACTGTGGAGTCATCTATTTGACTTTTCAACCCTTTTAAAGTCTGATTTATATATTTTTGGGATCTTTCATTGAGTCCATAGATATTTATTATGGTTATATCTTCATGTTTAGTTGATCCTTTAATCATTATATAATGCCCTTCCTTGTCTCATATGGATTTTTGTCTTAAAGTCAATTTGTTCAGAAATTAATATTGGCACTGTTGCTCTCTTATGGTTGCCATTTGCTTGATATATCTTTTTCAAACCCTTTATTTTTAGTCTATTTTTGTCTTTATCTCTAAGGTGTGTCTCTTGTAGGCTGCATATTGATGGGTTTTGTTTTCTTATCCAGTCTGCAACTCTCCATCTCTTGAGTGCATTTAATCCATTAACATTCAGTGTAATTATTGACAAGTATGAATTTTTTAGTGTCATTTTGTTATGTGTTTTTTTATGGTGTCCCTGGTTTCTTTGTTCCCTATTAATTTTTGTGCTGAGCTCATTATGTTTATGAATCGTGTTATCATTTCCTTTGTTGCTGTTGTTTTAGTATTTGCTGAATATTTGTGCTTGTCCTCTTTTTTATTGTGATATGAAAGTTTATCATTTTTCTTTGAGGTGTTGATTTTCTTTTGGGGTCTACTTTGTTTGGGATTCATTGGACTTCCTGAATGGATATATTCTCATTTTTCATCATATCAAGGAAGTTCTCTTCCAACAAATCTTGGACAATTTTCTCAGTGAATTTATTTTTCTCTTCCTGTTCTGGAATTCCAATGACATATAGGTTGTTTCTTTTGATGGTATCCCATATGAACCTTAGGCTTTCTTCTTTTTATTTATTTATTTATTTATTTTATTTTATTTTTTATCGATTGATCCCTTTCCAAAGAAATACTCAGTTATTTGTGTTCAATCTAATTAATTCTCTTTTCCATTGCATCAATTCTGCTCCTTTGCCCTTCTAATGTGTTATCTATTTCTCACAATTTAGTATTAATCTTCTGGATTTCTACCTGTAGATTTAGAATCATTTCTAATTTTTCATTTATTTTGTCATTTTGTTCTTGTATTTTCTTCCAGAATTCTTCTAGGGTTTTTTCTGTGTTTTCCTTGGTCTGTCTCTCAATCCTTTGAAGATACCTAAATATAATTCTTTTGAATACCTTATCAGAGATTTCCAATGCTGTTTCTTCCTCAGAGATGTGTTCTGCTCCCTTGTTTCTACCACTTTATATGGCTTCTTTGTGTGGACTGTGATGGTCTGTTGTCTCTGACACATCATGGCATTGTTGTATTTAAATCTCTGTTAACTGCTTGTGAACAGCAGCCAAGGGTGATTCAGGCTTTTCTTGGTGGATTTTTATCATTGGCCCATTGTTGGAGAAGGAGGTGGTGGCTCTCACTCAGTAAGTGAAGTTGCAAGAGGTGTGGGTATAGTTGTGTCTTATGTGGACTGTTCCTTTCTCCCACTTAGTTAGACAAAAATTGCAATTAAATAACCATCAAAAAAGTAAAAGCACATGGACAAAAAATACACCACGCAATCACACAGTAACAGTAACCAAAAAAAAAGAAAAAAGGGAAAAAGAAGGAAAAAAAAAAAAGAAACCATAAGAAAACCTGCAATATCTGGGGATAGGGAAATAAGAGAAAAAAGGTAGAGAAGGAGAATAATGAAGAAAAAAATGGGAAAAATGCAAAAAGAAAAACAAGGAATGGGGTTAACCATGAGAAAAAAGAAAGAAAAAAAAAAATGCCACCAGGAACAGGCAAAAGAAAAAAAGCTGAAAACTGGCACCTGGGAGAGGAACAATAAAGAATAATAGTAAAAAGAGTAGTAATAATAATAGTAGTTTTAAAACAGACAAAAACAAGCAAACTAAAAATCAGAAAAAAGAAAGAGGAAAAAAATTGGGAGAGGGCAGGCAGGGCACCCAGGCTCCGGCCAAGCGCACAAACTGGGATGGAGTTCCTGTGGGCCCAGAAGGTTGGTGGGAGTTGGGGATGGCCACACTTCCGTTCACCAAGCAGGTGTGGGGTATAAGAGTAACAAGCAGAATGTCTCATCTTTTCAGTCATCCAGGTCCAGAACATCCTTGGAGTTTCTGGCAAGTGGAACCTGTTCTTAAGCCCCTGCAATCCGAGAGAGCGCTGTCATTTTAAATATGCAAAATGGTCAAGTCAAGCCACTTGTAAGCATTCAAAATAGCTGTGTCCTCCAGACAAGCAAAAGTCCACAGCTCAGCCTGCATTCCTCTTCATTGCTGCTTCACCTTTTATTCCCCAGCTACCAGAGCAGTCTTAAGTTCTTAAGTCCCTAGAATCTGGGAGAATGCTGTCACTTTAAATATCCAAAATGGTCAAGCCACTTGTAAACATTCAAAATGGCTGCACCCTCTGGACAGGCAAAAGTCCACAGCTCAGCCCGCCTTCCTCTTTGCTGCTGCTTCACCTTTTATTCCCCAGCCAGCAGAGCAGTCCTCCGTGCAGTCCCTGGCTAGCAGGGCTTATTTTTAGGTTAATTCTTAGGTCCTACCACCACTCAGCAATCTTCAAGCTGTCTGTACCATCAGGATCACTCAGGATCACTAACAGACTGCAGTTCCATATGTCTCCTTTTTTGGTATTTTCATAAAAATTCTTCTGCTAGTTGGAGTTTAGTCCATTTCTATATCCTTCCCTTCAAGGCTCAGGGGTCCAGGATTATCTTCTGTGTCTGTGTTAATTGGTTCCCCTTTTCTTTGTTGAAGAGGGTTTGTGCAATCTTTCTGTCTATTCCGCCATCTTACCGGAACTCCCAGGAACATATAATCTTATATCTATGAAACTTGGCTCCAGGAAGGTGAAATCTTTTACTGTCACTTGTTTCATTTACCATCAGCTCAGTGTCTATAGTTCTTTGATTCCTATATATTTTTATTCCTTTTGTTTTGCTGGAGAAACTCTTCAGGTAATTTTTCATACAGGGCTCTCATACCCTTATATCTTATACTTGATTAATAATATAACTTGGTGTAAAATAATAGATTTAAAATTATTTTCACTCATAGCTCTGAAGACATAGCTTCATTGCCTTCTGGTACCCAGTATTGCTGCTCAGTTTGATTTTCATACCCTTCTGATATTTGATCATTTACTATTCCTTCAATGCTTCTATTCTTTTTCTGGAACCCCTAGTGGGTGGTTGTTGGACCTCTTGCATAGATTCTCCATCTTTCATAACTTCTCTGTACCTTTAATATCTTTGGTAGGCTACCATGCAGCCCTTGAACATAATTTTTAATTTTTTTTATTCCTATTTGTAATTTCCAAGAATCCAGTTCTTATTCCGTGATTGTTGGTGTTCAAAATCATATTTTTTAATTATTGTTGTAAAAATATATATAACACACATTTGCCAATTCAACATTTTTTATTTGTACAATTTAGTGGATCAGTTACATCAATCATTGTGCAACCACTACCCGTGGTTGTTGCCAAATTTCCCATCACCATAAACAAACACTAAAAATTCTTTGTTTTTAAGCTCTCTGAGGATACTAATTATATTTAAATTCTCCATTAAGTTCTCTGTATTCTTTTTTCTTTCATGTCACATGTTCTGTTTGTTTATCTTGCTTCTTCCATACTGCTGATTATCCTTGAGTGACTGGTAATTTTTAGTTATCCATTCATATTTGTAAATAGATGAATGGTATGTTGCTAAAATGAAATCTTTTCTCCAGTTAAGTAGTTCTGTTTCATAACAGAGTTTATAGGGGAGGACTGCCTTTGAGTCCTGTATAGTTAGGTGGCTACCCTCTAGAAGTGTCTTGGGAAAGATAGAGCTAGGGATCCCACCATTAATAGAATAAGGATAAGGACACTTTAATGTGCTAAGGGAGACCAGAAAACAAGCCGGAGACAGTTTGGACCAGCTAAAGGAGACCAGGAAGTGAGCCAGGTGCGGTTTGGAGCAGCTTTGTTGTTTGGAGACAAACTTGTCTGTCAGTTTGTCATACTGAGGTGGCTTGCATGTTGCTGTGAGTCTGGAGGCTATGCCACCAGTGTTTCAAATGCCAGCAGGGTTACCCACGGAGGACAGGTTTCAGTGGAGTTTCCAGAATAAGACAGATTTAGAAGAAGGAAGAGGCTATCCACTTCTCAAAGAATTGGCCAGTGAAAACCTTATGAATAGCAGTGAAACACTGTCTGATATGTTTCTGGCAAACTTCATGAATAGCCCTAAAACGGTCCAATATAGTGCCAGAAGATAAGCCCTTCAGGTCGGATGGCACTCAAGATATGACTGGAGAAGAGCTGCCTCTGCCTCCTCAGAGTAGAGCTGACCTTAATGAAGTGAATAGAGTAAAGCTTTCAGGACCTCCATTTGCTGATGTGGCAAGACTCAAAATGGGTAGAAACAGCTGCAAAAATCCATTAATAATCAGAATATAGGATATATGAAGTATGAATCTAGGAAAATTGGAAGTTGTCAAAAATGAAATGGAATACATAAAAGATCTATATCCTAGACATTAATGAGGTGAAATGGACTGGTTTTGGACATTTCAAATCAGACAACCATATGATTGACTATGCAGGGAATGGCAAATTGAAGAGGAATAGCAAGGCATTCATCATCACAAAGAATGTTTCAAGATCTATCCTAAAGTACAGTGCTATCAGTGGTAAGATAATATCCACATGCCTACAAGAAGACCTGTTAATACTACCATTATGCAAATTTACATGCCAACCACCAAAGCCAAAGATGAGGAAATTGAAGATTTTTACCAACTTCTACAGTCTGAGATTGACCAAGCATGCAATAAAGATGTGTTAATTATCACTGGAAATTGGAAGGCAAAAGTTGGAAACAAAGAAGAATCACCAGGAGTTGAAAAATGTGGCCTTGATGATGGAAATAACGCTGGAGATGGCATGATAGAATTTTGCAAGACCAAAGACTTACTCACTGCAAATACCTTTTTTCAATAACGCAAATGGTGGCTATACACACAGACTTCATCAGATGGAGTACACAGGGATCAGATTGACTACATCGGTGTCAAGAAGTGATGGAGAAGCTCAGTATTTTTAGGCAAAACAAGGCATGAGTGAATTGTGGAACAGACCATCAACTGCTCATATGCAAGTTCAAATTGAAACTGAAGACGATTAAAACAAGTCCACAAGAGCCAAATAGGACCTTGATTACATCCCTCCTTAATTTAGAGACCATCTAAAGAATAGATTTCAAGCATTGGCTGTAAAACAGAGTAATTATCAGATGATATCAAGAACATCATGCATGAAGATGACAGAAGAGGCAAACAAGCACAGGCCCTCTTCAACAAAGAAAAGAGAAACCAATTGACAGAGACACAGAAGATAATTCTGGAGCCCTGAGCTTTGAAAGGAAGTGTACAGAAGTGGATTAGGCACCAATTAGTGGAAAAACATGAACAAGACCTAAGAATAGGCTCCATTTGCCAAGGACGGCAGGGACATTCAGAAGGCAGACAACAGGAAAGGAGTCAGGTGGTGAGAGTATAAGTGCTGCCAGCTAGCGAATAGAGGAGCACAGCACAATACCCTGCTTACGCAGATAACATATGAAGAAAACAAAAATTGTAGGCAAGTCACTTCAACATACAATCACCAATTAAATATAAACACAAAAGTGTCACAGTGCCTCAGAGACAACAGAGCATCACAGTCCACATAAACAAGCAATATAAAACAGGAGAAACAAGTGACCAGAATACTGATCCAAAACACATCTCTGAGGATGATACAGCATTGGAACTCCCTGGTAAGGAATTCAAAAGAATTATATGTAGGTACCTTCAACAAATTGAGAGACAAGACAGATCAAGGAAAACTGACAAAATTGAGGAAAACACAGAGAAAATCCTAGAATGATTTCAAAAGACAATACAAGAACAAAATGATAAAAATAAATGAAAAATTAGAAATGATACAAAATCTACAGACAGAAATCCAGAAGATTAATACTAAATTTTCAGAAATAGTTAACACATTTAACAGGCAAAGGAGTAGAATTGAATCAATGGAAGACAGAATTAATGAGATTGAAGACAAATACCTCAGTACTTCTTTGGAAAGGGAACACTTAGAAAAAAGATCAAAACAAAATGTAGAAAGCCTAAGGTTCGTATGGGATACCATCAAAAGGAATAACCTATGTGTCATTGAAATTCCAGAACAGGAAGAGACAAATAAAACCACAGAAAAAATTGTCAAATATTTGTTGGAAGAGAATTTTCTTGGTATGATGAAAGATGAGAATATATCCATTCAAGAAATCTAATGAACCCCATATAGGATAGACCCCAAAAGAAAATCACCAAGACATATCATCATCAAACTCACCAAAATCAAAGACAAAGAAAGAATCCTGAAAGCACATGGGAAAAACAAAAAGTTACCTACAAGGGGAAATCAACAAGAATAATCTCAGATTTCTCAGCAGAAACCATGCAGGTGAGAAGACAATGGGATGGTATATATAAAACACTGAAAGAGAAAAATTTCCAACCAAAAATTATATGCCTGGCAAAATTGTCCCTCAAATATGATGGTGAAATTAGGACATTTGTAGATAAGCAGAAATTAAGGGAATTTGTTAAAACCAGACCAGTCTTACAAGAGATGCTAAAGGGAGTCCTTTGGACAGAGGACCACCAACCATGAACAACAACTGACCGTTAACACACATGATGACATAACCCAGAAACCAACCCAGTTATGGAAGTATCCAAAGTAAATAAGCCTACAAGATTGTAAACAGGAAACCAGGACATCAATTGACAAATGAGGACAACTACAAACTAAAAAGAGGGGAAAAGCTTGTAGTTACAGAACTTCTAAATGGTAGGGAATTCAAGACAACTGCAAGATAGAATGGACTGTTCTAAACATGGGAAGAAACTATAAATAACAGGGTAACCTCAAAGAAAAATTATAAACCTCCACATCAAAATAAAAAAGAGGACCAGTACAAATATTTAGCAAATCCTAAAACAACAGCAACGAAAGAAGTGATAACACGATTCATAAACAAAACAAGCTCAGCACACAAAATTATATGGAACAAAGAAATCAACACCACGAAAAAGCACACAACAAAATTACAGCAATAAATTCATACTTGTCAATAATTATATCTGACAAGGGGCTTATCTCTAAAATTTACAGAAAACACCTCAATAACAAAAAGATTAACAATCCAATTCAGCACTATTTACAAAGCAAAAAGATGGAAGCAACCTATGAGCACATCAACAGAAGAATGGATAACCAAACTATGGTACATACACACAGTGGAATACTATACAATACTAAAGAATAATGTAGAATCTGCAAAAAACAACATAACCTGGATAAACTTGAAGGACATTATGCTGAGTGAAATAAGTCAATCACAGAGGGACAAATATAGTATTAGTTCATTGTTGTAAAAAGTCAAAGAAAGGTTTATGTGTGGAAGGAAACTTTATTTATTGGTTACCAGGGATGGGAGGGAAGGGAAGAGAAC
>NW_006921653.1:4520595-4523074 GCF_000298275.1 Orycteropus afer afer
CAGAAAGATGTTTACTTGTGTTTTATTGACTATGCAAAAGCATTCGATTGTGTGGATCATAACAAATTATGGATAACATTGAGAAGAATGGGAATGGGAATTCCAGAAGTTATTTGTACTCATAAGGAACCTGTACATAGACCAGGAGGCAGTTGTTGGAACAGAAGAGAGGGATACTGCATGGTTTAAAATCAGGAAGGGAGTGTGTCAGGCTTGTATCCTTTCACCATGCTTAATTCAATCTGTATGCTGAGCAAATGATCTGAGAAGCTGGACTATATGAAGAAGAACGTGGCATCGGGATTGAAGGAAAGCTCATTAACAATCTGTGATACGCAGACAAAACAACTTTGCTTGCTGAAAGTGAAGATGACTGGAAACATTTACTGATGAAAATTGAAGACTTCAGTCTGCAGTATGGATTACAGCCCAATATAAAGAAAACAAAAATCCTCACAACTGGACCAATAAGCAGCATCAGGATAAATGGGGAAAAGATTGAAGTTGTCAAAGACTTCATATTACTTGGTTCTACAATCAAATACCAATGGAAGCAGCAATCAAGACATTAGAAGACCTATTGCATTGGGCAAATCTGCTGCGAAAGACCTCTTTCAAGTGCTGAAGAGCAAAGATACCTCCTTGAAGGCTAAGGTGTGCCTGACACAAGCTGTGGTATTTTCAATCACCTCATATGCACGTGAAAGCTAGATAATGAATAAGGAAGACTGAAGAAGAGTTGATGCTTTTGAGTTGTGGTATTGGTGAATACTGAAAGTACCATGGACTGCCAGAAGAACTAACAAATCTGTCCTCGAAGAAGTACAGCCAGAATGTTCCTTGGAGGTGAGAATGGCCAGACTTCATCTCACCTACTTAGGACATATTGTTAGAAGGGACCAGTCCCTGGAGAAGGATATCCTTCTTGGTAAAGTGGAGAGGCAATGAAAAAGGAAAAGGCTCTCAACAAGAGGGATTGACACAGTGGTGGCAACAATGGGCTCAGTTATAGCAAGGATCATGAGCCTGGCACAGCACTGGATGGTGTTTCATTCTGTTGTACATAGGGTCGCCGTGAGGCAGAGATGACTTGATGGCACTCAACAACAACAACAGTGTGGATAGAGTTCTTTATGCATTGCATTCCTGAGTCCAGTGCCCCTTCCTTCTTTCTCATCCAAGCCTGTTGAACAAGTCTTAAGTAACCTCAGACTCTGCTTCTCCTTCAGGCCTCAATAGTGCAGGTATTGACTGCTAACCAGAAGGCTGGCAGTTCATACCCATTAGCCACTCCTTGGAAGAAAGATTGGCCAATCTATTTCCATAGAGATACAACCTCGGAAACCCAAGAAGAGGTTGCTGTGAGTCAGAAAATTACTCCATGGCAGTGAGTTTGATTTTTTTTTTTTTTTTTTTTTTTATGGTCAGTGACTGCAACATCCTAATGGTCTCAAACCCCATCTTGTTTAGCTGTGCTTTTAAGAAACTGCCAGCTATTCCCTTCTCCCTCCCTGTCACGTTTTGATCACCTCCTTCCTATTAGGGATTATCCTGTCCTTCAGCTGTTGTTGTTATGTGCCATCGAGTCAGACCGACTCATAACGACCCCTCCTTGGGTTTCCGAGGTGGTATTACTATGAAAGTAGATTGCCCAGCCTTCCTTCGGAGGAGTGGCTGGTGGTTCCCCAGGCAATTAAAGCCTACCGGCAGTGCTTTATCAAAGCAAATACAGGTGGTTCAGAAAGCTTTGCCCAAGACCCCCTCCCGAGTGGCCTGGCGCCACTGAGTCTGAAAATGTAGCTTTCCAGTCCTGGTCAGGTTGACTCCATCCCCAATGCCCTAGACTCAAGTATAAATATTTCCAAAAGATGGATGGGTTTTTGCTGGTATTCTTGGACCCATTCCAGACTGGCCGCTTGCTGGATCAGAAACTGCTAACAAGTTGTGTAAGCCTTTGTCTGTCTTTTTTGCCTATCTATTACTTTGTAAGCTCTAACTCACTCTCTCTGTCTCTCTGTCTCTCTCTCTCTCTCTCTTTTCCCCTCTTATTCTTAGTAAAGCTTATGCCAGTAACGGGACCTCCTGACAGATTCTCTGGTTTCTCCAAATCCATCCAAAGAGAAATTTCAAATCCTCTGGGAAATTCCCAGGACAGCAGGTTACACACTATTTTTAGAAGAGAGTTCTTTGGACTTCATCCCAAAACAAAAACAACTGCAGCCAACTGCCCTGAATAAGGGAAGACAGAGGGACCTGACTTGTCAGCTATTCCAAATTCAGTTCTTGAACTACTCTGATGACTATTCCCAGATCCTCCTCCTCTGTATTTGGTTGAGTTTGACCTAAGAGATTCTCAGGAGTTCCTTTTGGAAGAACCTTACATCTCTTGTCTACTGATGACACTCTTATTATTTTCCAGGACTCTCTCTTCTTTTTTTTATTTGGTGCAACTCTCACTATAAGGCCTTATTTTTTTTTT
>NW_006921653.1:4525714-4549244 GCF_000298275.1 Orycteropus afer afer
CATAGTGCCTGAGGCATTTGATTGCTAACTAGAAGGCTGGCAGTTCAAACCCGCCAGCCACTCCTCAGAAGGAAGGTTGGGCAATCTACTTCCATGGTGATACTGCCTCAGAAACCCAAGGAGGGGTCACTATGAGTCGGGTCCAACTTGATGGCACATACACAACAATTGAATTGGAAAAAATATTCAATGTACTCTAAAGATTTCTCTTTCATGTTCTTTTATTCTTAGTCATTATAAGTTGTTTCTTTGGAGAGTTACATAAACAGGCCTCCCTCAAAGAATTGCACAGGTGGCCTTAGCAGAGGAGTTCTTTGCCTATTATAGGAAACAATAATTTCAGAATTTAAAAAAAAAATCCTGTGGATGCAATGTGCCAAGGATCTAAGCATCAGAAAGGAAGGGGGAGCCATAAGAGAATTGAGAAAGGTGAAAAAGTGACAATTTGAAAATTGCCTAAATTATTTGAAAAAATATTGCTTAATAAATTTTAGAAGAGCCAGAAAATTATTACCCCCCAAAAAAAAATGAAATTGAAAGAGGCAAAGAAACTTAAGAAGCAAGAGTTGTTTGTTTATTACCAGTAACAATTATTTTAATAAGTAAAAGTCAATAAATTCCTGCCTTCCTACCTTGTCAACAATGAATAACTCATTAAACTACTTGTAGAAAGAATATAGATCATTTGATTACATTGCACTTCATTGACTTGAGCCTTTTAAAGAGTCTGATTTTTTAAGGTGTTGAAAATGAATAATATGTTCTAATTTAAATTTGAATAAATGTTTAAACATTTATACTACTCCTACCACCACATATGCACAGATAGAGTGTTAGTAATTCACTCCCTGAGGAAAATAATACAGTATTGGAAGCCTCTGGGATCTAGAAAAGAGTACTTTCCAAAGAACAAATTTGATACAAACACATTGTGCCTGATCTAATTCCTCTGAAGAGATAAGAATGGAAGAAAGATTTCAAAGAAAATAGAATCAAGACCTTCTTTGTACACATCTATTTGATTGTTAAATGCACTATATTTAGAAATTCTGCTAACAGCTGTATAGATATATTCAAAACTAATACCTTTCTAAAACTCAGAATTGTTTATCCAAGCTTGTATCCAGGAATTACAACATCAGTACAAACAGAAGAAAGCTGGCTTCAGTATTTGTCTGATCGAAAGCAGCAGGAAGGTGAGTAGTTGGAGTAGAGTGGTTTGAACAGAATAAGTAGCTTTTGCTGGAAGTTGGGATTGCATACTGCAAGGAGCATGGATATAGAAGGCCATGAGAGTTATATCTGAATCCAAACTCTAACACAAATTAAGATGGACAAGTTATTTAACCTCACTGAGTCATATTGTTTCTTCTTCTGATGGTAATAATACTTCCATCATAGGATTGTTAGAAAGATCAGAATGAGACTAAATATTTAAACTCTCTGGCAGTTAGTATTTAATAAATGGCAGTACTTCTGTTCACAGCAAGAAATAACCTAAAAATTTTAATTAAATAATTTTTAAAAAGTAAAAAATAATCTGCATTTTTGACACAAACCTGTCTTTTTTATTATTGAAGTAACATGTGTACAATGTTTTTAAAAAGTCAAATCATTAAGAAATATATCATGTAATAATTAAAATGGAAACATCCCAATATAATTCTCAGAGGTAATCATTATGAATAGCTTTTCTTTCCAGACTTTTATATTTAAATTTTATGTTATGTCACTTATCATTAAATACTTACTGAGTCCCTACCATATGCAGAGCACCTGTCATAGGCCAAGCTCTGTTCTAGGGAAACAACAGTGAACAAAACAGACAAAATCTATCTCAATGATCTTATATTAATGTATCAGGAGAAGGGAGGAGTGAGATAAATAACAATACAAAATAAATTTGTAAATACACAATAATGTTAGATGATGTAGGTGCCAGAAATTTATCGTCTCAAGTTCTGGAGACTAGTAGTCCAAATTCAGTGTCCACAGAGCTGTCCTCTCCAAAGTCCCAAGGGGAGATCTTTTCTTATCTCCCTCAGTCTCTGGTAGCCCAGGAAGTCCTTAGCATATAGGTTCATCTTCATGCAGCTGTCTTTTCTCTGTCTCTCTGTCTCTTTTATAGTCATTCATACTGGGTAAGGACCCACCGTACTCCAGTATGACCTCATGTTAACTTAACTGATAATATCTTCAAAGACACTATTTCTAAACAAGGTTAAGTACACAGGTACAGGGGTTAGGATTTTTACTTACCTTTTTAGAGGAGACAATTCAATTCATAACAGAAGAGAATAAGGAGTGTTAGCGTGGAAGGGCTAATAGTTTGCACAGGTGCTCAGGGAAAGCTTCATTGAGAAGCTGAGATATTTGATCAAAGAGCTGAAGAAGAGGAGAGAGTAAGCCCTGAGACTCTCTCTGGGTACAATGTTCTAGGCAGAGGGAACAGTAGTCCCTCCCTCTAGAACATGAAGGATGCCAATGTGGCTCCAGTAGAGTAAGCAAGGAGGAGAATCCGATGAGATGAGGTTGGAGAAATAACGAGGACTGGATGTTTTTCACTGTGAGTGAAGTGGGAAGTTACTTGAGGGTGAGCAGAGGAATGACACAGTCTAACTCATATTTTAATGGCTGCTGATCTGCTGTGCTAAGATTATGAGGGGATCAGGGTGGAGCAAGGATTGAGCCCTGGGTCACTCCATTGTTAAGTAGTTGGGGAGATGAAGAGGCTACAATAAAGGAGACTAAGAAAAAACAGCCAATAAGATAGAAGAAAAACAAGTTGTAGATGCCAAGGAAAAAAGTGTCCTAAGCAGAAGAGAATGATCAGCTAGATCAAATGCTACTTAGTGGTCAAGGAAGATAAGGACAAAGAATTGACTACCAAATCTAGTATGGTGACTATGATAGGGCCAGTTTCAGTATAATTGTGTGGATGAAAATCTGATTGGAATGGATTCAAGGGCTAGTGGTAGAAGGGAAATTGAAGTTACTAAGTGTAGGATAAAAATGGGACTCATACCCCACACTCCCATTTTATTGCTAAATTTTTAACACTACAACTTTTGTTGTTATGTGCTCGAGTCAGACCAGACTCATAATGACCCCTCCTTGGGTTTCTGAGGCAGTATCACTATGGAAGTAGATTGCCCAACCTTCCTTCTGAAGAGTGGCTGGTACAACTAATACATAAAAAATAATATTTTTTAAAAATCAAATAAAACAAGTTTCATATGATGATTACCTGTAATTTCAGAGAACACCACTATTATCACATTGCTCTATATCTTCCCAAATCTTTTTCTAAGCTTTTACATCCATATGTGGAAATATAGACAGTAGTTTGGCACTTTTTGTTTGTTGTTATTTACATAAATGGTTACCACACTGAATATGTTGTTATACCTGCTTTTTCACTTAATATGTCTTAGAAATGTTTCCAGGTCAGGAAATAACAAATCTTCATCATTCTTTTTAATTCTTGTATAAATAGTACATAAGGAGCTCTGGTGGCGTAGTGCCTAAGGCACTTGACTGGTAAGCAGAAGGCTGGCAGTTCTAACCCACCAGCCACTCCTTCGAAGGAAGATGGGGCAATCTACTTCTGTAGAGATACCGCCTCAGAAACCCAAGGAGGGGTCACTATGAGTCGGATCCGACTCAATGGCAGTGAGTTTGGTTGGTTGGTTTGTTTTTTTGATAAACAGTATATGGTATAGACAAGCAGTTGTTTATTTCAAGATTCCCCAATTGAAATGTTATAAAGTTGTTCCTAGATTTTCACTTCCTCAGTGTTATAGTAAACCTCCTCCTCTTTGTATATATATCCAAGTATTTCCCTAAAGCAGATGCCGAGAAGTGGTATTACTGGGTGAAAACCTACTCAAGAAACCAAACTCACCACTATCAAATTGATTCTGACTCATAGTGACCCTAGAGGACAGAGTAGAACTGCCCCATTGGGTTTCCAAGGCTATAAATCTTTACAGAAGCACACTGCCTCATCTTTCTCCAACAGAGCACCTGGTGGGTTCAAACTCCAAACCTTTTGGTTAGCAGCAAGATACATTAACCATTGTGCCACCAGATCTCCTGGGTGAACAAATAGGCATATTAATCATGGCCTTCATAAAGAGCTGACCCAATGTATAAAACCAAACTCACTATCATTGAGTTGATTCCTACTAATAGCAACTCTCATTGGGTTTCCAAGGCTGTAAATCTTTATGGTAGCAGACCACCTTATCTTTCTTCTGCAGAGGTGCTGATGGGTTCAAACTATTGACATTTTGGTTAGCAGCCAAATGCCTTAACCACTACACCACCAGAGCTCCTTTGACCCAAGGTATACTTCCACCAAAAGAGTTGAGAGATCACTTGTTTTCCTACCCTTCCAAATATTTTATATTGTCCCTCTTTTAAATTTATACCAGGGTAATATGTGCAAATTATACTGTATCTTATTATTATTTTGTTTTGTTTTCCTTGATTAGTAGTGAAGTTAAAACTCTTGTTACCAGAATATATTTTCAGCCATTTGAATATCTTCTTCGAATTCAACAAATAAACAAATGTTTATATCTTTTGTTCATTTTTCAATTGGTCATCTTTTTAATATTTTCTTAGCACTTTACATATATGGTAATACTTTGAATAATGTGTTGCAAATTTTTTCTTTTGTCTTTTACCTTTGTGGTGTGCTCTGTCATACGTAATTTTAAATTTTTATGTAAATAAATCATTTCCTTTGTGAGTTTTATATTTTGTGATTTATTTTAGAGGTCATTCCCTAACTGAGAGGAGCTGTGGTGGCACTGTGGTGAAAGCTTTAGGCTGCTAACCAAAAGGTTAGCAGTTCAAACCGACAAGCTGCTCCGTAAGAAAAAGATGAGACAGTCTGCATCTGTACAGGTTTACAGCCTTAGAAACCCTTTGAGGCAGTTCTACTCTGTCCTATAGGGTTGCTATGAGTCAGACTGGACTCAATGTAGTGGGGAAGGTGGGTTGCTAACTAAAGATTATAAACGTATTTTCCTATATTTTTTTCTAACACTTATATGATTTTATTTTTTACATTTAGCTCCTCAATTAATATGCAGTTCATTTTTGTGAATGACTTGAGAAAATATCAGTATTTTCTTTTTTTCTAATTCTTTCTCCAGTAATAATTAATAGTCCAATCCTTCCTCTGTGCTTTGAAATATCTTTAAACCAAACCAAACTCACTGCCATCGAGTTGATTATAACTCATAGTGACTCCCATTGGGTTTCCAAGACAGTAAATCCTTACAGAAGTAGATTGCCCAGTCTTCCTTCCATGGAGTGGCTGATGGGTTTGAACCACCAAGCAAGCTTCTGGTGAGCAGTCAAATGCCTTAGGCACTATACCATACCACCAGAGCTCTTTTGAAATATCTTTTGTTGTTGTTGTTATGTGCCATCGAGTCAGACCCGACTCATAATGACCCCTCCTTGGGTTTCTGAGGCAGTATCACTATGGAAGTAGATTGCCCCATCTTCCTTCTGAGGAGTGGCTGGTGGGTTTGAATCACCAGCCTTCTGGTTAGCAGTCAAGTGCCTTGGGACCAGACTCATAATGACCCCTCCTTGGGTTTCTGAGGCAGTATCACTATGGAAGTAGATTGCCCAACCTTCCTTCCGAGGAGTGGCTGGTGGGTTTGAACCTCCAGCCGTCTGGTTAGCAGGCAAGTGCCTTAGCCACTATGCTACCAGAGCTCCTGTGTATATATATAAATATTCTGTTCCCATGAACTCTTTGTATTTGCCTACACCAATACTACATTGTTTTATTTTTTTTAGTTTTATAATGTATTTACTATCTGATAAAGCAGATACTCTTTCAGAGTCCATGGGTAGTACAAACAGTTAATGCTCTCAGATGCTAACCAAAGGATTAGAAGTTTGAGTCAACCCTGGGGCACCTTAGAAGAAAGGTCTGATCAATGCAGAAATGGCATTTTATAAAATCTAACACCCATTCCTGATAAAAACTCTCAGAAAAATATAAATAGAAGGAAAATTCCTCAACATAATAAAGGGCTGTGGTGTAGTTAAAAGTACATAGTGTGGCTTTTCTAGCCATAATTCTTTGTAATTTGTAATGCTGAAATTTGCCATGAGCAACTGAGTAGCCCTGATTGTTAAAGTAATCCACCGGGGGTATTTATTTTGGGAGCAGCACAAAGTAATTTTCTGGGAAGTTCACTGTCTCTCAGGTGTATAGAATTCTGATGTTGGGATTGGTTGGTTTGGCCACTCTGCCAGGCTCAAAATGAGCCCTCCTAGAGGCAGAAGGAATCTTTCACTGCTGACTGAGAGATGTAAGAGACACACATTGCTGAGAGAGAGATGTGAGAGACAGGCACTGCTGGGAGAGAGATACCAAGAGACACTCACTGCTGGCAGAGAGACTGTAGGCTGAGAGACAATGGATTGAAAGAGACTGAGCATGTTCCTGAACTTGAATTGTAGCCTGTTGCTTCCCTAATAAATCTCATAATCTGTGAGTTCTGTATGGCCACTGCAACGAATTATCGAACCCAGCAGAAAGGTGGTGGGTGGGTGCTGTGAGAGGAACGGTTGGTGTCACGGTTGGTGAAAGGGCTGGAAGGAGGTGGCATGTCCGGCCTTGCAGGGATAGGCCTTGGGCTACTGATGGTGATTCTGTTTTCCTCTTGTGGGGTTAGAGGAAGTCAGAAGATGTGGCCTTCCTGCCACTTTGGCAAGGACATATATGCAAAACCAACAACAAACATTATTCTCGATGGAGAGAGACTGAAACCATTCCCCTTGCAAACAGGAAGCAGACAAGGATGCCCTCTATCACCACTTCTATTAACATTGTATTGGAAGCCCTAGCCAGGGCAATAAAGCAAAAAAGAGAAATCAAAGGTATCCAAATTGGTAAGGAAGAAGTAAAACTTCCTATTTGCTGATGATAAGATCCTATACATAGAAAAGCCAAGAGACTCGGCAAAAAACAAAACAAAACAAAAAAACCAACTAGAACTAATTGAGAGATTTAGCATAATGGCAGCATACAAGATCAACATCCAAAAGTCAGTTGGATTCCTCTACACCAACAAAGAGATTGCTGAAAGGAGATAAGGAAATCAATACTATTTACAATAACTACCAAAAAATAAAATACAATACTTAAGAATAAATCTCACTAGGGACACAAAAGACTCATACAAAGAAAACTGCAGAACACTACTTCCAGAAACCATAAAAGATTTAAAATGTATTGACCCATGTCACTTTAGTTTTGTGTATTTCACTGTACATAAATTATATTTCAATAAAATGTATTTAAAAAAAAAAAGAAGAAGAAAGAAACCTTAAGAGATCTACATAAATGGAAGAGCATACCATGCTTGTGGATAGGAAGATTGAACATTGTGAAAATGTCAGTACTGCCTAAAGCAATCTGTACATTCAATGCAGTCCCAATCCAGATCCTATCAACAGTTCTTTAATGATGTGGAAGGACCAATCACTAATTTTATATGGAAAAGAAAGAGACCTATTGAAGAAGAACAACAAAGTAGGAGGTCTCACACTCCCAGATCTCAAAACCTGCTATACAGTCACAGTAGTCAAAACAGCCGGTATTGGTACAATGACAGAATATAGACCAGCGGAACAGAATTGAGAACCCAGAAGTAGATCCATTGACTATGATCAGCTGATTTTTGACAAAAGGGCTGAAACCCATTATATGGGGGAGGAGATGGTCTCTATAACAAATGGTGCTGGAAAAACTGGATATCCATTTGCAGAAGAGTGAAAAAAGATCCATACCTCACACCATACACAAAAACTAACTCCAGATGGATCACAGACTTAAATGTGAAACCTAAAACTATAAAGTTCCTCAAGGAGGATATGAAGAGATTGGGACTCTCATACACTGCTGGTGGGACTGTAAAATGCTACAGCCACTGTGGAAAGCAGTATGGCAATTCCTTAAAAAGCTGGAATTTGAAATACCATTTGACCCAGTCATTCTATTACTAGGTATATATCCAAAAGAAGTGAGAGCCAGGACAAGAACAAATACATGCACACCTATGTTCATTGCAGCACTATTTACACTAGCAAAGATATGAAAGCAACCCCAAGGCCCATCAACTGAAGAATGGATAACCAAACATGGTACGTACACACAATGGAATGCTAGGCAATTCTAAAGAATAATGTAGAATTTGCAAAACACTGCATAACATGGATGAACTTGGAGGACATTATGCTGAGTGAAATAAGTCAATCACAGAAGGACAAATATTGTATTAGTTCATTATTGTAAAAAGTCAAGGCAAGGTTTATATATGGAAGGAAACTTTCTTTGTTGTTTACCAGAGGTGGGAGTGGAGGGGAGGGAACACTGAAAAAAATTTTTTTAAAAAAGAAGCGCATGATAATCTACTTCCAAAAAATTAGCAATTTACATCTCAGCAGCCTTTGCCTCAGTCTCATTGTAAGTTGCTCTGATTGGCTTTTCATCATTTCAATCTTAAGTGCTTTTGATCTTCTAGACGTTAATTCAGAGTTTCTGGGATGTGGATGGTCTTCTTCCCCATCTCCAGTGCTTCTCTGGAATCTGCAGAGGGTAGAAGAGTAATCCTGGTGGTTTAATTCTCTGCCTGAGCTGGAACCTTCCTAAACCAATTATCCTCCTACCTGAGAAATCTTACATAGAATAACAGACATAACATAGACATGAATACTTAAGCAGAAAACATATGAGTATGTACACCATGATTATAGTCAAGTAAAATATGCATCCATGTACTATTTTAAGACTATAAAGGAACAGGGAAACATTTTTAAATGTGATATATTACAGTGATGAGTTTGCTCTATTTGTTTGTTATTGGTAATGTCATTTGGAAAAGACCAAAAGTTGAAAGATAAAATAAACACACTTAACAGGGGTACTTATTTTTCTAAGAGATTACTTTCTTTTATACTAAACATCTTTTCTGTTTTGTGCAGAGTAGTGACAAATGTTTACTCTTTTTACAGAGAAGAAAACACGCCCACTGTTGAAGAAGAAAGCTGAACCTAAAAGCCTGGCTTCTGAGTTAAGAAGTAAATAGCTGTTTGGAGTCATATCCTTTTGGTGGCAAAGGCATACAACTATTGGAGAACCAACCCTTATCTTTAACAATGTCCACATCCTTTAGAAAAACACTCCCCCCAAACATGTATGCAAGAAGGTGTTGAAAATGATCATTTCACTTATATTAACAACGAAACTGACTCATACCGGTACTACAGACTAAAATGAAGGGTTTCAGGACATTTCAACAGTGTGTGTGATGGCAAAAAAAAAAAAAAAAAAAAACCTCATCGCCCTTGAGTCAGATCCGACTCAAAGCGACCCCTCCTTGGGTTTCTGAGGCGGTATCACTATGGCAGTAGATTGGCCAATCTTCCTTCCTAGTGTTTGGTGGGGAGGAGGATTAATGGGACTCTCCAAACCAGAGAAAATGGAATGTATTAAAGGTGTTAAACTTTCCTTCTAAATCTATCCTTTCTCTTCAGAAAAGTGGGTAATTAATCCAGAAGAGCCAAAATTAAAGATTTTATACGAGCTGGAGGTAAGAAATATTTACCAGATTAATTTGTACACTGTTTTCAAGATTCAAAAAAAAAAAAGCTTATTTAATCTTCAATTTTTCTTTTTCTTTCCTTTTTTTTGAATAGTTTAAGGATGACTTCATGAAATTGTTTGCGCCTTCTCTGAAAACATTACCCAGCATTGGGCCACCATCCATTCTCACATACAAACCAGAGATTACTAATTTAAACATTACATTCAAGGTGATTTTAATTCATATTCTTTAGTAGTAGTAGTAGTAGTAGTAGTAGTAGTAGTAGTAGTAGTAGTATAACAAGTTATATAAAATGTCACATGATAATTTGTACAATAAATAATGAACATACTTGTCTTAGTTATCTTTTGCTACTATAATAGAAATACTATAAATCAGTGACTTAAACAGAAATTTGTTTCCTCACGGTTTAGGAAGTTACAAGTCTGAATTCAGGGTGCCAGCTCTAAGGAAAGGCTTTCTCTCCTCTGTGGGCTCTAGAGGAAGGTCCTTGTCTCTTTGAGCTTCTGCTTCTGGGTGATCGTCACGTGGTTTGGCATCTCTCTTCCCCCACCTCTGCTTCTTCACTTGCTTATCTCTTTTACATCTCAGAAGAGATTGACTTAAGACACACAGTACACAAATATGGTCTAATTAACATAACAAAGAAAGCTCATTTCCAAATGGGATTCTAATGACAGGTCTCTAAAAACCCACTGCCTTCAAGTCAATTCCAACTCTGATTCTATAGTACAGCAGATTTCCAAGGTTTCCAAGGCTGTGAATCTTTACAGAAGCAGACGGCCTCATCTTTCTCTCTTGGAGCAGCTGGTGGGTTCGAACTACCAAGTTTTGGTTACAGCTTAGTGCTTAACCACTTCACCACCTGGGCTCCTTACCACAGGTATAGGGGTTAAGATTTACAACACTTAATTTTGGGGGGACACAATTCAATCCGTAACAATACCTTTTAAAAAAGAGTTCATATGATTGGAGTAGCCTTTAGGCAGGGTGGCCATAAAGCCTGGGAGCCTAGATGAAAACTGCCATATTTGATCATGTTCAGTGACCAGTTAGTGCCTGCACTTGACAGGCCAGGGAAGGGTCACCTCAGTGATTCCAACAGGTAGTGCCCCATCCCACTATATCAGAATGGTGAGGGAGTAATAGAGGAAGATAATTTCCAAGTCTGGATTGGACAGTGAGGCCAGGTAGAGCTGTGGGCTCACTAGATCTGAACCCCCTTGATTACTACTTCTGGAGTCTGCTAACGGTACAGTTTTATTCATTAAAAGTAAGAGACACCATCATCCAAGGCAGCACATCAAGATGCATGAACTGAGCTTGCTGAAAATGCTGTGCATTTGTGGCCATTTTGCACAGACGTTGAACTATGTAGTACTAATCAGGGGCAGCACATTGAATGTGTCATGTAATGTAATGTCAATAAACATTTATGATTTATATTTGGCCAGGTTTCTAGGCTTTCTGGTCCTCTTATAGCCTCATCTGGCTGAAATTTTATTCAACCATAGTACCTTCCTTTTCTGGACCACAAAGGCTTATATCCAGAGAAGTTTCTTCAGCTTGGATTATGGTTTCCTTGCCAGATACGAGCCAGAACAGGCAGAAGGCCTCCAGACATTTGTTCTTGCACTTGTACCTACACAGAGTTGGCTCTTCCTGCTACTGGGTAGAACTTTCAGGCCCTCTAGACCAAGCATTGATAGCAACCAAGTTCAAGATCAGCAGCAGCTAGCTTGCCCAGTACTTGTCTCCAGCCACATCTCCTGATACAGATTCCAAGCCCACATGTGGTTCTTTGAAGTATGTCTACCCTGCTTTACCTTAGCCCTTAATAGGGACAAGGATCATAAGCTGAGTTCACTACGAAATCTCTTGTATGAAACAGACTGTAGATGACCTGGTGTTGCCAACCTGTCTCTCTACCTGCTCTATCATTTGTTAACTATCCTAGGTTTTTCACCACCATTTCCTATTATAAGGCTTTTGATGATGTACAGTACTTTCTATTGGGTAGTTTCAATGGTCTAAAGATAATGGGTGTTTCTCTGAGGTGGGAAATCCTTCACTGCACTAGCTACCTCAGTCACCATGTAGGTGGCCATTTTGCCAGTCCCAGAGGATGGTTTTCATGGCAAATATATGAAATTCCCTGATGATGTTCGTGATCTGCAAGGACTTCACTCTTTTCCTGGAGGCCTATGCTGAGTCTTGGCTGCTCACCTGCCCAAGAACCTCTGCAGTCACAGACATGACCTCATGTCACTGATGTGGCCACAGTGCATCAGCCCTTCATGAAGTCACCTGAGCTCCTGCCTGTCTGATCTCTTTGCTTCTACAGCCTCCCTCTCCTGAATAACTTCCACAGTACAAACAGGAAAATTCAGAGCCCCACTGTACGTCACCCCTTGAAATATGACTCTGATTTATTTTAAAGCTGATAACTGTAAATTCTGGCCTACACAGTAATGTTAAGATTTTCTTTCTTTCCTTATACTTCCTGAAAGAGTTTGTGGTATTCAGTCCATTTGCATAAAATCAGGTGTGTATTATCCCTAGTCTTTCTCATCTAGTTACACACTATAAGCCACCCCCCAGAGACACACCCTGTTGTTGTTGTTGTTGTTGTTTTGTGCCGTCGAGTCGGCCCCTACTCATAGCGACCCCTCCTTGGGTTTCCGAGGCAGTATCACTACAGAAGTAGGATTGCCCAACCTTCCTTCCGAGGAGTGGCTGGTGGGTTTGAACCGCCAGCCTTCTGGTTAGCAGTCAAGTGCTTTAGCCACTATGCTACCAGAGCTCCTGAGACACACCCTAGGGGCTCTAATGTCAACAGAAAAGTGATTTCTGTAACTTTCTTAATATCTTGGGGAGGCATCCCTAGGTCCACCCAGCTCCTAATAGGCTCAGTTCTAGTTTAGTTGAGCTGCACCAGAAAGAGGTTCTCAAAATGACACCTCCGTCCCCTCAGTCCTCACCAACCTATGAGTAGAAGTGATATCACATTAATCTCACTGGTGCCTTCTGGTACAGGTCTTAGCCTCTGAAAGTCCCCCAACATGTAGTTCTGGGAGTCTCTAGGGTGGCTGACAGGATTTCTCATATTTGCAATCCCCCAATATTGAACATTCACTGCCCTTGCCCAGAGCCATGTTTTCTGCTGCTTCCAGAGCCTCTGGGCCTCCTTATCAGCACTTCTCCATTTTTTCTCTGCTTTGAAGGATGAAGAGGAGGAGCTATTGCCTAAGTGTGAATATTGTGGGAATGATCTACGAACATTTCTTTCCAGTATGGATTTTTACCCTGAGCCAATAAAACGTGTAAGTTCTAAAACAGGTTATTGAGGAAATGATCTTTTAAACATCTGCACATACATATCACATCATATTTTCTCCTGTATTGCTGCCATTGAGTTACGTGTCAGCCACCAGGGAATGTAAACCAAAACCGCAATGCAATGCCATACCATATCACTAGGATAGCCTTAACCAAAAAGACAGACAATAGCAAGTATTGGCTAGGATGTAGAAAAATTGGACCTTCATATACTGCTGAGGGTAATATAAAATGATGCAGCCATTTTGTAAAACTGTGAAAGTTCCTCAAAACTTAATATAGAATGCCACTCCTATGTATATACCCAAGAAAATTGAAAACATATGTCCATGTACCAACTCATACCATGAGTGTTCACATTAGCCAAAAAGTGGAAACAACCCAAGTGTCCCTCAGCTGACAAATGGATAAACAAAATACAGTATACCCATACATTAGAATGTTATCTGGCTATAAAAATAAATTAAGTAATATTATATGGTACAACATGGAGAAACCTTAAAAACATTATTCTAAGAAGCCAGCCACAAAGACTATGTGTTATATAATTCCATTTATATGAAATGTCCAAAATAGGCAAACCCATAGAAACAGAAGGTAGATTAGTGATTGCCAGGGATTAGAAAGAGGGGGCAATGGGGCATCACTGCTTAAGTATATAGGGTTTCATTTCGAGGTAATGAAAGTATTCTAAAATTGATCATGGTGATGGTTGTACAACTCTGAATATACTAAAAGACATTGAATTGTATCCTTTAAATGGGTGAATTGTATAGTATGTGAATTACCTCAATAAAGCTGTTACTGAAAAAGAAAAACTCTGATAGATTGTTAACCAATTAACCATTAGGCAACTTTTTTTTTCTCTTTCTCCTCTAATCATCTTCACCTAGGACTTAAAAAAAAAAAAAAGCTTTTGTTTTTTTTTGTTTTTCAGGACTCCTGTTGTATTCATTTCCAAAATCTAGTTGAATATATCTATGTTGAAGAACAAAAAAACCAAAGTGCTTGTGCTAAATTAATCTCTATTAACCCTCATGCAGCTCATGGCAGTGAAGTTGATAGACTCAAAGCAAAGGAAAAAGCCCTACAGAGGTAACATCAAGCCTTTGATATTGAAACTCAGATTTAATTCCATTTAATTGGAAATTGTTTTATAAAATGAATCCTTTTTTCCTACAAAACGTGTAATTTTGAAGATGTGTCCTCAGTGAGGCAAACTTACTACAGAACTTTGTGTATGTCATAAGATCTAGAAACTTTCAGAAATTAGAGGCTCACTGATGTAAAGTAGTGTGAAAGTTAGCCAGCTATACAGTTAGAAAGATAATCGACCACCATATATAACCACTTTAACTTCCAACACCCATAGAAAATTTGGGAGCTTCCAAAAACCACTCACAGTTTTGATAATTTGCTAGGTAGGACTCACTTCTCACTGAAAGCCATCATACTCAATGGTTACAGTTTATTACAGGTAAAGGATGTAGGTAAAATCAGTCAAGGAAAGAAAATCAAACGGCAGAGTCCATGAAAGGTACCAAACACAAAAGTTCTGCTATCCTTCCTTGCTCCCCAAATCATGCATAACATTACTTTTACAGTATCAGTGCGTGAAAATATATATGGAATATTGCCACCCAGGGAATCTCACCTGGGCCTTGTTGTCCAGAGTTTTTATTGGAGCTCCATCACATAGTCATGACTGATTGCCCATGTGAATGATCTCAGTCTCCAGCTTCTCAGAGCTCAGCTGAGGCTGTGGGAGCCAAAGCCCCCACCCTAAGTCATACTGCAGGTATGGGATTCAAAACTCCCACTCTATATCACACTGTTAGATTTTCTGGTGTGGTCAGCCCCCACCCTGAATACTACCTGGCCTCCCTATTTCCCACCCTCAGTCACATTGTTAGATAATCAGCATGACCCAGGCAAACAAGGACACTTCTATTATGCATGACATCCAAGAGTTTAGAAATCACCTCCCAGGAGCTGAGGGCAGACCAAATCTCTCTTTTGGCAAGGTTAAATTCCTTACCACTCATGCACTAATTTGTTGTGGTTGTGTGACATTGAGTAGATACCAATTCATAATGACTCTATAGGACAGAATAGAACTGCTCCATATGGTTTCCAAGGCTGTAATCTTTATGAAAACAGACCGCCTCATCTTTCTCCCATGGAGCAGCTGATGAGTTCAAACTGCCAACATTGTGGTTGGCAGCTGAACACTTAAACCACTGTGCCACCAGGGCTCCTTAGTTGAAATTTACCAATCCTAAATTCTCGGGATAATTTGGAAATCCTATATTAGAGAAGTGTGTCCACTAAACAGAGTAGCAACCTACATGCTCAGATTAAATAGATTCACAGATAATAACAGATAAGAATAATAAGATAGCATTTAAGCAGTTACAATTTATACTGTTCTGTTTTAAGCTTCAAATACATTTCAGATTTATGCATCACATATTTTTATTTGGTAGAAAACAGGAGCGACAAATGGCCAAACATTTGACAATACTAGCAGATGATGAGCCTAGTTTCTCTGAAGAAGGTGAGTTTACCAACACTGATTTTTGTACATCTGCTGTAGAATATCAGAAAGCTCAGATGTTTGAGCAAGAGCTACAACGGGTTTATAGATAAATGGGTGTATATATAAATGAAATATATAATTTTTCATTCCTAAATATAATAAAGTCTACATCAACCAAAATAGCTCAGGAAATCTGGTGTTTCAGCCTTCTGGTCTTTGTAGTTCCTGGTCTTCATCTCATTGTTATTATTGATTGAAATAAATTAGCAATATCTATATAGCACTTTAATGAGCTCTGTTGGTACAGTGCCTAAGGCATTTGACTTCTGACCAGAAGGCTAGTGGTTCAAACCGACCAGCCACTACAGGAGGAAGACAGGGCAATCTACTTCCATAAAGATTTACTGCCTAGAAAACCCAGTGGAGGTCGCTATGAGTCAGAATCAACTTGATGGCAGTAGGTTTGGTGTGGGTTTTTATAGAGCACTTTACAGATAGCTAAAGGGCTTTCAGGTTCTTTGTCTTTGTTTTATTACACAAATAGTCAATTTCATTTCCAGGCTTGGGTATGGAAAATCCGGATTACTTTTTTCATGTATTTGTACAGTCAGTTGGTTGGCCATTATAGCTATAGTATAGGGGCACTGATTTTAGAATAAAAAGTTCTAGATTTATGTCCTTGCTCCTCTCCTTAAACACTATCTAATTTTGGGTAAATTGCTTAATCTTTCTGAGTATCAAGCTCCTCCTCTACCAGTAAGAGCTATTGAAAAAATATTTAGGGCAGATATATTTTTGTTTGTTGTTTGTTTGTGACTAAATCCCTAGTACAGATTTCCTTGATATGCAAGCATTTCATACCAAAATGAAAGGCCAGGAAATTCCACTTAATGAAACTCTTCATTTTTCTTTTAACAAATGATGTCCTTATTTTTTAACAAAGAAGATCCTCATTTTAATTTAATGAAGGTCCTCATTTTTATTCTTATTTTAAAGAATAAGTGACTGATGAATCAGTGCATTTTTAATAGAGTTTGAAGTTTAATTTTAGAAGCAAGGTTTTGGAAAATTTAAAACATATATGTTCCTTCATGTGATTATTTTCCCATTAGATTCAAGGCACTTAAAAACGATTTCCTATCAACTATCCGTGGATATTCCAGAAAAGGAGCCAACTGATGAGAGCATATTTGATTTTCAAGTGGAAACTCTTAACTTACCCATTATTTGTTGTGATTCTAGGATAGCGTGTGGAAAGGTAATAAGCTTATAATTTTTCAAACTTGGCTTTTCAATTTTTAGTAGACTTTATAACAGTGTTTTTATAAATGTTTTACGGGAGACAGTTTTGCTTAAAAGGAGCTCTGGTGGTACAGTGGTTATGCACTCAGCTACTATCCAAAAGGTCAGTGGTTCAAACCCACCAGGTGCTACACAATACAAAGATATTGTAGTCTGCTTCTCTAATGATTTACAACAGCCTTGTAAACCTTATGGGCCAGTTCTACTCTGTCTTATAGGGTCTCTGAGTCAGAATCAGTTCAACGGCAATGGTTTTGGGTTTGAATATTTTGCTTAAAAGGAGCCCTGGTGGCACATTGGTTAAGCTCCTGGCTGCTAATTGAAAGGTCACCTGTTCAAACCCATTGCCATTCCTCAGAAAAAAGATGCGGCACTCTGCCTTTGTAAAGATTACAGCCTAGGAAATCTTATGAGGCAGTTCTATTCTGTCTATAAAGTTAGAATCAACTGGCTGACAACAGGTTTTTGAGATTTTGCTTTTTACTTTAAAATGTGATAATTGCACATTATAGAACATTTGGAACATGTAGAAAACTAGAAAGAAGGAGAAGAAATCAGTAATCCCAAGTACTCCCTCAAAAACCATTATAGATATTTGAACTTGTTTAGACCTATACTGCTCAATATGGTAGCAACTATCACATATGGCTGTTTAACTTAAAATTAATATTACATAAAATTTAAAATTCAATTCCTCAGTAACTCTAGTCATTTTTAAAATGCTGTATGGCTGCATGTGACTAGTGGCTACCATACCACACAGTGCAGATATAGAACACTTTTACTGTCACAGAACATTCTATTAGGCAGCACTATTCTAGACTTTTTCTATGCATAATATTTGTTAACATGCTTGTAATTGTATCATATATAATTTTCTCTTTCATTTAGTTGTAGCAAAATATTTTCCATGATATTACATAGTTTATATTAACATCATTTTAATAGCTGTATGTGCTACCACCCATCAGTCAACTTATATTGTTGTGGGTTGCATGTTGCTATGATGCTGAAAGCTGTGCCACCAGTATTTCAAAAACTGGCAGGGTCACTTATGGTGGAAGGATCTTCAGACTAAGACAGACTAGGAAGAAAGGCCTGGTAATCTACTTCCAGAAATTACCCAACTTATAGATCACAACAGAAACTGGTATATAGTATATATGGGTAAAACAAAAAGTGCCTGATAAAACAATAATAATAATGCCTTATTATTGGATTGACACAGGGGTTGCAACAATGGGCTCAAGTATAGCAAGGATCTTGGAGCTGGCGCAGTATCGGGTGGTATTTCGTTCTGCTGTGTATGGGGTCACTATGAGTCGGAAACGACTCGACGGCACCTAACAACAACGACAGTAATGCCTCGTAGGGTTCCAAAAAACAGTACACCCACTCCTCATTTATTGATATAGTTAGGTTCCAAAGAAAAGGTCATTATGCAGAAAGCAGCACTATGTAAAACATCAGCGAGCAAAATGCTTCTTTGGCTCTAGGAGTCATTTTCATGGGACTGCTTCCTCTGCTAAGCCACCATTAACAGCTAGGTCATCTCCACTTCCATACTTCATACTTAGGGCAGGTGGGTTGGCTTATGCCATTTCAAACCACAGGCAAAGCTGATTGGATCAGGATTTGCACCAGGAGAGCACTTGGCCTACTCTCAACACATGTGGAATTCTTCCTCTCCATGGAAATGCCCACCTACCCAGAATGGCCACTCATTGACCCTAGCATCCCCAAGCAAGCAAATGGCAGATCTCAGGGTCTGTAGTGAAGTGACTTCTATACACCCTGTCTGTGCCCCTCTGTCACATTCTTGAAGACTCTCAGCCTAAGTCTCAGCTCTGCTTGGTCAGCATAGCAGCCACCAACCTGTAGGCCTACCAGGAGAAGCTGCTGAGTATTGTTCAGGTCTGGCCTTTCTCTCTCTCTCTCAACTTTATTCACATTCAAGACTGGGGAGAGGAGTGGGATGGCAGGGATTGAGGACTTGGGGCTCAGGAGGAAAGCACTCTCACTCAAAACACATGGGTCCTTACCTGGCTTTAAGGTGATTTGAGTGGATATTTTAATGTTGTCATAAATGGAAATGTCATATAACAAAATAGTTGGTAAGTGAGGAATAGTTGGCTAGATTTAAAATACATGAACAATGGCACATGAATTAGGAAGGGTTACTAAATGGAGTTAATGTTTGGAGTATGAGAATTTTCCAGCACTCAGTTTGCATCAGGAAGGTTCAGTTAGTAGGAAAGGGCATCATGTTTGGTGAAGCAGAGGACCAAAAAGGGTGAGGGAGACCCTCAGTGAGATGGATTGGCACAATAGTCCCAGAGATGGACTCAAACATGCCATTTTATCATGAGGAGGGCACAGCACCAGGCAACATAAGATCACCATGAGTTGAAGTCAGCTTGATCGCAGCTACCTTTTTGCACTTGACTACTAAAAAGGTTAGTGGTTCAAATATACCCAGCAGCACTGCAGAAGAAAGACCTAGTGATCTGCTTCCATTAAGATTCCATCCAAGAAAACCTTGTACTCTTAAAACATGAAGTCACCATGAATCGGAACCAACTCAGGGTAACAAACAACAATAACATCTCTCTATTTTTGGTTTTTTGTATCTAATAGCTATGTGATTTTCCATATGATTTATTTAACCATCCCTCTATTATTGGACATACCAATTTTTTTTCCTATACTAAATAACACTACTTTGAATGTGCTAATTTTTTTTGCTATACTAAATAACACTACTTTGAATATCTTTGTGTATAAAATCTATTTCTATTAGTTCCTCAAAGTAGATCCCCAGAAGTTAAATTACTAAGAGCAGGTTTACCTCTCTTGGGTGCTAGAGAATTTACAAGGTGACAGTGACCACAGATGCATGACAGAAAAAATGCAAATTCTATCTAGAGGAAGATCACTCAGCTAGACCTCAAATTACCTATATTAATTATTCTTCAAGTTCATTTACCAGCACATACTGAAAATTAGCCAGGAACACATGAAAAATCAACACTACGATTGAAAGCCCAGACGAATAATACTCAACAAGAAAAGACATGCAAGAACTCTGGAAATTGAAATAATCTAACTATGTTTATAAATTTAAAAAAAAAACCTTGATAATGCAGGGGGAACAGAAACTATAAAGTGTTGTTGTTGTTGTTGTTGTTGTTACTTGCCATTGAGTCAGACCTGACTCAAAGCAACCCCTCCTTAGGTTTCTGAGGCAGTATCACTATGGAAGCAGATTGCCCAACCTTCCTTCCAAGAAGTGGCTGGTGGGTTTGAATTGCCAGCCTTCTGGTTAGCAGCCAAGTGCCTTAGACACTACACTACCAGAGCTCCTATAAAGTTATACAGCATATTTGAAAAAAAAAAATAATTATAGGAGTGAAAAATACAATGTCTTAGTTATCTAGTGCTGCTGTAACAAAAATATCACAGGTGGAAGGTTTTAACAAACAGAAATTTATGTTCTCGTAATTTAGGAAACTGTTGTTGTTGTTAAGTGCTGTCGAGTCATGTCCAACTCATAGCAACCCTATGCACAGCAGATCAAAACATCATGTGGTCCTGCAGCAGCTCCATGATCCTTGCTATAGTTAGCCCATCGCTGCTACCACCATGTCAGTCCATCTCATTGAGGGCCTTCCCCTCTTTCATCGACCCTCTACTTTACCGAGCATGACATCCTCCTCCAGTGAATGGTCCCTTCTGACATGACCAAAGTATGTGAGATGAAGTCTGGCCATCCTCACTTCCAAGGAGCATTCAGGGTGCACTTCCTCCAGGATAGACCTGTTAGTTCTTTCAGCAGTCCATGGTACTTTCAGCATTCTTCACCAACACGACGGTTCAAAAGCATCAACTCTTCTTTGGTCTTCCTTATTCATTGTCCAGCTCTCACATGCATATAAGGCGATTGAAAATACTGTGGCTTGTGTCAGGCGCACCTTAGTCCTCAAGAAAACATCCTTGCTCTTCAGCACATGGAAGAGGTCCTTTGCAACTGATTGCCCAGTGCCATATGTCATCTGATGTCCTGACTGCTGCTTCCATTGGCATCAATTGTAGAACCAAGCAATGTGAAGTCTTTGACAACTTCAGTCTTTTCTCCATTTATCATAATGCTGCTTATAGGTCTAGTTGTGAGGATTTTTATTTTCTTTATATTGAGATGTAATCCATACTGCAGACTGGATTCGTCAATCTTCATCAGTAAGTGCTTCAAATCATCCTCACTTTCAGCAAGCAAAGTTGTGTCATCACCATATCACAGGTTATTAATGATTCTTCCTCCAATCCTGATGCCATGTTCTTCTTCATATAGTCCAACTTCTTGGATTATTTGCTCAGCATACAGATTGAATAAGTATGGTGAAAGGATACAACCCTGACGCACTCCCTTCTTGATTTTAAACATGCTCCTTGTTCTGTTTGAACGACTGCCTCCTGGTCAAGGTACAGGTTCTTCATGAGTACAATTAAGTGTTCTGGAATTCCCATTCTTCTCAATGTTATCCATGATTTGCTATGATACACACAATTGAATGCTTTTGCATAATCAATAAAACACAAGTGAACTTCTTTCTGCTGTTCTTTGCTTTGAGCCAAGATCCATCTGACATCAGCAATGATATCCCTCATTCCACATCCTCTTCTAAATCCAGCTTACATTTCTAGAAGTTCTCTGTCAATATACTCCTGCAACCATTTTTCAATTATTTTCAGTAAACTCTTACTTGCATGCAATATTAATGGTATTGTTCAATAATTTCCACATTCTGTGGGATCACCTTTCTTTGGAATGGGTACAAATATGGATCTCTTCCAGTCAGTTGGCCAGGTAGCTGTCTTCCAAATCTCTTGGCATAGTTGAGTGAGTGCCTCCAGCGGGGCATCCATTTGTTGAAACATCTCAATGGGTATCCCATCAATTCCTGGAGCTTTGTTCTTTGCCAATTCCTTCAGTGCAGCTTTGACTCTTCCTTCAATACCATTGATTCTCGAACATATGCCACCTCCTGAAATGGATGAATATCGACCAGTTCTTTTTGATACAGTGACTCTATGTATTCCTTCCATCTTCTTTTATGCTACATGCATTGCTCCATATTTTGCCCATAGAATCTTTCAATATTGGGACTCAAGGTTTAAATTTTTTCCTCAGTTCTTTCAGCTTGAGAAATGCCAAGCATGTTCTTCCCTTTTGATTTTCTAACTCCAGGTCTTTGCACATTTTGTTATAGTAATTGGCTTTGTCTGCTCTAGCAGAGAAACTCTAAACTTCAAAGAGGAAAATGAAGATTTTTATCAACTTCTGCAGTCTATAATTGACCAAATGTGAAATCAAGATGTGTTAATTATCACTGGTGATTGGAAGGCAAAAGTGGGAAACAAAGAATAATTACCAGTAGGTGGAAAACTTGGCCTTGGTGACAGAAATAATGCTGGAAATCCCATGATAGAGTTTTACAAGACCCACTTACTCATTGCAAATACCTTTCTTCAACAACGCAATGGTGGCTGTTCTGGTTACCTAGTGCCACTCTGACAAGAATATACCACAGATGGGATGGCCTTAAGAAACAGGAGTTCATTCTCTCACAGTTTGGAGGCTTTAAGTCCAAGTTCAAAGTGCTAGGCTCTAGAGCTGTGTGAAAGCCCCTCAACCTTGGAGTCCAGCTCTGCTTCCTGCTCCCAGCCCACTGGAACTAGAGGTATTTCTTCACTCAGACAGCTACTGGCTGCTGCAGCTGACAGGCCCAAGGTTGACAAGTAAAAAGGCACAGTCCTGATATTCCCAAACCACACAACAGGCCATTAATTTAAGTCCATTGTTAAGTCCCAAGGTCGGCAGAGCATGGCAGGCTGCTGAACAATGACATGGCCACATGCAGGGTTCAAGTGTGCTATAAGCTACAGACTATCCTCAAGGCTTCTCCTTATATACAGGAAGCAGACCACATCCTAAAGGCAGCTACTCAGCTCCTTGTGGTAGATCCCACCATGGAGTTGATTGCCGGTCTCATCATGGGGAATAACTACCACCAGCTGCCCAGCCACTCAACCAGGCCCAGCCAAGTTGACATACAAATTTAACTACCACGGTGGCTATACATGTGGACTTCACCAGGAATCAGATTGACTACATCTGTGGCAAGAGGCAATGGAAAAGCTCAATATCTTCAGCCAAAACCAGGCCAGGAGCTGATTGTGGAACAGACATCAACTGCTCATATGCAAGTTCAACTTGAAGACAATTAAAACATGTCCATGAGAGACAAAATATGACCTTGAATATATCCCTTCTGAATTTAGAGACCATCTAAAGAATAGATTTGAAGCATTGAACACCAATGACCATTGAACCAGAATTGTGAGATGACATCAAGAGTATCATCCATGAAGAAAGCAAGAGGTTATTAAAACTATGACAAAGATATGGTAGCATTAAGGAAGAGAAAGACATAGAGAGGTACATGGGAGGTACAGACAACAAAAATGAACCCTTTTGCACATACAGTACTGCGTTGTCTGTGGAGGCAAACATGGGTATACGGGTGGATAGGTGAGTGAACAGGCTGAACTAGTAGGTATGTCTATGAAGCAGGGAGTGTACCCAAGAACATGTATAGGGTTGGCAGACAATGATCCTATAAGTTTATGTGTATGATCTGAATTCCCA
>NW_006921653.1:4564155-4570024 GCF_000298275.1 Orycteropus afer afer
CTTCCCTTCAAGGCTCAGGGGTCCAAGATTATCTTCTGTGTCTGTGTTAATTGGTTTCCCTTTTCTTTGTTGAAGAGGGTCTTTGCAATCCTTCTGCCTAGTCCGCCATCTACTCCTTTTATCTCTTGTAAGATAAAATGTGATTCAGGTAACATCCCAAGGAAACTCTCCATATTTTGGAACAGGTCTGTGACCTGAATATGAGTGTTGCATCCTACCCTAATCTTCTTACAACTGATGGGCTGATCATATGAGATCACATCATTGTTGTTATTGTTGTTGTTGTTGTTATGTGCCGTCGAGTCGGCCCCAACTCTTAGCGACCCCTCCTTGGGTTTCCGAGGCAGTATCACTATGGAAGTAGATTGCCCAATCTTCTTCCAAGAGATCACATCATAGGGAATGATTATATCATTACATATCTCCCAAATTACAGCATTATGTAACTGCCAAACTACTGGGAATCATGGCCCAGCCAAGTTGACACATATTTTGGAGAGACACAATTAAATCCAAGACATACAACAACTGAATCTAAAAATGAATCTAAAAAAGTATTCAAATGCATCACAGGCACTTCACACCCACTACTGTGGCTATTATCAGTAAAACAGAACATGACAAGTGTTGTGAAATGTGGAGAAACTGGAACACTCATCCACTGCTGGTGGAGATGTAAAATGATGCAACCACTTTGGAAAACAGTTTGGGCATTCCTCAAAAAGTTAAACAGAATTATCATATGAAATGGATATATACCACAAAAATCCTCACAACTGGACCAATAAGCAATATGTTAAACAGAAAATATTAAGGTTGTCAAGGATTTCATTTTACTTGGATCCACAGTCAGTATTTATGGAAGCAGTAGCCAAGAAATCAAATGACTTGATTGCATTGGGCAAATCTGATGGAAAAGACCTCTTTAAAGTGCTAAAAAGCAAAGATACCACTTTGAAGACTAAGGTGCACCTTAACCCAGGGTATTTTCAGTCACTTCACATGTATACAAAAGCTAGACAATGAATAAGGAAGATTAAAGAAGAACTGATACATCCAAATTATGGCAAAGAATAGTGAGTATACCAGGACTGACAGGAGAATGAACAAATCTGTCTTGGAAGAAGTAAAGCCAGAATGCAACTTAGAAATGAGGAGGTGAGACTTCATCTCATGTGCTTTGGACATGTTATCAGGGGGAACCAGTCCCTGAAGAAAGACATCATGCTTAGTAAAGTAAATGTTCAGAGGAAAAGAGGAAGACCCTCAATGAGGTAGATTGACGCAGTGGCTGCAACAGTGGGCTCAAGCATATCAATGATAGTGAAGATGGTGCAGGACCACACAGTGTTTCATTCTGTTGTACGTAGGGTCACTGCAAGGTGGAACCAACTCAACAGCAGTTAACAACAACAACAGGTATATATCCAAAGGAATTGAAGTCAAACACAGATACATATACACCATTGTTCATTGCAACACTGTTTACAGTGGTATAAAGGTAGAAACAACCTAAGTACTAAACAAATAAATGGATAATCAAAATGTAGTATATATATTAAAAAACCAAAATAAAACAAACTCACTGCCATTGAGTCTATTAGACTCATAGCAACCCCTCCTTGGGTTTCTGAGGCAGTATCTCTACAGAAGTAGATTGCCCAATCTTCCTTCTGAGGAGTGGCTGGTGGGTTTGAACCACCAGCCTTCTGGTTAGCAGTCAAATGCCTTAGGCACTATGCCACCAGAGCTCATTTTGTTGTTGTTGTTATGTGCCGTCGAGTCAGCCCCGACTCATAGCAACCCCTCCTTGGGTTTCCGAGGCAGTATCACTACGGAAGTAGGATTGCCCAACCTTCCTCCCAAGGAGTGGCTGGTGGGTTTTGAACCGCCAGCCTTCTGGTTAGCAGTCAAGTGCTTTAGCCACTATGCTACCAGAGCTCCTATCCAGAGCTCATAGTATATATATATATATATAATAAATTATTATTAATCCATAAAGGGAAATGAAGTTCTGATACATGCTGTGACATGAGTGAAAGTTTAAAACATTATGCTAGGAGAAATAAGTCAATAGGATAATTTTAGACTTGCTAGATTAAAGTTGTGTGCTGAAATTTCCAGTGTAGTTAGAAAAATAAATAATAGAGACCTATAACTTCCAAACTTCTTGTTAGGTACTACTGAGTCAGTTACAACTCATAAGGACCCTATGTACAACAGAACAAAATACTACCCAGTCCTGTCCAGCCTCACAGTACTTGCTATACCTGAGACCATCATTGCAGCCACTGTATCAATCCATCTCATTGAGGGCCATCCCCTTTTTCGCTGACCCTCAACTTTACCAAGCATGATATCCTTCTCCAGGGAATGGTCTCCCTTGTGACAACATGACCAAAGCAAGTGAGATGAAGTCTGGCCATTCTCTCCTCCAAAGAGCATTGCAGCTGCACTTCTTCCAGGACAGATTTGTTTGTTCTTCTGGCAGTCCATGTATTCTTTGCCAACACTAAAACTCAAAAGCATCAACTCTTCTTTGGTCTTCCTTGATCATTGTCCAGCTCTCACATGCATAAGAGGCAATTGAAAATATCTTATCTTGAGTTAGGCATACCTTAGTCTTCAAGAAGATATCTTTGCTCTTCAGCACTTCAAAGAGGTCTTTTGCAGCAGATTTTCCCAGTGCAATGTCATCTGATGTTTTGACTGCTGCTTCTATTGGTGTTGATTGCGGAACCAAGTAACATAAAATCTTTAACAACCTCAATCTTTTCTCCATTTATTGTGATACTGCTTATTGGCCTAGTTGTGAGGATTTTCATTTTCTTTATGTTGAGATATAATCCAACATAAAGAACATCCAACCAAAGTCTAATATTCATCAGCAAGTGCTTCAAGTCATCATCACTTTCAACAAGCAAAATTGTGTCATCTGCATATCACAGGTCGTTAATGAATACTTCCTCCAACCTTGATGCCACGTTCTTCTTTATATAGTCCAGCTTCTCGGATTATTTGCTCAGCATACAGATTGAATAAGTATGGTGAAAGGAAAAAACTCTGACACACTCCATTCCTGATTTTAAACAACTATGCAGTATCCCCTTGTTCTGTTTGAATGAAAGTCTCCTAGTCTATGTACAAGTTCCTGATGAGCATAATCAAGTGTTCTGGAATTCCCATTCTTCTCAATGTTATTCGTAATTTGTTATGGCCCACACAATTGAATGCTTTTGCATAGTCAATAAAACACAAGTAAACATCTTTCTGGTATTCTTTGCTTTCAGCCAAGGTCTATCAGACATCAGCTATGATATCCCTCGTTCCATGTCCTCTTCTGAATCCAGCTTGCAGTTCTGGAAGTTCTTTGTTAATATACTGCTGTAACCATTTTTGAATTATCTTCAGTAAGATTTTACCTGCGTGCAATATTAATGATATTGTTCAATAATTTCCACATTCTGTGGAAGAACCTTTCTTTGGATTTGGTACAAATACAGATCTTTTCTTATCAGATGGCCAGGTAGCTATCTTTCCAAATTTCTTGGCATAGAAAAGTGAGTGCCTCTAGCACGGCATCCATTTGTTGAAACATCTCAATGGGTATTCCATTAAATCCTGGATCCTTGTTTTTCACCAATTCCTTCAGTGCAGCTTCAACTTCTTCCTTCAGTACCATTGGTTCTTGATCACATGCCACCTCCTAAAATAGATGAACATCAACCAATTCTTTTTGGTACAGTGACTCTGTGTATTCCTTCCATCTTCTTTTAATGTTTCCTGCATCATTCAATATTTTCCCTTAGAATCATTCAATATTGCAACTTGAGGCTTGAATTTTTTTCCTCAGTTCTTTCAGCTTGAGAAATGCTGATGATCATATTCTTCCCTTTTGGTTTTCTAACTCCAGGTCTTTGCACATTTCATTACAATAACTGACTTTGTCTTCTTGAGCTGCTCTTTGAAATCTTCTGTTTAGCTTTTTTATCTTGTTGTTTCTCCCATTTGCTTTAGCTACCCTCCCTTCAAGGGCAAGTTTCAGAATGTCTTCTGACATCCATTTTGGTCTTTTCTTCCTTTCTTGTCTTTTCAGTGACCTTTTGCATTCTTCATGGATGATGTTCTTGATGTCATCCTACAATTCATCTGGTTTTTGGTCATTGATGTTCAATGCATCAAATCTATTCTTTAGATAGTCTCTAAATTCAGGTGGGATATAATCAAGGTCATATTTTGGCTCTTGTGGACTTGTTTTAATTGTCTTCAACTTCAACTTGAACTTGCATATGAGCCATTGATGGTCTGTTCCACAGTCAGCTCCTGGCCTTGCTTTGGCTGAAGATATTGAGCTTTTCTATCACCTCTTGCCACAGATATAGTCGATCTGATTCCTGTGTACTCCATCTGGCAAAGCCCATGTGTATAGCCATCATTTGTGTTGTTGAAAAAGGTATTTGCAATGAATAAATCATTGGTCTTGGAAAACTCTATCATGCAATCTCCAGCGTCATTTCTATCACCAAGGCCATATTTTCCAATTCTTGGTGATTCTTCTTTGTTTCCAACTTTTGTATTTCAGTCACCAGTGATAATCAACACATCTTGATTGCATGTTCAGTCAATTTCAGACTGCAGAAGTTGATAATAATCTTCAGTTTCCTCATCTTTGGCTTTGGTGGTTGGTGTGTAAATTTGAATAATAATAATATTAATTGGTCTTCCTTGTAGGCTTATGGATCTTACCCTATCACTGACAGCATTGTACTTCAGGATAGATCTTGAAGTACTCTTTGTGATGATAAATGCCATCATCATTTGTCATTCCCAGCATAGTAGAACATGTGGTTGTCTGATTCAGAATGGCCAAAAACAGTTCGTTTCACCTCACCTAGGATATCGATCTTTGTGCATTCCATTACATTTTTGACAACTTCCAATTTTCCTAGATTCATACTTCGTACATTCCATGTTTGGATTATTAATGGATGTTTGCATCTGTTTATTCCCATTTTGAGTTGTGCCACATCAGCAAATGGAGGTCCCAAAAGCTTTACTCAATTTACATCATTAAGGTTGGCTCTACTCTGCGGAGGCAGCTCTTCCCTAGTTGTATGGAGTTCTGGTGGCATAGTGACTAAGGCTTTTGGCTCCTACCCAGGAGGTTGCTGGTTCAAATCACCACAGCCACCCCATGAAAGAAAGATTGGGCAATCTACTTCCATAAAGATTTACTGCCTCAGAAACCCAAACGGGGTCACTATGAGTCACAATCAACTCCATGTCAGTGGGTTTAGTTTTTTCTTTATTTTCTGAGCTGAGTGGTTCATCTTCCAGCACTATGTCAGACATTTTATCAGGGTTATTCATAAAGTTTTCCAGAAAATATCAGACAGTTTTTCATTGCTATTTATAAGGTCTTCACTGGCCAATTCTTTGAGAAGTGGATGGCCCCTTCCTTCTTCCAAGTCTGTCTTAGTCTGAAAGTCCAACTGAAACCTGTCCAGCATGGGTGACCCTGCTGGTATTTGAAATATCAGAGGCATAGCCTCCAGTCTCACAGCAACACACACATCACCACAGTATGATGAACTAACAGATGAGTGGTGGAACTTCCAAAGTAGTAGTGGTGAAAAAAAAAAGAAATAAAATGATTTAAGTGCTCCAAAAAAGATAAAAGAAATTATATGTTTTAAATATATATATAATGAATAAAAAAATTCATTTCTCTGCTGAGTATTGTTGTTGTTAGGTGTCATCGATTAGTTTCTGACTCATAGCAACCCCATGCACAGCAGAACAAAACACTGCCCGATCCCAAGCCAGCTCCATGATCCCTGCTATACTTGAGCCCATCATCGCAGCCACC
>NW_006921653.1:4572444-4589721 GCF_000298275.1 Orycteropus afer afer
GTCAATTTCAGACTGCAGAAGTTGATAAAAATCTTCAATTTCCTCATCTTTGGTTTTGATGGTTGGGGCATAAATTTGAATAATAGTCATATTAATGGGCTTCCTTGTAGGTGTATGGATATTATTCTATCACTGACAGCATTGTACTTCAGGAAAGATTTTGAAACATCCTTTGTGATGATGAATGCCATGCCATTCCTCTTCAAACTGTCATTCCTGGCATAGTAGATCCCATGGTTGTCTGATTCAAAATCTTCCTCATCGAAGAATTGTCTCCTGAATTCTGATTCTGCTGAGTATTACATATAAAATAGTTAAACTTGGAGAAAAAATAAGGACTATCTTCCTGTGACACTCCACCAGTGTTTTGATCAAATGAACTTCAAGAGTAATCTTGAAGAAACATCAGTTGCAGCAGCTTATATTGAAGCTTTGTTATGTTTAAGTCAGATTTATTGAGGTATAATTTACATACAGTAAAATTTACCCTTTTTAGCTGTACAGTTCTGTGAGTTTTGACAAATATATAAACTGTTGTGTAATCACTGTTAAAATTAGGAGATAGAATGTTTCTGTTGTGCTGGGATTAGTTTTTAATCTTCTTTTGTTTTGTTTGTATAGTAACATGTATATAAGGTTAAATATATATATATCTTCAAATAGAATGCAATGTCATATTTCTACTAGAAGGGTTGTATTAAGTTATACTGCAGGATTTGGGTATAGTTGTGGTGCAGTGAATTACTTAATATGGCCCTTCTAGCCATGGTCTTTATGACTCCCACCAGATAACTAGGTGGAACTATGTAAATGTGAGGTGCTTATGGCCCAACTAGAGGATTGATAGCTTGTTAATATAAATAAAGTATGTGGTACTCTTGTGGGGGTGGGGCCATGCAAGTAAGGTATATGGAACACTAACGTGGGGATTGGTCAGTTTTGCCATCTCATTATGCTTAAAATGAGTGATCCCAGAGGCGAAAAAGGAGGACCTCACTGCCATCAAGGGAGAAGAAGCAGGAGTGAGCACAATCTTGGACCCAGGATCCCTGTGCAGGACATCCTTAGCAGAGAGAGACAGCAGAGAGATGGCAGTGGCAGAACTAAGAGACCAACACAAGACAGAGCATTGGCCTTGCTGGTCTAGTAGCAAGAAAGCTGAGTGCCTCCAGGCAGGATGCTTGCTGAAGGAGTGGGGTGCACCTATCAGCAGAGCTAAAAGGGCTTTGTAACCGTTGCCCAAGGAGGGAAAGGCCAGGCCAAGGGCCAAAGAGGGGTGTGGCTATGGGCATGGCCAAGGGGAGGCTATCCTAATCGAAGAATTGTTTCCTGAATTGTAACCTGTTGCTTCCCTAATAAACCCCATAATTGTGAGTATTATCTGTCTGTGAGTTCTTTGTGGCCATTTCAATTAATTATCAAACCCAGAAGAGAAATAGAATGCACCATGGGAGGAATGGTGTGGGAGGGACAGCTGCTGTCAGAATTGATAGAAAGGTTGGAGTATGCAGCTTATCTGACTTCCGCCTAGTAGGAATCAGCCTTGGCCTCCTGTTGCCTATGGTGATTTTCTCTTCCCCTTGTAAAGTTAGAGAAGGTTAGAGGACACTACCCCCATGTACTTTTTTCAGTAGTGTTTAATGATTCCTAAGGATTGTTCCCAGTCCCTGAAGCATGGACAAAATTTTAAATTAAAAAATGGCTTGTATCAATGTCTAGCAACCAAATTATGTCTGTTGTAATATTTAATGTTAATGAAGCCATTAACAGTTAAGTGTGCTTTATTTCCTGCATTATTTATTTATTAAATATTATTTAATAATATTTATTCATTATTAATTATGAATGTAGATTCTCATGGGGGACGAGATCCTAGAGAAGAACTACAAACACGGGAGCAAGTTTCTGACTTCATTTCCAGATGGCACAACTCAAATATTGTATCCTTTCTTTCAACAAGTTATTTTTATTAGCTTGCTTTCTTCACAAAAATAAAGGCAGTACAGATATATAAAGAAAAAAAAACTACTGCCCTAACATCCTACCACTCAGAAAAAAGCTGTTAACATCTTTTTATATATCTTCCCTTATTTTTTTCTGTGTCTAGGCCTATACAGAGATCTCTCTCAAACTCTCACTGCTGTCGAGTTGAATCCAACTCATAGTGGCCCCTCCTTGGGTTTCTGAGGCTATATCTCTATGAAAGTAGATTGCCCAATATGCCTTCCAAGGAGTGGCTGGTGGGTTTGAACCACCAACCTTCTGGTTAGCAGTCAAATACCTTGTTGTTGTTGTTTGCCGTCGATTCATAGCAACCCCTCCTTGGGTTTCCAAGGCAGTATCACTACGGAAGTAGATTGCCCAACTTCCCTTCTGAGGAGTGGCTAGTGGCTTTGAACCACCTTAGGCACTAAATATTGCTTTTAAAATCAGTTCTTCAATTATTTATGCATAATATTTTTCCTTCTTCACATAATAATATTATACAATATAGTTGTAAGTACATAATATGCAATAAATACAGAGACACAGTAACATTTTTATAACCAAATAATATTTCATTATTTAATTTATATCCTATTGGTGAAAAAAGGTGGTTTCAAAACTCTTTGCTATTAGACAACAGCTAAGTGAACAAATTTGTGTATACTTGTTTCCTTGAATTAAATACTAAAGGATAGACATTCTGGGAAAGAAGTTAGGGATATTGTAAAGCTTTGATAGATTTTTGCCCACTACAAAATGTATGCCAGTGTACTGATCTGTGAGCAGCATGTTATTTCAGTTGATTTTTAATACAAAAATTTGGTATACATTTTATGGAACGCTAAGTTATTGATCATTTGACTTTCTGTCTGATGGGCAGGCCATTAGGTATCTTGAGATAAATGCCTTTCAGTGTATCAAAGAAAGTAAAAATACATGAAATGAGGAGGGATTTTAGGTGAACTGAGGACCTTTCTTTGTAGAAGAAAATAATTTTTTTTATTCATAGTATCTAAATATTTAGTCAAGCTCCAATAATAAACAAACAAACAAAAAAAACCTTTCATAGCATAGGAAATGGAACGAAGTTTTTGTTCCCCAGACCCTATGAGAAAGTGTATAGATTATCTTTTAATTATATCAGTAAAGTTTAAATAAGTCACCCAACTTTTGCCCTGGGTTTAATTTTTCATAACTTTCTTGAAGGCTTTGCCTGATTTTCAAAATGATTCATAATCCATCTATGTTTACTTCATCTGTGAATTTCTGATCAGCTTGCTGTTGTTGTTAAGTGCCGTCAAGTCAGCTCTGACTCATAGAGACAGAACACTGCCCAGGCCTGCGCTAGTCTCACAGTCCTTGCTATGCCTGAGCCCATTGTTGTAGCCACCATGTCATTCCATCGAGTTGATGGCCTTCCCCTTTTTCAATGACCCTCCACTTTACCAAGCATGATATTCTTCTCCAGGGAATGGTCCCTTTTGACAACCTGACCAAAATAGGGGAGATGAAGTCTGGCCATTCTCACTTCTATGGAGCGTTCCAGCTGCACTTCTTTCAGGACAGATTTGTTTGTTCTTCTGGCAGTCCATGATACTTTCAGCACTCTTGCCAACACCACGACTAGAAAGCATCAACTTTTCTTCCAGCTTCCTTATTCATTGTCCAGCTTTCACGTGCATATGAGGCAATTGAAAACACCATGGTTTGGGTTAAAAAAAAAAAAAAAAACACCAAACTCACTGCTATCAGTAGGATCCAACTCATAGCCACCCCTCCTTGGGTTTCCAAGGCGGTACCACTACGGAAGTACAATGCCCCATCTTCCCTTCCAAGGAGTGCTGGTGGGTTTGAACCACCAGCCTTCTGGTTAGCAGTCAAATGCCTTAGTCATTATATCACTAGAGCACCTATGGCTTGGGTTAGGCCAAAGAGACATCTTTGCTCTTTAGCACGTTAAAGAGGTCTTTTGCAGCAAATTTGCCAGGTGCAATACATCATCTGATGTCTCGACTGCTGCTTCCATGGTCATTGATTGTGGAACCAAGTAATAATGAAATTTTTGATAACTTCAATCTTTTGTCCATTTATTGTGATGCTTCTTATTGGTCCAGTTGTGAGGATTTTTATTTTCTTTATGTTGAGGTGTAATCCATACTGCAGACTGTAGTCTTTGGTCTTCATCAGTAAGTGCTCCAAGTCATCCTCACTTTCAGCAAGCAAAGTTGTGTTGTCTGCATATTGCAGGTTTTTAATGAGTTCTTCCTCTAATCCTGATGCCACAGTCTTCTTCATATAGTCCAGCTTCTTGGATTATTTGCTCAGCATACAGATTGAATAAGTATGGTGAAAGGAAACAACCCTGACACACACCCTTCCTGATTTTAAACCATGCAGTTTCCCCTTGTTCTGTTTGAATGACAGCCTCCTGGTCTATGTACAGGTTCTTCATGAGCACAATCAAGTGTTCTGGAATTCCCATTCTTGTCAATGTTATCCATAATTTGTTAGCATAGACAAAGTTTAATGCTTTTGCATAGTTAATGAAACACAAGTAAACACCTTTCTGGTATTCTTTGCTTTCAGCCAAGATCCATCTGCCATCAGCAATGATATGCTTTGTTCCATATCGTCTTCTGAATCCAGCTTGCATTTCAGAAAGTGCCCTGTCTGTATATTGCTGCAACCATTTTTGAATTATCTTCAGTAAGATTTTACTTGTGTGTGATATTAATGATATTGTTTGATAATTTCTACACTCTGTGGGATCACCTTTCTTTGGAATGGGTACAAATATGGATCTCTTCCAGTCAGTTGGCCAGGTAGCTGTCTTCCAAATCTCTTGGCATAGCCGACTGAGTCCCTCCAGTGGTGCATCCGTTTGTTGAAACATCTCAATGGGTATTCCATCAAATATGGAGCCTTGTTTTTCACCAATTCTTTCAGTGCAGCTTTGACTTCTTCCTTCAATACCATTGGTTCTTGATCATATGCCACCCCCTGAAATGGATGAACATCGACCAGTTCTTTTTGGTACAATGATTCTGTGTATTCCCTCTATCTTCTTTTGATGTTTCCTGAATCATTCAATATTTTGCCCATGTTGTTGTTGTTGTTATGTACCGTTGAGTCGGACCTGACTCATAATGACCCCTCCTTGGGTTTCCAAGGCATTATCACTACGGAAGATATTGCAACTTGAGGCTTGAAAAGTTTTTTCTCCAGTTCTTTCAGCTTGAGAAATGCTGAGCATGTTCTTTCCTTTTTTCTAACTCCAGTTTTTCTAACTCCAGTTTTCTAACTCCAGCTCTTTGTACATTTCATTGTAATAACTTTGTCTTCTCAAGCTGCTGTTTGAAATCTTCTGTTCAGCTCTTTTATCTTGTCATATCTTCCATTTGCTTTAACTACTTTCCATTCAAGAGCAAGTTTCAGAGTCTCTTCTGACATCCATTTTGGTATTTTCTTCCTTTCCTGTTTTTTTAAATGACCATTTGCTTTCTTCATGTATGATGTTCTTGAAATTATCCCATAATTCTTCTGTTTTTCAGTCACTGGTGTTCAATGTATCAAATCTGTTCTTTAGGTGGTCTCTAAATTCAAGTGTGATGTAATCAAGGTCATATTTTGGCTTTTGTGGGCTTGTTTTAATTGTCTTCAGCTTCAACATGAACTTTCATATGAGCAGTTGATGGTCTGTTCCACAGTCAGTTCCTGACCTGGTTTTGTTGTTGTTGTTATGTGTGTCGAGTCAGACCGACTCACAGTGACCCCTCCTTGGGTTTCCGAGGCAGTATCACTATGGAAGTAGATTGCCCCATCTTCCTTCCAAGGAGTGGCTGGTGGGTTTGAACCGCCAGCCTTCTGGTTAGCAGTCAAGTGCCTTAGGCACTATGCTACCAGAGACCTGGTTTTAGCTGAAGATATTGAGCTTCTCTGTTGCCTCTTTCCACTGATACAGTCGATCTGGTTCCTGTGTATTCCATTTGGTGAAGTCCACATGTATAGCTGCCGTTTATGTTGTTGAAAAAAGGTATTTGCAATGAGTAAGTCATTGGTCTTGGGAAATTCTATCATGCAGTCTCTGCATGATAGTCTCTACATGGTCATTTCTATCACCAAGGCCATATTTTCTAACTCCTGGTGATTCTTCTTTGTTTCCAACATTTCCATTCCAATCAACAGTAATAATCAACACATCTTGATTTCATGTTTGGTCAATTTCAGACTGCAAAAGTTCGTAAAATTTTTCAATTTCCTTGTCTTTGATGGTTGGTGTGTTAATTTGAATAATAGTAGTATTAATTGGTCTTTCTTGTAGACATATGGATATTGTCCTATTACTGACAGCATCATACTTCACGATAGATCTTGAAACATATTTTGTGATGATGAATGCCATGCCATTCCTCTCCAGTTTGTCATTCCTAACATAGTAGATCATATGGTTGTCTGATTCAGAATGGCCAAAACAAGTCCATTTCAACTCACTAATGCCTAGAATATAGATCTTTATGCATTCCATTTCATTTTTTACAACTTCCAATTTTCCTAGATTCATATTTTGTCCATTCCATGTTCCAATTATTAATAGATATTTACAGCTGTTTCTTCCCATTTTGAGTCATGCCATGTCAGCAGATGGTTGTCCCAAAACCTTTACTCCACCCATGTCATTAAGGTCAACTGTACTTTGAGGAGGCAGCTCTTCCCAGTTGTATTTTGAGTCCCTTCTGACTTGAGGGGCTCATCTTCCAGCACTACACCAGACAATGTTTCAGGCTTATTCATAAAGTTTTCCAGTAATATACCAGAGAGTGTTTCACTGCTGTTCATAAGATTTTCATTGGCCAATTCTTTGAGAGGTGGATGGCCCCTTTCTTCTTCCAACTGTGTCTTAGTCTGAAAGCTCCACTGAAATCTGTCCACCATGGGTGATCGTACTGGTATTTGAAATACTGGGGGCATAGCCTCCAGCCTCACAGCTATATGCAAGCCTCCATAGTATGAGAGACTGACAGATGAATTGAGGCTGATCAGCTTAGATATGGACTAATATCCATACTAGTTAACGAATTGTCTTCAGTATACTTTATTCTTTTTGATACTATTGCAAATGGAATTTTCTTAATTTTGTTTTTGGAGTGTTCATTGCTAATGTATGTAAACACAATGTATTTTTTATTATCTTATATCCTGCAACCTTGCCGAATTTTATTTTTAGTTCTAAGATATTTTATGGATTCCTTAGTATTTTCTATATGCAGAAGAGCCTGTCATCTGCAAATAGAGAATTTTACTTCTTTTAACACAGATGCCTTTTACTTATTTTCCTTGCCTAGCATTGCCATGGCTAGAACTTGCAGTGAAATGTTGAATAGAAGTAGTGGCAGTGACATCTTTATCTATTTCCTAGCTTTAGGGGAAAAGCATCCAGTCTCTCACTATTACATCTGATGTCAGTTGTGGGTTTTTCATAGATGTCCATTGTCAGGTGGAGGAAGTTCCTTTCTATTCTTAATTTCTTAAATGGTTTTATGATGAAAGGGTGTTGGATTTTGTCAAATGCCTTTTCTACATCTGTGGAGGTGATCCTGTGGTTGGTTTTTGTTCTTTATCCTGCCAATATGGTATATTATATTGATTCATATTCAGATGTTGAACCAAGCTTTCATGGTTTAACTTGGTCATGATGTATAATCCTTTTTCTATATCCCTTGATTCAGTTTGGTAGTATTTTGTTAAGGATATTTGCATCTCATAAATATATTTTGATTCCCATAAACAAAAAAATAAAACAAAAGCCGTTGCCATCAAGTCAATTCTGACTCATAGAGACTCTACTGAACAGAATAGAACTGTCCCATAGGGCTCCCCAGGCTGTAAATTAAATCTTTACAGAAGCAGACTGGCACATCTTTCTCCCATGGAGTGGCTGGCTGATGAGTTCAAATCACCGATGTTTCCTTTAGTAGCCAAGTGCTTTAAGCACTGTGCCATCAGGGCTCCTTATCCACATAAAGATATTTAAAATCCTTTTGTAATAATAGCATCTCTCATTTTCAGAATACGTTATTTTCAGTGGTCTTATAAATGGAATTTATTTCTAGAATAGTCACGGCATTGTTGTTGTTATGTGCCGTCGAGTCGGACCCCACTCATAGCGACCCCTCCTTGGGTTTCCAAGGCAGTATCACTATGGAAGTAGATCGCCCCATCTTCCTTCTAAGGAGTGGCTGGTGGGTTTGAATTGCCAGCCTTCTGGTTAGCAGTCAAGTGCCTTAGGCACTAGGCTACCAGAGTTCCTACTCAAATGCCCTTATCTGATGTCAGCTATCCATCTGGAAACCTCGCCATCATCCGAGTACCCAACAAGATAAGTGGTTTCACTTGTATAATCCAAGAAGATATGTCCACTAACCCTGCAATCCTGGCACTGCTGGATTCCTCTGGCAGAAGTTCTTGCTATCATCCCAATGGAAATGTCTGGTAGGATTCTGAGTTCCTCCGGCTGCCCTATGTGTGTGTATGTGTGTGTATGTAATTTTATTTTTCTTTTTAAATGATAAAAATGGATTTTGGAAGATTTTAGTTGATGTTCTTTAGATAGTAATGTTCAACTCAGGGAAATTTTTTTATGTATTCCATCCCATGTGTTCCTTAGTGGAAAAATCCCAGGCAACTATACAAAACAAAGCTCACCATATTCTTTCTATAAACATATGGACTATACAATTGTAACATAGAGGAAAACAAAAAACTCTAAATAAATTATATTGTCACCCATGGATTTGGGATACAAATCTATGCAGTTTTTCATTAGTAGAGTCTGTGCTCTAATAATATTATACTGCTTCAACTATAGTAATAATTTGCCAATGGACAGCTGCTATAGTGTATTATTATTTTTTTATTTTTTGAAATATGTTCCTACCTAGTAAGCTTCCTGTAGCCAACAGCAACAATAATAACGTACAAACAAACTCCAGAAAAAATTAAAATCCTGGTCCCATTTGATCTGCTAATATACACAATCTACAACCTCATATTATTTTGTTTAACCTGACAAAATGAAATTTGAGGTCTAACTTCACATGTGATGTAAACTTTTCAAGCTCTTCAGAAAGTGATAATTCTCTTCCTTTAATGGGTACAACAATCCCATCTTGAGAAACTCTGTTAGTAGTTTTGACACTTTTGAAACTTTGAACACTGCTGGTACTTGACAAAGTTGAGACTCCTTGAGCCATTTATGTTTTTAGTCCAAAGCACTAGGCTTCTTAGCCAATCAGTTACCACCAGGTATATTGGAAAATTTATACTTTATCTTCAGGGCTCAATAGCAATTCTGTATTATATTGGACCACATGAGGTCAAATGCATTCACTGTGAGTTGAAATCAACTCTACGGCAACTAACAACACTATATTTGTGGGAGCATTATATTAATTGTCATCAGATATTAATTTGTTTCTAGGCTGTTTCCCTCTCTTATAAGCCCCCTACTCACCCACCAATTGAACTCCTGGAAACACTGACATGGTCTCATTAACGCTTTCATAGCATCTTCTATGTGCCTTTCATATAGCAAGTCCACCTTCACTGCTGGACTAAAGTTCTAGAGGGCACATCCTGAATTTTCAACACTACATAGCAGTGCATCTGTATATAGTATAGACTTAAAGAATGTTTATTAAAGTAGTCCCTGCCTTGCAATGTATTCAAGTTACGATGAACCACACTTATGACAGTCCATTTTTTATTGCTTTTGATACGTGTTAATTTTTAGTAATATGTACTACATACAATGTTGCAGTGTGTAATTTGCTGACATTATCATTCTCATGACAACCCCTTAAGACAACTAAAGATAAGATTTCAGAATACACTGATAATAAAGACAATAATAATGAAAACAAACAAAAAAATATTATTTGACTGATGTCAGACGTGAATTACCATGGAGCCATCAGAATGGGCCCTTGTCCTAAGTCAGGGACTACCTATAAACAGATGACTGACTCACCAGGTAATAGTAGCTTAGTACTATTTCCACTTACATTTCAAGATAAAAGTCAATCTCCCCTGTCTCAGATATAATAAACTAATCACCTCAATTTCTTATTTGTGCTTCTGCTATTAGATTACGGCCATTAATCAATGTAGGAAATGTTATCCTTGGAGGTCCTCATGGCCAGTTCTTCTAGTTTATCTAATTTATTGGTTGATTGCTTGGTTGGTCGATTTTAGTTTTATTGTGGTAAAATAGATAAAACAAAAAAAAATGCCATTTTACCCATTTTTAAGTGTACAATTCAGTGATATTAATTATATTTACCATGTTGTGCAACTGTTCATCTAGGTTTTTAAAATATTTTATTATCAAATTAAGTCAATGTCCTAAGTACCCAGACCTGTATCTGTTCTCCTTTTTAAAGGAGAGGTGGTGGTACAAGTTGGAAGAAAGTGAGAGAGTTTGAGAAGGTGATAATTGAGTAGAATAGCTGGTATGCAATGTAGTAAAATGTGGTATTGGCAACATTAAGAGATTGGAAAGGCCCAGTTGGTCTAAATTCTACTTTCTCCTTGGCTACAGAGCTCTTCTCCACAGCAGTGACTTCAGAGAAGATCCCTGAGCCTCAGCTTGCACACACCCAGCCCCACCAAGAGGCCTTCAAGAATAATGCCTGGCTCCCAGTTTGAGGGCACTGTTAGAAAATAACTCCCTTGTATTTTGCCTCCCCCAGAATTTATACTCACTGGTCTTCATTTTAAGGTTCCTGGGAGGTGCAAACAGTTTGTTCTCAGCTACTAACCAGAAGGTTAGTGGTTCAAACTCACCCAACAACGCTACAGAAAAAAGGACTGGTGATCTATTTCTGTAAAGATTAAAGCCAAAAAACCTTTATGGAACAGTTATACTTTGTAACACATGACATTGCTGAGTCAGAATCAGCTCAAAAGCAATAGGTTTGAATTTTTTTTTGTTGTTGTTAAATCTTCATTTATCCCTTTTGTGACCTATGGGCCATATGTCATCCACCAACATTTTCAGCCTCTCAGGTTTCTTGGGAAGGTGCTATTCCAGTTGTAGTACATGCTACCACCTGGCAAGGACATGTACAACTAAGTGAATCTAGAGGAATGGGTCTCACCTGTCACCAGAGGCCACTTGGGACATATATGTCCCACATAATTTTATCAAAATCCATATTACTTCAAAAAAAAATCTTTTTCTCTTGATTTCAGCAAGCCTTCCATTACTGAAAATACAAGGTTTCAACAAAAAATTCAAAGTAGAAAATAATTCAGTCATGAAAGTGTTAAGTAGCTGTCTTCTCTCTTTAGTATTTTAAGATGGCAGGCATAGCCTCCTCTCCTGTATCTCTTTTTTTCCAAGACTAAAAACTCCCTGCCTCCTCTTCATCTTGCCCAGCACATAATTTTCCAGATCCTTTCACCATTCTCATTCCATCCTTTGGACCCATTTTGATTTATCAGTAAAGTCTCTAATTGGACCCCATGTTTCAAATTAATATGGAACTCAGTCATAGTATTATCACTCCTGAGATTACCTAAGGTTCTCCACCACTCAAGTGTTATTGCCTGACATAAATTGTTGCTGCACTTGGTTAGCAAGTAACAAGCTAATTCCAGAACTTAAATGCAATGTTAATATTTGTAATGTTTAATTTCCTTCCTGCCCAGGGTATGCATCAATATCTTAGGAGGTCAATATTCAGATCAAGCAGGCAACAGAGTAAGGGCTTGGAATTGGTCAAGTTCTGTCGCTTCCACACCCTTCGTTTCATTTAAACCAGTGTTTCTGGCTTTGAACAATTATGTTGGAGTTCGCATCTTAGAACAAGATAAAATTTCAATCACTTTTCTAGCAATGGGCCAACAGGCAAGAATCAGCGTAGGAACCAAAGTGAAGGTAGGTACATTTTAAAAAATATTTTAAAGTGTATAGAATAATATAAGCATAGTAACTTTTCCTTGTTGTTATTATTGATAGGTTATACTTGTGCACACTCCACTATCCACTAAAGATTTCAAAATCCAGTGGGAAAAAAAACATAGTAAAAGTTTCGTATGGAACTGAAGTAGCCTTATTATTTGTTTCTTCTTCCTCAGAAATTCTTTTTAGTTCAAATTTGAATCCAAGTAACATTTATCGAGAGCTTAGTCTGTGATTAAGTAGTGCTGCTTTGGAGGTTTGGTTTTGGGATTTTGTACTTACTGTGTTTGTTTTTCTCCATGCTGTAGTAGAAAGTACTAGGCTGACTCAAGAGATCAGGGTTTACATCATGTTCAAGACCAAGGATAAGCCCTGTCTCCTTGAAGAGGCTTCCTACATCTCTTAGTCCTTTGCCCAGTCAGGATTAATCATGCCTTTTTCTGGGCTTTCCACATATTCACCTCTGTCCTTGCACTTGCTGAATTGTGCTACTTTACTTAACTCTATGGCTGCCTTTACTACTGGGTGGTAAACTACTGATTCCTCTTTCCCAGAACCCGGCCCAGGGCATAGCTCAGAGTACACACTGGGAGAATGGCAGTATTGTATGATGGTTAATAACATGGACTACAAGGTTAAGAGACATAGTCTCAGACATCAATTCTGTCGCTTAGCTAACTGGATGAACTTGAGCTTCAGTTCGCTCATCTATAAAATGGAGATGATGATTCCTACCAGACAGATTGTTGGGAAGATTCAGTGAGAATATGAAGCACTAAGCCTAGTGTGTGGCATTGAGTAAACCAAACCAAAACCAAGCTCACTGCTATCAAGGCAATTCCAACTCATAGCCACCCCCTTTAGGTTTCTGAAGCAGTAAAGTCTTCCTTCTTCAGAGTAGCTGGTGGGTTGAACCACCAACCTTCTGGTTAGCAGTCAAATGCCTTAGGCACTACACCACCAGAGTTCCTTTGGCATTAAGTACTCTGTAAATGGTAGTTCAATATAGATGTAGAGAAAGATATGACTAGAGATCTGTGTCTGTGTGTGTGTGTGTGTGGTGACTTTGAACAATTCCCTTAAACTCTGAGGACCTTCATGTAATCAGTTATTAAAGGAAAAGATTGCTTCAAACTACAAAGGTATCTTCCACCTCTAAAAAGGTCTGTACTTTCAAGTATATAGAAATATGATTTCAATATTCTTTACAGTTAGGAATAGCTTGTGAACACAAAAGAGAGCCTCAGATTTAGATATAACTAACATAAGCTAAGGGTCTACAATGTATTAAGCACCATTGTAGCTACTGCTGCCAGATGTTTAGGCTACAATCTTCTTTCTTGGTTAAGCATTTACAATATAGCTTCCTAATAAATGCTTTCTGATTTAAAGCATAAAAATGTGAATGTTTCTCTCTCTGTCTCTCTCTCTGTATCTCAATCTCTCCCTCCCTTTATGCCCTCTTCTGTCTCTCCCTCTTCCTCTCACTCTTGGAAATGAATTTTAATCAGAGTCACTTTGATGCAAAATGAAAAATTCCATGATAAAAGATTTTGCCTTTTAAAAAAATTATACAAGAGATTTGAATATATTCCATATTTAAATATTCAAGCAAAATATAAGGACAGAGAATAAAAAATGAGATTCCCACTTCATCCCTTCTTCTGTTCTAACCCTTTTCCCCAAAGATAATCACCATCTAAAATTTTGTGTATGTTTTTCCCTTTCTGTGTACTTATACATTATTCATATACACTATTTTTAAAATAAAAATTGAGTCATACTATACTAGGTATATAGCTGAAGTTTCTATTTCTTTTTGTTTTCATTTAACAAGTCTTAAAGGTTTTTCCATGTCTAGGAGCGTAACATAGTGGCTAAGACACTTGCCTGCTAACCAGACGGCTGGCGGTTCAAACCCACCAGCCACTCCTCGGAAGGAAGGTTGGGCAATCCTACTTCCGTAGTGATACTGCCTCGGAAACCCAAGGAGGGGTCGCTATGAGTGGGGTTTGACTCAACAGCACATAACAACAACAACAAATTTCAAAGTACATTTGTCTATCTTAGTTTTTAATTGCTGAATAATATTGCCTATGTATCTCTTATTCATGATGATGACAAATTTCCTCAAATATTTGGTGATTCTTAGTTGTGTATTCATTTTTGTATTTGCAAATTTCTGCTTTCCCACATGTTCTACTTACTGCAAGTTGCTTCTAAATTGTGGAGAAGTAGTATCTGCTGTCACCAAAGCCATATTTTCCAACTACCGATGCTGCTTCTTTGTTTCCAACTTTTGCATTCCAGTCACCAGTAATTATCAATACATCTTGATTGCATGCTTGGTCAATTTCAGACTGCAGAAGTTGGTAAAAATCTTCAATTTCTTCATCTTTGGCTTTAGTGGTTGATGCATAAATTTGAATAATAGCAATATTAACTGGTCTTACTTGTAGGTATATGGATGATATCCTATCACCGACAGCACTGTACTTCAGGATAGATCTTGAAAGGTTATTTTAGACAATGAATGTGACACCATTCCTTTTCAATTTGTCATTCCCAGTGTGATTGTTAAGGTTATATCAACTTAGCTGGGCCATGGTTTTGAATGCTCGGCACTGGATATAGTTATTCCACATGATGAGATTGGTAATCACCTCCATTGTGGAATCTGCTATGAGCAGTTAAGTAGCTGCCTTCAGGTTGTAGCCTACTTCCAGTATATAAGAAGCAGCTTTGAGAAAGGTCACTAGCTTTTGGCACATCCGGATCTTGCATTTGGCCAAGTCTTCATCTCAGTGGACTGCCGATCTTGGGATTATTTCTGGACTTAAATTAGTGGCCTGCTGTGTTGTGTGCTAATCTTGGGACTGTGCCATTTTACCTGTTCATGGTGGGTATGTCAGCCTCAGCAGCCAGCAGCTGCATAAGTCAGAAAAAGCCTCCAGCTCTATTAGGCCTGGACAGGAGGCAGGGCTAGCACTTTGAACTCAGATTTCCAGCCTCCTAAACTGTAAGAGAATAAATCCCAGTTTGTTAAGACATCCATTTTGGTATTTCTGTTATACTAGCACTAGAGAACAAAGACACTGGCATAGTAGACTATATGATTGTCTGATTAAAAATGGCAAATACCAATTCATTTCAGCTCACTAATACCTAGTATATCAATCTTTATGCATTCTGTTTAATTTTTGACAACTCCCAATTTTCCTAGATTCATACTTTGTAATTCCACATTCTAGTTCTTGCTGAATGTTTGCAGCTGTTTCTTCTTATTTAGAGTCATGCCCCATCACCTAATGAAAGTCTAGAAAACTTTATTCCATGCACTTCATTAAGCTCAACTCTGCTTTGAGGAGGCAACTCTTCCCCAATCATATTTTGAGTGCCTTCCAACAGGAGGGGTTCATCTTCCAGCAGTATATCAGATAATGTTTCACTGCTATTCATAAACTTTTCCAGTAATATACCAAACAGCATTTCCCCGCTATTCTTAAGGTTGTCAGTGGCCAGTTTTTTCAGAAGTGGATAGCCTCATCCTTCTTACCAGATTGTCTTAGTCTGGAAGCTCCGCTGAAACCTGTCCACCAGGGGTGACTCTTCTGGTACTTGAAATACTGGTGACATAGCTTCCAGACTCATAGCAGCATATAAGCCACCACAGTACAACTGATATGGGGGGAGTGGTGGCCTTGGTGACAGAAATGACACTGGAGATCCCTTGATAGAATTTTGTAATAACTTATTCATTGCAAATACCTTTCTTCAACAACATAAATAGAGGCTACACACATGGACTTCACCAGGTGGAATACTTAGGAACCATATCTAGTACATCTGAGGAAAGAGACAATGAAGAGGCTCACTATTATCAGTCAAAACAAGTCCAGGAGTGGACTGTGGAACAGACCATCAATTGCTTATATGCAAGTTCAAGTTGAAGCTGAAGAAAATGTTTAAAACAAGTCCACTGGAGCCAAAATATGACCTTGATTATATCCCACCTAAATTTAGAGACCATCTGAAGAATAGATTTGACACACTGAACACCAATGACTGAAGACCAGCTGAATTTTGGGATGACATCAAGAACATCATACATGAAGGAAGCAAAAGGTCATTAAAAAGAAAAGGAAGAAACAACCAAAATGAATGTCAAGAGACTCTTACACTTGCTTTTGAATGGAGAGTAGCTGAAGTGAATGGAAGAAATTACTAGATAAAAGAGCTGAACAGAAGATTTCAAAGGGTAGGTCAAGAAGACAAAGTAGGTCTTTAAGACTAGTCATACTTGGGACTTCCAGTAAGATGGAGGAATAGGCAGACAAGTGACACAGACCCTCTTCAACAAAGAAAAGAAAAACCAATTGACAGAGATACAGAAGATAATCCTGGAACCCTGAACTTTGAAAGGAGTTATACAGAAGTGGATTAGGCACCAACTAGTGGAAAAACCTGAACGAAAACAGTGAGTACAGAGACAGTCAGAGCTGTGAACTATCAGCTACTCTGACGAGACCAACAGCCTGAATATTTCCAAGTAGTGTTGGGACCTGAAAATTTACCCAAAGATCAGTCCTGGTCACCAAGGGCTCCAGGGATGACAACTGCTCTGGTGGCCTGTGACTAGGAAGGGAAACAACAAGGAGGGAGACAACCTGAGCTGTTGACTTTCTGCTGTCTGGAGGATGCAGCCATTTTGACTGTTTACACATGACAGCCATTTTGGATATTTAAAGTGACCGAGGGAGCTGCCATTTTGAATGTATACAAGTGGCAACACTTTTGGATTTTAAAGTGATAGCATTCTCATTTGGATTCCAGGGACCTAAAAACAGGCTCTGTTTGCCAGTGTCGGCAAGGACATACGTGGTTGACAAAGGAATGGAGACAGGTGGTGAGTATATAAGTGCTGTCAACTAGTGAATAGAGGAGCACAGCACAGTACCCTGCCTGTATAGATAACTTACATACAAAGAAAACAAAAATTGTGGGCAAGTCACTCCAACATAATCACCAATTAAATATAAACACAAAAATGTCACAATGCCTCATAGACAAGAGACCATGACAGTCCGCAAAAAGAAGCAGGAGAAACAAGGGACCAGGATACAGACCCAAAACACATCCCTGAGGAAGACACAGCATTGGAACTCCCTGATATGGAATTCAAAAGAATTATATTTAAGTATCTTCAAAGGACTGAGAGACAGACCAAGGAAAACACAGCAAAAAACCTAGAAGAATTTTGGAAGAAAATACAAGAACAAAATGACAAAATAAATGAAAAATTGGAAATGATTCTAAATCTACAGATAGAA
>NW_006921653.1:4590361-4593215 GCF_000298275.1 Orycteropus afer afer
CTTACAAGAGATGCTAAAGGGAGCCTTTGGACAGAGAAGCAACAACAGCCAACAACAGCTGACCATTAACACACATGATGATATAATGCAGAAACCAACGCAGCTATGGAAGTATCCAAAGTAGATAAGCCTACAAGATTGTAAACAGGGAACCGGAGACACCAATTGACAAATGAGGACAACTATAAACCAAAAAGAGGGGGGAAAAACTGTGTCCTTATAGAACTTCTAGATGGTAGGGAAGTCAAGACAACTACAAGACAGAATGTACTTTTCTAAACTTGGGAAGAAAACTATAAATCACAGGGGAAGCTCAAAGAAGAATGATAAATCTTCACATCAAAATAAAAAAGAGGACCAGCATAAATATTCAGCAAATACTAAAACAATAGCAATGAAGGAAGTGATAACATGATTCACAAACAAAATAAGCTCAGCATAGAAAATTATATAGAACAAAGAAATTGACAGAATGAAAAAGCATATGATAAAAATGACAGCAACCAATTCATATTTGCTGAATTTAATTACTTATCTAGCAAGGGACTTATCTCTAAGATTGATGGAAAACTCAAACACCTCAACACCAAAAGAATTAAAAATCCAACTGAAAAATGGGCAGAAGACATGAATAGACACTTCACTAAGGAGGATATTTAGGTGGTCAGCTCATACATGAAAAGATGCTCACAATCATTGGCCATCAGAGAGATGTAAATCAAAACAACAATGAGATATACCGTCTCACCCCAGCACTGATGGCAAGGTTCAATGAGACAGAAAATAACAAATGCTGGTGGGGGTGTGGAGAGATGGGGACTCTCATAGACTACTTGTGTGACTGTGAAATGACACAACCACTGTGGAAAGCAATATGGCAATTCCTTAGAAAGTTGGAGTTGGGGATACCATTTGAGCCAGTAATCCCATTACTAGGTATATATCCTAGAGAAGTGAGAGCCAGGATAGGAACAGATAATGTACTCTCATGTTCATCACAGCACTATCTACAATAGCAAAAAGATGGAAACAACCTACGTGCCCATCAGCGGAAGGGTGGATGACCAAACTATGGAACCTAAACACAATGGAATGCTATGCAGCGCTAAAGAATAATGTAGAGTCTACAAAACACCACATAATAGGGATGAACTTGGAGGACATCATGCTGAGTGAAATAAGTCAATCACAGAAGGACAAATATTGTATTAGTTCATTGTTGTGGAGGGTCAAGTAAAGGTTTATAATGGAGGGAAGCTTTCTTTGTTGATTGCCAGAGGTGGGAGGGGAGGGAAGGGAACACTACCAAAAAAAAAAAATGCATTGACCCATGTCACTTTAGTTTTGTGTATTTCACTGTACATTAATTATATTTCAATAAAATACATTTTACAAAAGAATAAAAAGTAAAGTATTGTAATGAAATATGCAAAGACCTGAGGTAGAAAAACCAAAAGGGAAGAACATGCTTGGCATTTCTTAAGCTGAAAGAGTTGAAAAAAAGTTCATGCCTCGAATTCCAATGTTGAAGGATTCTGTGGGCAAAATAATAAACAATGCAGAAGGCATCAAAAGAAGATGGAAGGAATACACAGAGTCACAATACCAAAAAGAATTTGTTACCTTTCAAAAATTTCAGGAGGTTGCATAGGATCAAGAACCAATGGTACTGAAGGAAGAAGTCCAAGGTCCACTGGAGGAATTGGCGAAAAACAAGCCTCCAAGATTTGAAAGAATACCCGTTGATATGTTTCATCAAATGTATGCAGCACTGGAGTGGCTCAATTGTTTATGCCAAGAAATCTAGAAGATAGCTACGTGGCCAACTGTCTGGAAGAGATCCATATTTGTGCTGATTCCAAATAAAGGTAATCCAAAAGAATGTGGAAATTATCAAACAATACCAATAATAGCACATGTAAGTAAAATTTTCCTGAAGATAATTAAAAAATGATTGCAGCAACTTCCAGTAAGATGGTGGAATAGGGAGAAAGACTGCACACACGCTCTTCAACAAAGAAAAGGGAAAACAATTAACACAGACAGACAGAAGATAATCCTGGACCCTTGAGCCTTGAAGGGAAGGACATAGAAGTGGACTAAACCCCAACTAGCAGAAGAATTTGCATGAAAATACCAAAAAAAGGAGATATACGGAGCTGCGGTCTGGCAGCAATCCTGAGCAAGCCTGAAGGCACAACACAGACAGCTTGGAGAGTGCTGAGTGGTGGTAGAACCTAAGAATTAACCTAAAAATCAGCCCTGTAGCCAGGGACTGCACAGAGGACTGCTCTGGTGGCTGGGGAATAAAACGCGAAGCACCAGCAAAGAGAAAGGCGGGCTGAGCTGTGGACTTTTGCCTGTCTGGAGGTCACTGCCATTTTGAAAGTTTACAAGTGGCTTGACTATTTTGGATACTTAAAGAGACAGTGCTCTCTGAGATACCAGGGGCTTAAGAACAGGTTCTGCTTGCCAGCAACCTCAAGGACACTCCAGACCTGGATGACTGAAAAGGTGCGACATTCCCCTTGTTACTGTGATACCCCACACCCCTTGGTGAACGGAGCTGTGGCCATCCCCCACTCCTATCCACCTTCTGGGCCCACAGGAACTCCAAGCCAGTCTGTGTGCTAAGGCAGAATATGGGTGCCCTGCCCTCCCCTCCCCCATTTTTTTTTCTCTCTTTTTTCTGGTTTTTAGTTTGCTTGTTTTTGTCTGTTTTAAAACTACTATTATTAATAATACATTTGTCCTTTTTACTATTATTCTTTATTCTTCCCCTCCCAGGTCCTAGTTTTCAGCTCTTTTTCTTTTCCCTGTTCATGGTTGCAAATTTTTTGTTTGTTTCTTTTTT
>NW_006921653.1:4602559-4627344 GCF_000298275.1 Orycteropus afer afer
CAAAACACCGCATAACATGGATGAACTTGGAGGACATTATGCTGAGTGAAATAAGTCAATTACAAAAGGACAAATATTGTATTAGTCTGTTATTGTAAAAGTCAAGGAAAGGTTTATCTATGGAAAGAAATTTTCTTTATTGGTTACCAGGGGTAGGAGGAGAGGGGAGAGAACACTGTTAGATAGAGATGAGTATTGATTTGGGTGAAAAGAAGGGCAATGTACCAAATGTGAGTGAAGTATAGGGTGGCATTGAGGAAGAGAAAGACATAGAGAGGTACTTGGGAGGTACAGACAACAAAGATGAATCCTTTTGCACATACGGTACTGCGTTGTCAGTGAAGGCAAACATGGGTATACGGGTGGACAGATGGGTGGACAGTCTGAACTAGTAGGTGTGTCTATGAAGCACGGAGTGTACCCAAGAACATGTATAGGGTTGGCAGACAACAGTCCTGTGAGTTTATGTGTATGATCTGAATTCCTAGGTGTATATTAGAGCTTACAAGAGGCAAAGTGGTAGTCACTGCTTGGTCACAGCCAGCTAGCCAGAGAGTAGTTGAACCTGTGGGCTCGAGACCATAGTCACAGGGGACATCAAGCTCAATTGGCATAACATAGTATACAAAACATTGTTCCACCTCCTACTTTGGCGAGTAGCGACTGGGACCTTAAATGCTAGGAAGCTGCCATCTAGATGCAATGATGGGTCTCTCCTCGTCCAGAGCAAAGAAGAATGAAGAAAACCAAAAATTCATGGATAGAATCAGTCCTAGGGATGGGTACACCATCCAGTCTGCAGCCTATATGACTATGAGACCAGAACTAGATGGTGCCTGGCTACCAATGTCAACCACTTGGAAGGGGATCTATGTAGGAGATCCTGGATAGAGAGGGAGAACAATGTGGACAAAACTCAAAATCATTTGGAGAAAATAAAAGAGGGGGGGACCAGGTTTTCTGGTCCAATAGAGCCTGGTGGAACCACTGAGACTATGGCCCCTAGCTGCCTGTCAGGTCTGGAATTGAACCCACACCTGTGGCTTCCAGCCAAGCAAAAGACAGGCATATGAGTTGAACATTTACCTGAGGTAGATACACCAATGGCCCTTGGAGAAAACACTCATAGGAGAAAGAAGGACTGCTTATGCACCGGGAGACAGCTCAGGGGGCAGGAGTGCATAGAGGGATGGACACAAGGAAGAGGTAATTTTCAGGAGGAAGTTGAAGAGTAGCTGTTGCATTGTGGTAAATTGTGGTCAATGCCATGAGACAAAGTGTATGTGAACTGCTGTATGGAAAGTGAATTTGCTCTGTAAATCTTAACGCAAATCACATTAAAAAATAATAATAAATAATAATTTAAAAAAAAAAAAAGAACAATGATTGCAGTAGTACATTGACAAGGAACTTCCAGAAATGCAAGCTGGATTCAGAAGAGGATGCAGAACAAGGCATATCATTGCTGATGTCAAATGGATCTTGGCTGGAAGCAAAGAAGGGATGTTTACCTGTGCTTTATTGACTATGCAAAGGAATTAGACCGTGTGGATTGTAACAAATTATAAATAACATTTCGAAGAATGGGAATTCCAGAACACTTAATTGTGCCTGTGGGTAATCTGCATATAGACCAAGAGGCTGTCGTTCTAAAAAAAACAAAGTAATATTGCATGGTTTAAAATCAGGAAAGGTTTATCAGGGTTGTATCCTGTCACCACATTTGTTCAATCTGTGTGCTGAGCCAATAATCTGAGAAACTGGACTATATGAAGAAGAACATGGCATCAGGATTGGAGGAAGACCCATTAACAACCTGCAATATGCAGATGACACAACCTTGCTTGCTGAAAGTGAAGAGGACTTGAAGCACTTACTGATGAAAATCAAAGAATACAGTCTGCAGTATAGATTAAACCTCAACATAAAGAAAACAAAAATCCTCACAACTGGACCAATAAGCAATATGACAATAAATGAAGAAAAGACTGAGGTTGTCAGGGATTTCATTTTACTTGGATCCACAATCAACACCCATGGAAGCAGCAATCAAGAAATGTAATGTCATACTACACTAGGCAAATCTGCTGCAAAAGATCTCTGTAAAGTGTTAAGGAGCAAGGATGTCACTTTGAATACTAAGGTGCACCTGACCCAAGACATGGTATTTTCAATCACTTTATATGCATGTGAAAGCTGGACAATGAATAAAAAAGACCAAAGAACAGTTGCCTGAAACGTATTGTGTTGGTGAAGAATACTGAAAATGCTGTGGACTGTCAGAAGAAAGAACAAATCTGTCCTGAAGGAAGTGATACCAGAATGCTCCTTAGAAGCAAGAATGGCCAGACTTCTTCTCACTTACTTTGGTCATGTTGTCAGAAGGGACCATTCCCTGGAGAAACATATCATGCTTACTAAAGTAGAGGGTCAATGAAAAAAAAGGACGACCTTCAAAGAATCAATTGACACAATGGCTGCAGCAATGGGGTGAAGCATAGCAAATTGTGAGGATGGTGCAGGACCAGGCAGTGTTTCGTTCTGTTGTATATAAGGACACTATGAGTCGGAGCCAACTCAATGGCACCCAACAACAGCAGTACATGCTGTGGAGGTTAGAAGGCTAGCCCAGTGCCACACTTCCAGCACCAGCCTGTGGGCACCCTTGCTCTATACAAAGGAGGAAGGGAAGAAACTGCCTCCCAATTGTTCCTACTGCATTTTCTGAATGATTATCTTTGTATTTACCTCAGGGCCAGCTCCTACTTCTCATTTCTGTTGATTTTGAGTGTGTGTGTTTTGGGTTAGTGGTTTCATTTGGTCATTTAGCTTTCTATGGACATGGACCCATCAGCTTTCTGATTTTCAGTAATTCCTAAATTTTTTTCTGCTAATGAAGGCCTTTATTATTTTCTGCAACCATTATTGATTTAATGTGTTGAAGTGTTCTATCATTTTATGGGATTTGAGTTGAAGGAAATGTTAAGGATCCCAATCCATTCTTTGTTATTCATCCATCTCATCTTCCTTTCATCTTCCCTTCCTTCATTTTGAGTGGAGGAAAAGGGGTAGAACACACACAGACGCTGTAATTTCCTGCATTGTTTGCATATAATGCTCAGTAGTTCCGCTTGCATTTAGCCCACCCCACTGAAGCTAAATGGCCCTTCCTAGGCTGGCTCTGAACACGCAAGGTGTGAAAACATCTCTGCCAAGATGTCCTGACATCTGTCCTGACAGATCCACTCACTTTCCAGTATCTACCAGGAGATTCCATCAGCCTTAAGTTGCCAGAGGCTGTGTGTGAGGCAGTGGGGAGGGCAGAATAAAGTCAGGTTAATTTGGAATGCCCTCCTGGAAGTAGGCACACACTTTAAGAGAAAGAAATGGAGTTTTGGTCATTCCCATTATTCTTGAAAACCCAGTTCAGGTGCTACCTTCTCTGAGGAATAGCCCTCTCTTGGTGCCTTCCCAGTTGGCTGCCCAACCTCCAGGCACCACAAATGATTTGTTCATCTTTATCCTCAGCTGGGCATTTTCCAGGGAAGGGACTGTGCTCCCACTTCCTTCCTGTGAGTATATGCCAGTTAAGTTATTTAAATAAATTTGTTGACTTTCAAGGGTATCCAAATTCCATTTAACTTACTCTATCTGGCCTGCATTTAGTCTCTCAAGTCTCCACAGTACTTCAGCTCATTCCTTATACAGGTTAGACTAATTCTACTGCCCTTGCTTGAAGTTAACTAGGTTGGACCCTTCATAGGGAACCCATCTCCAAAATATTGCCACAGCCTGGCTCCTCTCACCTCCAGTTCTGCTGTCACCATCTCCATTACTGGACCCTGAGCTTTCCTTTTCTTCTCTTTTCTGAAAAGGTACCAAACCCTGAGGAGATTCCAGTCCTCCGATACCTGAGTGAGGATGACTTTCTTCTGCTGGCCAGCTTAATAAAGATTCGACGCCTATTTCACAAACTAGAAGGATGTGTGAATTTTCCTTCAAGCCAAGTTTGGAATAAACTGAAACAACCTTCTTACCTTTCTTCACTGTCTCTAAAACTAATTACTCTCTGTCACAATTCTGGTATAAAGCAAGATATGATGGCAACAATAACAGGTATAATAAATGAAAAACTTTAAGAATGATGGTGCCTTCATTTGTCTTTTGAAGTTTTGGTTTTTTTTTTTTTTGGTGGGGTGGTTTCAAGAAAGTGTACAAATTACCTAGGAAATGCCAGCAAATATGCCATATTATAAATTTAGAATTTAGAACACATCCTCAGTTGTTCTTGGTGGGAAAACGAAAAAATTTACTTGACACCAGATAATGAGCAAATCAGCAAAATATCAGTATCATTCTTGAGTTCTAATAGAAAATAAAGTGGGCAGGGATTAGATGCTTACAGCATTACTGAATGGGCTGGCGAGTGAAGGTTGGAGAAAACCCCTGCTGGCTTTCAGGAAGTCAGGAAGCTAAGGAATATCAGGAAGCCTTGAAGTCACCACCAATTATCTTAGCAGCCCACAGAACCAATGTGGGATATCCCAGGAGCTCTTCTGGAAATTATCTCAGCCTTACATCTTAGTGCAGAAATCACAAGAATCTGCCGTCTGCCCAAAGGTCCACCCCTTTGTGCCAAAGATGAATGATAGCTTCTTGCCTCTTCTACCTTTGAAATGTCAGGCCTGACATTTAAATGGGACCCTGGACGACAAAGGGTTATGAAAATTACATAACCCCATGCATCCAGTTCCTGTATAAGGGTGAAGGGTGGGGAAAGGAGAATCCTGAATCTGCAATGACAACCCTGTATCCTGTGCTCAGAGCTGAGATTGCTTTAGGACACAGAGGGGGCTACAAACATTCATTTTAATAGAAAACAGACAAAAGTTGGATGTGGAGAACCCTCAAAGCAACCTTGGAACCCAAACCTACCCTGACGTCTCAGTCCCTTATTCTTTGTTGTTGTTAGGTGCCATGGAGTTGGCTTCAACTCAGCGGCCATATTATGACAGAACGAAACACCGCCCGGTCCTGCACCATCCCCACAATGCTTGCTGTGCTGGAGCCCATTGTTGCAGCTACTGTGTCAGTTCATCTCATTGAGGGTCTTCACCTTTTTCGCTGACCCTTTACAAAACATGACATCCTTCTCCAGAGACTGGTCCCTTCTGACAACATGACCAAAGTAGATGAGACAAAGTCTGGCCATTCTCACTTCCAAGGGAGCATTCTGGCTGTACTCTTCCAGGAAAGATTTGTTCTTCTGGCAGTCCATGGTATTTTCAGTGTTCTTCGCCAACACCACAATTTCAAGGCATCAACTCTTCTTTTTCAGCCTTCCTTATTTATTGTCCAACTTTCCCATGTGTATGAGGCAATGGAAAATACCATGGCTTGGGTTAGGGACACCTTAGTCTTCAAAGTGACAGTCTTCAAAGTAACATCTTACTTTTGGGGAGAGGGAAAAACTGACCCTCACGGGTCATTCCTTATACTGAATTGCCCATCTGGTGCAAATGTACCACAAAAGGGATTAAGTCATTCACACTTTATCATGAATTATTTATATATTTCTCTTTTCCTACTAAGAGCTGAAGAACTGCAATAATGAATGAAAAGGAGATAAAAGATTTGGATGACCCAGGGAAACTCAAAACTGGGCAGTATGAAGTAACTGAGCTGCTGGGAGAAAGGGGCCTCGTTCTTGGTAGCAATCTATAACCATCATGCTTTTGATGCATTAGTTCAGCTTGCTTTTTACAAGCTTTGTTAATATTGAGGATTCAATTTTATTATTTTTTCATTTCTTCTAATCCCCATTGCTGTCTCTTGTGAAAATGAAGTAGGTACCTAGACTTACATCTTAAATTCTTTCTCTCTCTTTTGCCTTTAGCCACTCTTCTGCATTTTCACTGATGAGTGAACTTATAGTTTCTATCAAATGAAATGAGAATATCAAATTAATTGAGCTAATATGTATAAGTATAGTTCTTAAAAAAAAAAAAACACTTAATAGTACATCACAACAAAGCCCTGATTGTAATTTGACAATTGTTTTCATATATCATTAAAAACTATTTTTGGAGTGCTGAGCCCTGCAGTGTAGTAAATTACTTAGTGTGGCTTTTCAACCCATAAGTCTTTGTAAACTCCAAGGTGGAATTTGCCATGAGCAACTGAGGAGCTCCTGATTGCTGAAGTTGTCCACCTGGGGTACTTCTGTTGGGAGTGACACTAAATAATGTTCTGGGAGGTTCCTGCTCTCTCTCAGGTGTTTAGAATTCTGATGTTATGATTGACTAGTTTGTCCACTCTGCCGGGCTCAAAAGCAGGCCTCCTAGAGCCAGAAATCTCTCTCTGCTGGCTGAGGAAAGACGTGTCCCTGAGAGACACGTGATGCTGGGAAAGAGACGCAAGAGACATGCATTGCTGAGAGACACCAAGGGACATGCACTGCTGGGAGAGAGACTGTGAGAGACAACGGTCTGGGAGAAAGACTGAGCATTTTTCCTGAACTTGAATTGTAGCCTGGTGCTTCCCTAATAAACCCCATAATCTGTGAGTTCTGTGGCCACTGCAGTGAATTATCGAACCCAGGAGAGAGGTGGTGGGTGCTTTGGGAGGAAGGGCTGGAGGGAGGCAGCAACTTGTCTGGCCTTGCAGTCATAGGCCTTGATGGTGATTCTGTCTTTCTCTTGTGCGGTTGCAGGAGGTCAGAACATGTGGCCTCCCTGCCTTTTTTGCAAGCTCATAGTTGATGATGAATAAGCCTTGACTAACTGGTGGTAGGCAAGATAAGTCCTTCACCATGTTGCTTCATAATTAATGCCAGAATTTTATTTAGAATGTTCTTTATTCTAATCAGTAATAAACTACAAAATGTGAAAAGGATTTATGTTATTTCTTTAAAAATGTGTAAAAAATGAAAATATTTCCAAGTGCAAAATAAAATATATCTATTTCTCTCTCTCTCTACATATATATGGGAGCTCTGGTGGCATAGTGCCTAAGGTATTTGACTGCTAACCAGAAGGTAGCAGTTCATACCCATCAGCCACTTCTCGGAAAGAAGGTTGGGCAATCTACTTCCATAGTGATACAGCCTCGGAAACTGTGGCAGTTAAGTTAGTGTGTCAACGTGGCTGGGACTGGTTGAGTGTCTGGGAAGCTGGATGTAGTATATTCCCTATGATGAGACTGGTAATCAACTCCATGATGGAATCTACTATGAGCATCTGAGTAGCTGCCCTAGGGATGTGGTCTGCTTCCTGCATATAAGGAGAAATCTTGGGGAATGGTCTTTAGCTTATGACACACTTGGGCCCTGTATGTATCCATGTCATTGTTCAGCAGCCTGCCATGCTCTGCTGACCTTGGGACTTACAATGGACTTGAATTAATGGCTTGCCATGTGGTTTGGTAACATCGGAATTGTGCCATTTTATTTGTCAACCTTGAGCTTGTTAGCCTCAGCAGCCAGTAACTGCCTGAGTGAAGCGATGCCTCTAGCTTCAGTGGGAGGGGAACAAGAGGCAGAGCTGAAGCCCAAGGTCGAGGGGCTTTCACCCAGCCCCTAGAGCCTGGCACTTTACACTTGGACTTAAAGCCTCCAGACTGTAAGAGAATAAACTCCTGTTTGTTACGGCCATCCGATTTGTGATATATTCTTGTCAGAGCAGCACTAGGTAACCAGGACAGAAACCCAAGGAGGGGTCACTATGAGTCAGATTCGACTCAATGGCAGTAAGCTTGATTTGGTTTTTTATTCTCTCTCTATATATATGTATATATATAATTATATATGTATATATATATATATATTGTGTGTGTATGTCATATTTAAGGGACTGAGTTATTAATAAGAACTTCAATAATGATAAATCTTATTTTAAAGAATGAAGTATGCCATGGATTTTTCATGTCAATATCTGCTTTTTCATACGTCTGTTTTAGGTAATGTCAGTTTTGAATAATCCACTCATTAATTTGTAGGATTTGGGGTTTTTTTTTTTAATTTATTTTTCACATACAAACCTCTTCAAAAAATAAAATACTTTACATTAGGCTTTTCCAGATGTAAATGTTAATGAAATTATTGATGTATTTGAAGTTTAACCAGTAGTATGAACCCTTGCTCCCTTTCATTCTTGATGTCAGAATTACAGCTTGTTATTTTATTTACACATATTTTAGATTTTATCTGTATGTTTCTGGACAAATAAAATCTTTTAAGAACATATGTAAATACATGCCAATATAACTGAAAGGCAAGGAAAGTAAAACTTCTGAGGTAAATTTGAAAGCACAGTATTTGCGGCGGGGCTGTTGAAAGCCCTGCAGGAATTGAGATATAAAAAATATCTCTAGTTTATCAGCCTCTGCAGAGCTCTTAGGATATATGAGCAAAATATTTTAGACTTCATTTTGTTGATTGTTTTCTCTGATAATAAAAGTAATACAAATACATTGTAGAAAATTTGAAGATAACAGAAAAATACAGTTCTAAAATCACTCATACTCTCACTCTATGGAGCTATTGTTGTTGATATGATACTGTGCTATATTTCTTTCCTAGCCTTTTTCTATTTGTGCATGGGTGTGTGTTACTGAAAGTTTTACTTTTCCAAATAGAAAAATTAATCAAAGTACTTATTAGAAATAAGGAACTATTTATATTCATTGCTAATAAAAATTGTGAAGCATAGGATGAAAACTTAATTTCTACTCTCAAAAAAAAGTTGTAGAAAATTAAATATCAAGATAAAACCCAGAAACCTATTGTCTCAAGTCAATTCCAACTCACAGTGATCCTATAGGACAGAGTAGAGCTGCCCCATAGGGTTTCCAAAGCTGTAATCTTTACAGAAGCACACTGACACATCTTTCTCCCATGGAGCAGCTGGTGGATTTGAACAGCCAACCTTTTGGTTAGCAGCTGAGTGCTTTAACTACTGAGCCACCAAGGCTCCTCAAACACCATTATAGAATTGTAAAATAAGCCAAATAAATTAAATACACATTATTTGTTAGTAAGCTGGAAACAAATATCTTGTTAAACTATTAGAATTTTCATTTTCCCTAGTAAATTCACTATGGTTTTAAGAAAATAAATGTGCAAATGAATGAATAAAGCAAAAGCTTTTTATAGTCTAAGATGGTTTCTGTGCATGTATTTCAAATAAATTTGGCAAGATTTGGGATGCCAATAGTATATACAGAAACAAATGTTACACTTTAATAATAATAATAAACCACAGGAAAGCACTAAATTTTAAAATGGAGACATTAATGTTAGAAAATATACAAAAGGCCAATTAAAAATAGATTTTACTTCAAACCAAGTAATTTTATCCTGATTATTTTATTGTTTCAATTCACTGCAAGCTAATAAATAATATGTATCTTTTTTGCTTATGTTCTGCCTTATTCCATGGGGATTTAAAGTGCCTTTTAGGAATATGAGAGCTCTGGTGGCATAATGCCTAAGGCATTTGACTGCTAACCAGAAGAAGGCTGGTGATTCAAACCCACCAGACACTCCTCAGAAGGAAGATTGGGCAATCTACTCCTGTAGTGATACTACTGCCTCTGAAACCCAAGGAAGGGTTGCTATGAATCAGATCCAACTCGACATCAGTGAGTTTGAGTTTTGCTTTTAGGAATATATTCACTATAAAAAAATAATAATATAATTATAAAAATGATGCAATAAAATAATATGGAATGAGGAGTAAGATTGGTATTCAAAATGCATTTTACAAGGCCTAATACCCTTGCTGAAACTGGAGCAAGATAATCTATAATGAAAAAATAACTAACAAGCTATAACAGCCTCCTCAAATTACATTTCTTAAATCTAGCACTGTATTAGTTTTTCCACTATAAAATCAGTGAAATCTAGGAAATAGGAATATCTTTTGTTTGAAGCAAACTGGCAAATCAAACACGGGTGATGAAAAGACTGCCTATCCACAGCAGAGAAAGGAAGCTAGTAAAGATTCAATACTCACCTTGTGGTGAAATCCAGCATCAGACAATACACAGAGAATTTGCAAAAAGGGTGTGGGTGAGGCATTGTCTGATCGCCTCTAACTTCACAAGGGGAGAGGAGGATTCAGAACAACATCAACAGCCCAAGGCTAATTCCTATGAGACTGAGATCAAACAAGTCACCACCCTCCAACCTTTTCTGACACCAAGGGTCCTTCCCATGGCACTTCTCTGCTGGTTTCAATAATTTGTTGCACTGGCCACTCAGAACTCACAGACAAATACTCATGATTATGGGGTTTACTAGGGAAGTGGCAGGTTACTTATTATTCAGCATCAGAAACAACTCAGGATACAGTTATTCAATCAGGACAGCTTCTTCTCAGCCATGCCACAGGCAAACTTCTCTCTGGCGTTAGCCTCTGCCCTGCTTGGACCAGTGTTACGAAGTTCTTTTAGGTTTGCACTTAAATAATAATAAATGAATAATAAATAAATAAGCTCTCAGAATACAGACCCAGAAAACATCCTTGAGGAAGAAGCAGCATTGGAACTCTCTCATAAAGAATTCAAAAGAATTATATTTAGGATGGCTGCAAGTTGCAAAAGATCCTGGCCAGACCACAATCATTGGACCTCAGTGTCTCCACCCCTTCAGACCCCCAGAAATTCCTCAATAAAATGGTTTGACATTAAAAAAAAAAAAAAAAAAAAAATTATATTTAGGTATCTTCAGTGGATTGAGAGACAAATCAAGGAAAACAGACAAAATTTTAGAACAATTTAGGAAAGCAATACAAGAACAAACTTACAAAATAAACAAAATGATACAAAAACAACAAATAGAAATCTAGATGATTAATACAAGATTTTAGAGACAGATAATACGTTGAATGGGCAAAGGAATAGAATTGAATCTATGGAAGACATAATTAGTTTTTTTGAAAACAAATATCTCAATACTACTTTGTTAAGGAACCAATCCAAAAAAAGGGTCAAAGCAAAATGAAGAAATCCTAAGATTCATGTGGGATACCATCAAGAGGAATAACCTACGTATAATCAGAATTATAGAACAGGAAGAGACAAATAAAACCACAGAGAAAATTGTTGAAGAATTTTTGGAAATAACAGAATTGAGAATCCAGAAATAGATCTATCCACCTACAGACAGCTGATCTTTGACAAAGAACTGAAATCCATTAAGTGGGGAAGAGATAGGCTCTTTAAGAAATGGTGCTGGCAAAACTGGATATCCATTTGAAGAAAAATGAAACAAGATCAATACCTCCCACCATACACAAAAACTAACTCCAGATGGGTTAAAGACGTAATTATGAAACCTAAAACTATCAAAGTTCATCAAAGAAAAAATAGAGGCAAGATCCTGGATAGAATGAGAGAACCATGTAGAACAAAACTCAAAGTCTTTAAAAAAAAAAAAAAGACCAGGTTTACTGGTATGATGGAGCCTGGTGAGACCTCAAGACCATGGCCCCTAGTTACCCTTCAGGCCTGGAATTGAACTCACTCCTGTGGCTTCCAGCCAAACAACAGACAGGCATATAGGGTGAACATTTATACCAGGTAGATACATTCCTTAGAATGATCAATCATGGGAGAACAGGAGAGCAGTATTTGCACAGGGAGATGACTCAGGGGGTAGGAATGCATATGAAAGGAAGACACATGCAAGAGGTAAATACAAGGAGGAAGTGGAAAGAGAGCTCTTACATTGTGGGGGTTGCAGTCAATGTTATGAAACAAATGTGTATGAACTGCTATATGGAAACTGAATTTGCCCTGTAAATTTTAACCCACGTCACACAAAAAAATTATTTAAAAAAAAATAGGGACAAACTTAGAGGTACTAATTTATGGCATGAATGGACTATCAAGCATAACCAAAATGCACACACAACAGAAGATAAACTAGATAATTTTTTATTGTTGTTGTTAGGTGCTCTTGAGTCAGCACCAACTCACAGCAACCCTATGTACAAGAGAACCAAACACTGCCAGGTCCTATGCCAACCTCATGATCCCTGCTATACTTGAGCTTATTTTTGCAGCCACTGTGTCAATCCATCTCATTGAGGGCCTTTCCCTTTTTCATTAACCCTCCACTTTATCAAGCATGATATCCTTCTCCAAAGAATGGTCCCTTCTGACAACATGACCAAAATAGGTGAGACAACGTCTGGCCACTCTCACTTCCAAGGAGCATTCTGGCTACGCTTCTTCCAGGACAGATTTGTTAGTTCTTTTGGCAGTCAATGGTACTTTCAGTATTCTTCCCCAACACCACAACTCAAAAGCATCAACTCTTCTTTAGGCTTCCTTATTCATTATCCAGCTCTCACATGCATATGAGGTGATTGAAAATACCATGGCTTGGGCTGGGTGCACCTTAGTCTTCCAAGAGACATTTTTGCTCTTTAGCACTTTAAAGAGGTATTTTGAAGAAGATTTACTCAATGCAACACATCTTCTGATGTCTTGCCTGCTGCTTCCATTGGTGTTGATTGTAGAACCAAGTAATATGAAGTCTTTGACAACTTCAATCATTTCTCCATTTATTATGATGCTGTTTACTGGTCCAGTTGTGAGGATTTTTGTTTTCTGTGTATTGAGGTGTAATCCATACTGCAGACTGTAATCTTCAGTCTTCATCAGTAAGTGATTCGAGTTATTCTCACTTTCAGCAAGCAAAGTTGTGTCATCTGCTTATCACAGGTTGTTAATGAGTCTTCCTCCAATCCTGATACCACACTCTTCTTCATATAGTCCAGCTTCTCAGATTATTTACTCAGCATCCAGATTGAATAAGTATGGTGAAAGGGTACAACCCTGATGAACTCCCTTCCTGATTTTAAACCATGCAGTATATCCTTGTTCTGTTTGAACAACAGCCTTCTGGTCTATGTACAAGTTCCTCATGAGTACAATTAAGTGTTCTGGAATTCCCATTCTTCTCAATGTTATCCATAATTCGTTAGGATCTACACAATCAAATGCTTTTGCATACATAGTCAATAAAACACAAGTAAACATCTTTCTGCTATTCTTTAGTTTCAGCCAAGATCCATCAGACATCTGCGATGTTTTATCTTGTTCCACGTCCTCTTCTGAATGTGGCTTGCATTGCTGGAAGTTCTTTGTCAATATACTGCTGCAACCATTTTTGAATTATCTTCAGTAAGATTTTACTTGTGTGTGATATTAATGATATCGTTTGATAATTTCTCCATTCTGTGGGATCACCTTTCTTTGGAATGGGTACAAATATGATTCTCTTCTAGTCAGTTGGCCAGGTAGTTGTCTTCTGCATCTCTTGGCATAGCCGAATGAGTGCCTCCAGCATGGCACCCATTTGTTGAAACATCTCAGTGGGTATTCCGTCAATTCCTGGAGCCTTGTTCTGCACCAATTCCTTCTGTATAGCTTCAACTTCTTCCCTCAATACATTGGCTCTTGATCATATACTACCCCCTGAAATAGATAAACATCAATTCTTTTTGGTATAGTGACTATGTGTATTCCTTCCATCTTTTGATGTTTCCTGCATCATTCAATATTTTGTCCATAGAATGTTTCAATATTGCAACTCAAGACTTGAATTTTTACCTCAGTTCTTTCAGCTTGAGAAATGCTGAACATGTTCTTCCCTTCTGGTTTTCTAACCAGGTTTTTGCACATTTTATTATAAGAATTGACTTTGTCTTCTTAAGCTGCTCTTTGAAATCTTCTGCTCAGTTCTTTTATCTTGTCGATTCTTCCATTTGCTTTAGCTACTCTATGTTCAAGGGCAAGTTTCAGTGGCTTCTGACATCCATTTTGGTCTCTTCTTCTTTTCCTGTCTTTTTAATGACCTTTAGCTTTCTTCAAGGATGATGTCCTTGATGTCATCCCAAAATTCTTCTGGTCTTCAGTCATTGGTGTTCAATGCATCAAATATATTCTTTAGAGCAGAGCTGACCTTAATGATATGGATAAAGTAAAGCTTTCAGGACCTCCATGTGCTGATATGACATGACTTAAAATGGGAAGAAGTAGCTGCAAACATCCATTAATAATCAGAACATGGAATGTACGAAGTATGAATCCAGGAAAATTGGTAGTTGTAAAAAATGAAATGGAATGCTTAAAGATAGATATCCTAGGCATTAATGAGGAGCTCTGGTAGCATAGTGGCTAAAAGCACTTGACTGCTAACCAGAAGGCTGGCGGTTCAAACCCACCAGCCACTCCTCGGAAGGAAGGTTGGGCAATCCTACTTCCGTAGTGATACTGCCTCGGAAACCCAAGGAGGGGTCGCTATGAGTCGGGGCCGACTCGACGGCACATAACAACAACAACAACAACAACAAAGGCATTAATGAACTGAAATGGACTTGTTTTGAATCAGACAACCATATGACCTACTATACCAGGAATGACAAACTGAAGAGGAATGGTGTGGCATTCATCATCACAAAGAATGTTTCAAGATCGATCCTGAAGTATAATGCTGTCAGTGATAAGATAATAACCGCACTTCTACAAGGAAGACCAGTTAATACTATTATTATTCAAATTTACGCACCAACCACCAAAGACAAAGATGGGGAAATTGAAGATTTTTACCAACTTCTGCTGTCTGAAATTGACCAAACATGCAATCAAGATGTGTTGATTATTACTGGTGATTGGAATGCAAAAGTTGAAAACAAAGAAGAATCACCAGTAGTTGAAAATATGGCCTTGGTGATAGAAATGATGCTGGAGAGGGCACGATAGAATTTTGCAAGATCAATGACTTACTCATTGCAAATACCTTTTCTGAACAACATAAATGATAGCTATACACATGGACTTTGCCAGATGGAGTATACAGGAATCAGATTGACTACATCTGTGGCAAGAGGCAATGGAGAAGCTTAAAACTTCAGCCAAAACAAGGCCAGGAGCTGACTATGGAACAGACCATCAACTGCTCATATGTAAGGTCAAGTTGAAGCTGAAGACAATTAAAACAAGTCCACAAAAGCCAAAATAGGACCTTGATTATATCTGTCCTGAATTTAGAGACTATCTAAAGAACAGAGTCGATGCACTGAACACCAATGACCAAAAACCAGAGGAATTGTGGGATGACATCAAGAGGAAAGTCATCCATGAAGAAAGCAAAAGGTCATTAAAAGATAGGAAAGAAGAAAAGATCAAAATGGATGCCAGAAGAGACTCTGAAACTTCCCATTGAACAGGGAGCAGCTAAAGCACATGGAGGCAATGACAAGATAAAAGAGCTGAACAGAAGGTTTCAAAGAGTAGCTCAAGAAGACAAAGTCAATTATTATAATGAAATGCAAAGATCTGGAGTTAGAAAACCAAAAGAGAAGAACACGCTCAGCATTTCTCAAGCTGAAAGAACTAAAGAAAAAATTCAAGCCTTGAGTTGCAATATTGAAAGATTCTATGGGCAGTACATTGAATGATGCAGGAAACATCCAAAGAAGGTGGAAGGAATACACAGAGTGACTGTACAAAAAAGAATTGGTCAATGTTCATCCATCTCAGGAGGTGACATATGATCAAGAACCAATTGTATTGAAGGAAGAAGTCGAAGCTGCACTGAAACAATTGGCAAAGAACAAGGTTTCAGGAACTGATGAAATACCCATTGAGATGTTTCAACAGATGGATGCCACACTAGAGGCACTGACTTGTGCCAAGAACGTAAGAAGATAGCTACACCTGGCCAACTGACTGGAAGAGATCCATATTTGTACCCATTAAAAAGAAAGATGATCCCACAGAATGCAGAAATTATCAAACAATATCATTAATATCACACACAAGTAAAATCTTACTGAAGATAATTCAAAACTGGTTACAGCAGCATACTGACAGAGTACTTCCAGAAATGGAAGCTGGATTCAGAAGAGGACATAGAACAAGGGATATCATATCACACACACACACACACACACACACACAAGAAAAAGATAGAGCAATTACACTAATAGCAAACAAGATAGACTTCAAAACAAAAATGTTACTAGAAATATTTTATAGTTATAAAAATGTCAAACAATGAGGAAGATATAACAATTACAAGTGTATGCTCCAAACAACCAAAGACAAAAACCAAACTCACTGCACTTGAGTCAGATCCAACTCATAGTAACCCTTCCTTGGGTTTCCAAGGCAGTATCACTACGGAAGTAGATTGCCCAACCTTCCTTCCGAGGAGTGGTTGGTGGGTTTGAACCTCCAGCCTTCTGGTTAGCAGTCAAGTGCCTTAGGCACTATGCCACCAAAGCTCCTGCACCAAACAACAGAATCCCAAAATACAAGAATAAAAAACTGACAAAATTGAAGGGATAAATACACAATTAAATAATAATAATTGGAGACTTCAATATTCCTCTTTCAGTAAAGGATAGAAAAACTAGGCAGAAGATAAACAAGGAGACAGGTCTGAACAATACTATAAACAAAATAGAATTATCAGACACCTATAAAACACTTCATCTAATGACAACAGAATATAAATCTCAGATACACAGGGATCATTTTTCAAGCTAGAATCAACTATATCTTCAAGGAATTTTGTTTCTTTTAGTGAAAAATAGTATTTCAAGACCAGTCTGGGTTTGGGATATGTTCTCTTTACTCTTAAGCCAGTTAGAATGGTTTTTCTGCCTTATCGCCTGAACAGACTTTCACTAGAATTCTCAATGCTTTCACCAAAATAAGTCTGTAAACAAGCCAATCTGATCACACTAGTTTTAAAATATCCTCTTGTTTTAGAAGAGTGCCAACACAATTCAATGGGTAAAAGGACAGGTTTTTCTTTTTCTTTTTCTTTTTTTCAACAAATAGTCCTGGGACAAATAGTATAAAAGAACAAAGTTGGTCTCCTACTTCAAACAATATAGAAAAATTCATTCAAAATGGATCAAAAGCCTAAATGTAAGTGCTAAAATTATAAAAATCTTAGAATAAAACAGAAGTATAAACATTTATGATCTTGGAATAAGAAGTGGTTTCTTAAGATATGATACCAAAAGTACAGGAAACACAAAAAAAGAGGTAAATTGGACATCACCAAAATTAAAAAAAGTTTGTGCTTCAAAGAATACCATCAACAAATTGAAAGGACAACCCACAGGATGGACAAAAATATACACAAATCATATATCTGATAAGGGACTAGTGTGCAGATTATATAAAGAACACTTAATACCCAATAATAAAAATACAAATAATTCCATTAAAAATGGGCAAAATATCTGACTAGATACTCAAAATGGCCAGTAAGCACATGAAAAGTTTTTCAACATCAGGAAAATGCAAACAAACTCACAATAAGATATCATTTTACATCTACTGTTCTTGTTGTTGTTATCTGTCATCGAGTCGGTCCCGACTCATAACAACCCCTACTTGGGTTTCCAAGGCAGTATTACTATGGAAGTAGATTGCCCAACCTTCCTTCCAAGGAGTAGCTGGTGGGTTAGAACCGCCAGCCTTCTGATTAGCAGTCAATTGTCTTAGTCACTACGCTACCAGAGCTCCTTTACATCTACAAGTATAGTTAGATAAAAAAAAAAAATAGAGACAATAAAAATTATTGGTGAGGATATGAAGAAATTGGAATATAAAATGGTCAGCCACTTTAAGAAAGAGTCAGTAATTCCTCGAACAGTGAAACATAGAGTTACCATGTTGTTGTTGTTCTTGAGTATCATAAAGACCAAAGCCCACTGCTATCAAGTCAATTCCAACTCATAATGATCCTATAGGACAGAGTAGAACTGGCACATAGGCAGTTTTTTTTTTTTTTTTTTAACAGAAGCAGACTGCCTTATTTTTCTCCCACAGAGTAGCTGAAGAGTTCAAACAGCTGAGCTTTTGGTTAGCAGCTGAATGCTTTAACCACTGCACCACAAGAACTCCTTTGTGTACCACAGGGTACAACAATTCCACTCTTAGGTATATACCCAAGATAAATGAGAAATATTTATACATACAAAAACTTGTACATGAATGTTCATAGCACTATTTGTAATAATGAAAACAACCCAAATGACCATCAACCTATGAAGGGACAAATAAAATGTAGTACAGTGATATATCCATACATGTTGTTGTTGTTGTTATGTGCCGTCAAGTTGGACCCAACTCATAGCAACTCTCCTTGGGTTTCCAAGGTGGTATCACTACAGAAGTATCCATACAAGGGAATATTATTTAACATTAAAAATAAATGAAGTACTGTTACATGCTACAACATGGATGAAACTTGAAAACATGCTAAGTGAAAGAAGCCAGTCACAAAAGACTATATATTGTATGGTTCCATTATGTCCAGAATAGGTAAACCTATTGTCAAAGAGTAAATACTATGCTGTTAAAGTAAAAACAAAGGGTTTTATTTGAGGTGAGATATACTTGAAACTGGAGACAAGCAAAAGTCCACAAAATGAACTATGCTCTCCAAGGATTTACAGGCATCCGGCAATGTTTATATTGTTTATATTGTTAAACCAAGAACTAACAACATAGTATTCTGATTGGCTTAGTAGTGATTTGTAAAATCAACAGTGGGTTAACAAAAGAAAGGGTTTTATAGTGATTGGTGAACAAAACATTTGTGGTTTTACATGATTGGTTTAAAGAGTGTTGATTAGTTACCATATGGTGCTTTGTGTGTTTTGTTAGTTACCATTTGGTGACCATAAGAGGTCCATAGACTGTCACAGGACATTCCTTTCTGTTAACATAACTTTCTTATATAATGTGGTTCCTAGGAATGGCTTACGTAGCTGGATTAAGAAGAAAATGTTTCCTTAGATATCAGACTAAGTCTGTTTAAAACTCCTTAGAGTAGAACAGGCTTTTCAAAATGAAATTTGAGTTCCAGCCTAGAGGCAGTCATCCTTTAGCCATGTCAAATGCTCCAGAGAGTTAATGATAAGGCACTAGTGCTCACTATGCAGATAGAAAATGGGGCTGAGGGGCAGAAGTGGTAGGGAATGGGAAGTGATTGCTAACAGTTATGGAGCAATTTCTTTTAAGGAGGGCAAAGTATTCTCAAATTAGTTTGTGATGGTTGCAAAAGCCTGTGAATAGACTAAAAAAATAATATTGAATTGTGTACTTTAATGGGTGAATTTTATGGTATGTGAATTAAACCAAAATAAAACTGGTTTTTAAAATGTTTAGCAGAGTGTCACCATTTTTCCCCCTCAAATATTTCTTCTGTCCTTGCACTCTCTCCCTCTGAGATTCCAGTTGTACTTATATATCACTGAAGTTCTATTGATTTTTATTTTTCCATCTTTTTTCTCTTTGCTTCAGTGTACATAGTTTCTTTTCTATATCTTCAAATTCAGTCACATTTTCTTCAAGTGTCTAATCTACAGTTAAGCCTCCCCATTGATTTTTTTTCATAGAAGATAATGTTTATTTTATTGTTTTAAATTCCATTTGCTCTTTTCTTTTAACATCTTCAATTTCTCTCATCATTGCATTAATATTTTTCTCTAAATATCTGAGTATAATAACTGTTTAAAAATTTTTGCCAATTCCATCATCTTTATCATTTACAGTTCAGTTTCTATTTACTGATTTTTATCCTGGCTATCACTCACATTTTTCTGTTTCTTTATATGTCTAAATAATTTTTTTATTGGATTACAAATTTTGCATTGAACACTGAATGTATTTGTTTTCCTTTAAAGGATGTATTTCTATGAGGAACTTTTGGATCACTTTGAGCTATTCAAGGCTCATTTGTAAGCCTGGTGGTATGCATTTAGTCTTTATTCTGTTTTGCCAAGGTATGACCCTTCTTGGGTCTCTACTGAATGCCCCAAATGTACAGTTCTCCACTCTAACAACTCATAATGCAAATGTCTCCCAGTCCTTTGTGAGCTCTAGGAGTTGTTCAGCTTATAACTCCCCAACCATTCTTTGCCCAATATCATTGGGTCTTCAGCAAGACACTCAAAGGCACCTTTATGAAGTATTCTAGAGCTCTTTCTTTGAATAAGTCCCTCTTCTATGGTTGTCTGCAAATTTTGCAAATTCCAGACACCTCACTCCTCCAGTTCCAATCTCTGCCTCCTTCAACTTGGTGAAATGACTGCACTCTACTTGGGACTCCTCTCACTGCACCTTAATATGTAAAATGACTCCAAGCTGTAAGCCTGGGTCATCATAGATAGTTCCCTGTTTGTGTCCTTTCTCTTGAGTATCAAGGTCCCACACTATCTGATTTCCAAGTTCTGAAAGTTGTTGTTTCAGACATTTTTCCTAGTTCTAGTTATTTATATTAGTTGTTGTTGCTGTTGGTATGTGCTGTCTAGTCAGACCTGACTCATAGTGACACCTCCTTGGGTTTCTGAGGTAGTGTTTCTACAGAAATAAGTTGCCCACTTCCCTCTAAGGAGTAGCTGGTAGGTTTGAACCACTTCTTGTTAGCAGTCAAGTGCCTTAGTCCCAGTTATTCCATCATGGCCAGAAGCTAACATCCTTTTGAAACATGTTTTTTTACCTTTTAATGAAATGATTTTCAGAAATTTATGGGGAGAAAAGGATGATGAGCTACAACCCCATCATGAGGAACCCTTGAGAACTTTTAGCCATTGCCTAGCAGCTCTTAGAAAAAGGCAAATCCATCGTGTCATCTTGACCTACATGGGAGTGAGGATCCTATATATATCAGACAGCTCTGCATATGCCTAGCAAGATTACAGGTAAATCTTTCTAACTCCTACTCTTGCTTGTATGGACATAGAGCTTTTCATTCAGTCCAAGCGAATAAACAGTTTAATTTCCATCAGGAAAATTTCCTTGCAGTTAAAAAGAAAAATTAGTACCCTAAGAGAATATCTAGGCTTAATGCCCTTCCTAAAATCAATAATCACAATGACAAACTATATTATCCTTGAAGATTAAAGCCAAGCTTATATCCTGGACTGGGCCACAAGGGCAAGGATGATGTGTCAGAAAAACAAGAAAGAATCACACTAAACCACTAGGCACTTTAACTGTAGTAAATTTCACACTCTTGGAGCAAGAAGGGAGACTCCTTAGTCAATGAACAGAAAATACATTCCACAAAGAAATTAAATATCTGATGGTTAAAAAGTAAACTGTAAACATGAGACTATAGATTTAAGGATGATAATTCTAAGGGAGTGTAAGCTTCAGCATGACACTGAGTCCTAAAGTAAAAGACAACTCAAGGAGAACACAAACGGAGTGTGAATGACTACACATAAAATGACACCAATCATTTTTTAAAAAAATAAAAGTAGTCACGAAATAACTGTATTAATTATATGTCCAAGTCAAAAGATGTCTGAAGACACTGGGAGGAGGTAACTATGGGGAGGAAGTGGGAGGGGAAGCTGCTGCATTGTAAATTTTGGTCAATGACATGAGACAAAGTATATGTGAACTGCTGTATGAAAAGTGAATTTACTCTGTAAATCTTCACCCAAATCCTAATTTAAAAAAAAAAAAAAAAGATGTCTGAAGAGTATGATACTATGAGGAAGATGTCATAATGTTTTTTTTCATAGCCCAAGAAAATTCAAGCCCTTTACTGCATGCTTTGCTCCTTTTCTCTATCTACCATTTCTCCTCTTTCCCCTCCTAGCCTCACTGCAGTCAGAATCTGCTCTCAAAGCAGTTACCGTCTTATCACTCACCTGCTTGAAAACCTGACATGGCTCATCATCCATAAAGTGCAGCGCAATTTCCCAGCTCAGCTCACAATGCCCTCAATCATCTAGCCCCAACCAATCTACTTTTTCAGTCTATCTCCCACCACATCCGCTATCCCTCCACCTGCACCCCATGTACTGTGGTCCAGTCCCTTACCATATTGACAATATCACAAAGACCCTGTGCCTCTGTGTTTTCTCATCTCTGAGATGCTCTATCCCTCTTGACCACCATCCCTCCCTCCATTTCTGGAAAATTCTATCTCTAAACATCTAGATTCAATGCTCTCTCCCTCTACTCCAGTCCCTGTTAGGTTTCTTTTTACCAAGACTTATCACAGGATATTGGGCAATCTACTTCCATAGAGATACTGCCTCGGAAACCCAAGGAGGGGTGGCAATGAGTTGAATTGACTGGACAGCAGTGAGTTTGTTTGTTTTTAATCACATCCTGCAATGTTGTTGTGCAGTTGTCTCCTCTGCTAGACTATAAGCTGCTTGAAGGCAGAAGTTGCATTACACATTTTCACAATTGTGTTAGCCCATATAGTAACTTGCACACAGAAATGCCTCAAAAAATATTTGCAGCCTAAGAAACTAAACGGAAATATTATTCAGGAGAAGTTGTAAAAGTCCAAAATACTACTGATACATAGGAAGACATTCAAGCTAAACATTTGCGGGAAGGCAAATAGAGTACACCCACAAGTATGTACAGGTCTAGCAGAGGATGTTTCTACATATATATTTGCACATGCCACAAATATATACAGGGATATTACAGAGCATACAAGGGCAAAGTGCTGAAAACTTCATAACCATAACCAAACACCTTGAAGGAATGAGTCACAGGGCTTGGGGGCTTAGCACCACAGTCTTGGGGGACATATCTAGGTCAATTGGCATAACATAGTACACAAAGACACTGTTCTTCATCATACTCTGGTAGTAGTATGCTTAGTAGTAGTTCTTAAAAGTCAGCAACTAGCCGTCTGGGATGCAACTATTGTTCTCCCCTCATTCAGAGCAAAGAAGAGTGAAGAAAGTCAAAGATTCAAGGAAACAATTAGTCCAAAGGATGACTGGACCATGTGAACCACCGCCTCCCCAACCCGGAGACCAGGAGAACCAGATGGTGCCCAGCTTCTACTATCAGCTGCTCTGATTGGGATCACAATAGAAGGGCCTGGACAGAGAAGGTGAAAAAAAAAATGGAGAACAAAATTCAAAATCAAAAAAGACCAGACTTACTGGTCTAATAGAAACTGGTGCAACCTCCAAGACTGTGATCTTTAGACACTTTTCAAGCCAGGAACTGAACCCATGTCTAGGGATCAACTTTCAGCCAAATTAGGTCTATTAAGTGAATAAACCAGGAGGAATGTACTCCTCAGTACAATCAACCATATGAGAGCAAAAGGGCACCATTTGCCCAGAAACAAAGCTCAGAAGGCAAGAAGGGGCAGGAACGGATGAATGGAAACAGGGGACCCACAGAGAAAGTGGGAAGAGTGCTGTTACATTAAGGGGATGGCATCCAAAAATGTGTGTAACTGATTAATGGAAAACTAATCTGCTCTGTAAACTTTCATCCAAATTATGGAAAAAAAAAAAAAAGAAAAAAATAGGTTAACCAAAACATTTTTACAGAGCAAAAAACTACAACATTTTTAAGTCTGATGGTTCAAATCCACCAGCCACTTCTCAGAGGGAATATGGGGCAATCTACTTCCATAGTGATACTGCCTCAGAAACCCAAGGAGGGGTCGCTATGAGTCTAGTCCAACTTGACAGCACATAGCAACAACAACAGTGCTACTCTAACAGAAATACCACAAATGCTATGGCTTTAGCAAACAGTTTATTCTCTTACAGTTTTGGAGGCTAGAAGCCCAAGTTCAGAGTGCCAGGCTCTAGAGTGGGAGTGAAAACCCCTTGATTTTCAGCATGGGCTCTGCCTCTTTCTCCCAGCCCACTGAAGCTGGAGGCTTTCTTCTCAGCAGCTGTTGAGGCCGACAAACACAAGGTCAACAACTGAAAAGGCACAGTCCCAGATATTACCAAACTGTACGGCAGGCCATTGATTCAAGTCCACTGACAGTCTCAAGATCGGCAGACAACATGGCAAGCTGCTGAATGAGACTCAGCTACATGCAGAAGTCAAGCATGACAAAAGCTGGAGATCTTGCTCAAAGTTGCTTCTTATATACAGGAAGCAGACCACCTCCCTAAAGCAGCTACTCAGCTGCTCCAGTAGATTCTACCATGGAGTTATTTACCATTCTCACCACGGGGAATAACTACATCCAGTTACCCAGCCACTCAAAACCAGGCCCAGCCAATTTGACATATAACCTTAACTACCACAAATAGTATTGACTTTTGAATTGTGAATTTGCTTGGCCCTCAGCGCAGATTCCATATCTCCCCACCAAATAATCCCACCCTGCCCCACCCTCCCAACTCAGCCTAAAGAAAGATGGAAGGCCAGAGAATTAAAACACTAAATTATTTCAGTTGTCAAGAGACATTTCTGAACTTTACTGACCTGGGAAGTTAATCACCTCTCACTATCCAATTAATATAAATAAAGCGTAGTACCTAAGAAATGTGACTGCTAACCAGAAGGCTGGCGGTTCAAACCCACCAGCCTCTCCTCGGAAGGAAGGTTGGGAAATCTACTTCCATAGTGATGTTGTTGTTAGGTGCCGTCAAGTCATCTCTGACTCATAGTGACCCCCTGCACAGCAGAATGAAACACTGCCTGATCCCATGCCAGCTCCATGATCCCTGCTATACCTGAGCCCATCATGGCAGCCACTGTGTCAATCCATCTCGTTGAAGGCCTCTCCCTCTTTTGTCGACCCTCCACCCTACCGAGCATGACATCCTTCTCCCAGGAATGGTCCCTTCTGACAACATAACCAAAGTAGGTGAGACGAAGTCTGGCCCTTCTCGCTTCCAAGGAGCATTTCGGCTGCACTTCCTCCAGGACAGATCTGTTAGTTCTTTTAGCAGTCCATGGTACTTTCAGCATTCTCCACCAGCACCACAACTCAAAAGCATCAA
>NW_006921653.1:4630059-4651355 GCF_000298275.1 Orycteropus afer afer
TGGCCAATTCTTTGAGAAGCGGACAGCCTCTTCCTTCTTCCTAGTCTGTCTCAGTCTGTAAGCTGGGCTGATACCTGTGCACCATGTGCATTCCGCTGGGTTTGAAACACCAGTGGCTCAGCTTCAAAACTCACATCAGCATATCACCACGGTAGGACAAACCGACAGACAAGTTTGTCTCCTCCATAGTGATACTGCCTCAGAAACCCAAGGTGGACTCTCTGAATCGAGTCCGACTCCACAGCACGTAACACCACCACCACCCCCAAAACCAACCTTTTTTTTTTAAGTCACTTTGTCACACAAACTCCAAGGAAATAAGAACCTCCCTAGAAAACACTTCAAAGCCCTTCTTTCTTTACTTCTACAAGTGGCCCACTACAACTTCAAGCCCAGGAAGTCCTCCTTTTTTTTCTGTAATCAAAAAGATATATTAAGAGCCATTTCCTTCTGTTGGCTTGCTATTCTTGACAGTTTCTCCCACTGAAAATGTGTCACCCTTCAATTTAGCCTTTATTTCATCATTAGAATGAAAGACTTCCTCCTGTTAATTTTAAGCACAATATGGGAAAATAACAGAAACCTCTTGAAGCCACACCAGGCCTTCTTCATAGCAAATCCCTTTCAGGCTTGGGAGGAAATATCTATGGACTGATCAGGTTAAGGCTGTTCTACACCAGGTTCAGCTAGAGACTACAGGTAAGGGGCTCCATTCCAGAACCCAGGTCTGATCTCCATGAGCATGTGTCTGTTAACCAGTTTGTCTTCCCTAACTTTTTTTTCTCCTTTCCCAAACCCCTGCCTCCAACTCTACTAACAACCCAGAGTTTATCAATAGAATCCCTAATGGTATCTTGGACTGGATAATTCTTATAAGAGGCTGTCCTAGGCCTGGATATTTAGTAACATATCTGGCCTCTACTTAATAAATGCCAGTAGCACCCACCCCTCACCTTCCTATTCTACTCTCATCCTCCAGTCCATTTATAACCAAAAATGTCTACAGTGTCCAATGTCCCCAGAAGAATAAACCCAAAGTTGACAACCACAGCCTTAACCAATTCATTCATTCGTTGTTGTTGATGGGTACCACTGAATGTATTCTGACTCATAGTAACCCTATGTAATAAAGCAGAACTATCCCCAAAGGGTTTTTCTAGGTTGTAATCTTTATGGGAAGGTGCCCTGGTGGTGCAGTGGTTAAGTACTTGGCCACTAACTGAAATGTCAGTGGTTTGAACCCACCAGCGGCTCCATGGGAGAAAGATGTGCAGTCTGCTTCTGAAAAAATTGAAACCAAAGTAACCCACTGCAGTCCTAACAGTTGGTTCTGACTTATATTAACCCTATAGGACAGAGCAGAACTGCCCCATAGTGTTTCCAAGGCTGTCTTTATGGAAACAGACTGCCACATCTTTCTCTTGCAGAGTGGCTGGTGGGTTCAAATTGTCCACCTTTCAGTTAGCAGTTCAGCACTTAACCACTGCACCACCAAGGCTCCATAAGTATGTATGTATGGGTGTATATGTATGTATGTTATCTGTGTTTTCCTGGCTTTATCCTTCCCAAGACCCACCAAGGCTGTGTAGGGGTTTGTGGGTTTTTTCTTTTCGTTTCACAGCTGTTATAAATTATAAAATCTTGACAAGATACTTAACCTCTCCCAGTTTTTCCTTTATTTGAAAATGAATGTTAATCTAGATGATTTCAAAATCTTTCACAACACAAAATTTCTATTTATCTATATAATACAAAATTTAACTGGAAGAATCACACATATTTATAGTCTCTCAACCTAGGTTTTAAGTAGGCCATTGAAAGATAAAGGCAGCATTTTCTAATATATTTCTTTAAAAGAATTATATAATCAGCACACTTCTCTGCAAACACAAAAACATACCTGCTCTTAGCAACTCATGAATAACAATAAACAAAGCAGCAGTAATTATTTTTCTCTAGTAAGAGTTGCTAGTACACAGAAGCAGATGAGTACTGCCAGTGGCCCAAGGGAGCATTGATAGCAGCCTTCCTGCCAGGCTCTAACTGTTTCTTCTCGATCAAACCCAGCATTGGCTCCACGTACTTCCAGGTGGCCCAATCAGGTTAAATAAACATCTGAATACTTGATTTGAGTAACTTATAACCACAAAGCCATAAACTTTTCTTAACCAATTATTATCCTGAACGTGAAGAGTGTTATGCCAAAAGACAAAAAAGTCATTAATTAGAGGGAAGGAGGAATTAAAAAGTGACAAAAAAAGATCAGGTGTGAAAGAATTCAACTATCACTGAAAGGTGCTTAGAAAGAATTCAAAAGAAATGTGAAAAAATGAAGGGGTGAGACAGACATTCAAGGGAATAAAGCAGACTACAACAGACAAGGATTCCAACTGCATATACATCTAACCAAATGTAAATATGAATTTTGATCCCTGCCACTTTGGATGGTGCTATAGCAAATGGAGGGGACAGTGGTGATTCACTGGTAGAATTCTCACCTTCCATGCAAAAGACCTGGGTTCAATTCCTGGTCAGTGCAACTAATGTGCAGCCACGACCTGTCAGTGGTGTACTGTATGTTGCTACTTTGCTGAACAGCTTCCAGATTAAGACTAAGGAGAATCGCCTAGAAATCTACAGAAAAATCAAGCATTGGAAACTCTACGGAGCACAATTCTATTCTGACACAAGAAGTTGCTGAGTTGGAATCAACTCAATGGCAACTGGTTCTTACAATATATGGGATGATGCACTGGCGTTTCTATTTTTGCCTTTCATGCAGGACACCCAGGTTTGAATCCCAGTGCAGGACTCTGTTGCTATGATGCTTGCTGAACAGGTTTCAGCAGAAGCTTCCAGACCAAGTCAGATTACAGAGAAAGACCTGGCGATTTACTTCTGAAAACCTGTTTTGATTACCTAGTACATGAACACCTGTTCTGGTTACCTAGTGCCACTGTTGAGAGAACTATACCACAAATGGGATGGCTTCAACAAACAGGAGTTTATTCTCTCACAATTTTGGAGGCTTTAAGTCTGAGTTCAAGTGCCAGGCTCTAGGGGCTGGGTGAAAGCCTCTCAACCTCTGGCTCCCAGCCCATTAGAGGCATCTCTTCTGGCTCTTGCTGGCTGCTGAGGTTGACAAGCCCAAGTCAACAAGTGAAAAGGCACAGTCCCGATGTTACCAAACCAGACAGCAAGCCACTGATTCAAGTCCATTAAAAGTCCCAAGGTTGGCAGAGCATGGCAGGCCGCTGAACAATGATTTGGCTACATGCAGGGTTCAAGCGTGCCATAAGCTGGAGACTGTCCTCAAAGTTGCTTCTTATATACTAGAAACAGATCACATCCCTAAAGCAATTACTCAGCTGCTACAGTAAAACACTCTCTACTCAGTAGATTACACCATGGAGTTAATTACCAATCTCACCATGGGGAATAACTACATCCAGCTGCCCAGCCACTCAATCAGGCCCAGCCAAGTTGACTCACAAACTTAACTACCCTGCAGATCACAACTGTCCAAATGCCAAATGATCATGGAGATGGTGCAGGACCCGGCAGTGCTGTGTAGTGCACAGGGTTGCCATGGGTCAGGGGCCAACTCAACAACAGCTAACAACATAGAATAAGGGAAACATTTCCCCAGAAACTCGAGTGTTGAAAAAATAAGTAACATAAATACAAGTACTATCATAAGAGAAAACCTTCAGAGTAAATGTCAGATATTCAAGTTATTCATGTGTCAGTGTCAAACCATTTGCTGCCATGTGTTTCCCATAAATCCACTGCACTGCACTGTATGACTGTCTCATGTGTGTTAATACTGCCAGGGCTAAATACATTTTTAAGTATTTTTTTTTTCCCCTAGCTAATGAATAAAAATATGGCAATCCTCATAGAATATAAAATTCACCAGTAAGCATGCCAACACCATTATTTTCCCTTCTATCATTATTTTTTTTAAATACCAAATCCATGTTTGCTTAAATTTATTAATCTCATCACAAAAATCCTCAGAAGTTTTAAGGTAAGACTCAGTAAATGGATCTGTAGCATGCATGATGTACAGACTGCTAGAGGGATTATTTTATTTTAATTTTTTATTTATTGTGATTTGGGTGAAGACTTACAGAGTAAATTCACTTTCCATACAGCAGTTCACATATACTTTGCCTCATATCATTGACCACAGTTTACCACAATGCAACAGCTCCTCCCCACTTCCTCCCACTTCCTCCCCATAGTTACCTCTTCCCAATGACCATCCCTCCATACTCTCCTGCCCCCTGAGCTGTCTCCCTGTGCATAAGCAGCCCTTCCTTCTCCCATGATTGTTCTCTCCAGGGCGTGTGTCTACTTGAGGTAAATGTTTAACTCACATGCCTGTACATTGTTTGGCTGGAAACCACAGGTGTGGGTTCAATTCCAGACCTGAAGGGCAGCTAGGGGCCATAACCTCAGTGGTTCCACCAGGCTCTATTGGACCAGCAAACCTGGTCCCCACCTTTTTTTTTTTTTTTTTCTTTTTTGCCTCCAAATGATTTTGACTTTTGTTCCACATTGTTCTCCCTCTCTATCCAGTATCTCCTACATCCCTTCCAAGTGGATGACAGTGGTAGCCGGGCACGATCTAGTTCTTCTGGTCTCATAGTTGTATAGGTTGCAGATTGGATGGTGTACCAGTCGCTAGGACTGATTGTTTCCATGAATTTTGGTTTTTTTCTTTCTTCTTTGCTCTTGATGAGGAGAGACCCATCGTTGCACCTAGATGGTGGCTTGCTAGATTTTAAGATTCCAGTCACTACTCACCAAAGTAGGAGGTGGAACAATGTTTTGTATAGTGTGTTATGCCAATTGAGCTTGATGTCCCGTGTGACTATGGTCCCAAGCCCGCAGGTTCAACTACTCGGTCACTCTGGGTAGCTGGCTGTGTCCAAGCAGTGACCACAACCTTGCCCCTTGTCAGCTCTCCTATACACCTGGGAATTCTGATCATTCATATAAACTTATAAACCATTGTCTGCCAACCCTATATATGATCTTGGATACACTCCCCATTTCATAGACATACCTAATCGTTTAGCTTGTCCACCTATCTATCCATTCATATACCCAAGTTTGCCTTCACTTACAACTCAGTACTATATATGCAAAAGGGTTCATATTTGTTGTCTGTACTTCCCATGTAGAGGGATAATTTTAAAAAATAACTTTTGGTTGGTCAGGTAGCTACTCAACCAGACATGTTCCAGTTTTCATTACATTTAGCCATGAGACTACATTCTGACCAACAGGATACAAAAAGAAGCAATGTATGAAACTTTCAAGTCCTTAAAAGCAAAGGAGCAGACAGTCCCAGACAGGAGAAAAATGTAGACCAAAACTCTCAAATTGCTTAAAAAAACAATTTGGTTGGTACAGCAGCCAAACTATTATCTTAATATACATGTTTTAGAAAATGTCAAGTATTTTTTCCCCAAAAGGCATCTTGTTCATCATTAACACAGGAGTCCAGAGTGGCACAAATGATAAAATACTCGACTACTGTTCTGGTTATCTAGTGCTGCTCTGACAGGAATATATGCCAAAAATGGGATGGCTTTAACAAAGGAGTTTATTCTTACAATTTGGAGGCTTGAAGTCCAAGTTCAAAGTGCCAGGGTCTAGGGGCTGGGTAAAAGCCCCTCAACCTTGGGCTTCAGCTCTGTCTCCTGCTCCTGGCCCACTGGAGCTAGAGGCTTTTCTTCACTCAGATGTTGGCTACTGAGGCTGACAAGCCCAAGGTTGACAAGTACAAAAGCACAGTTTTGATGTTACCAAACTACACAGCAGGCCACTGATTCAAATCCATTGAAAGGCCCAAGGTTGGCACAGCATGGCAGGCTGCTGAACGATGATTTGGCTACATGCAGGGTTTAAGCGTGCCATAAGCTAGCGACCGTTCCCCAAGGCTTCTCCTTATATACAGGAAGGAGATCACCTCCCTAAGGCAGCCACTCAGCTGCTCACAGTAGATTCCACCACTGAGATGATTACCAGTCTCATCATGGGTAATACTACATCTAGCTGCCCAGCCACTCAACCAGGCCCAGCCAAGTTGACACACAAACTTAACCACAACTACTAACCAAAAAGTTGTTATTCACACCTACCGAGAAGAGCCACAAAGAGAGAACTGTCCACTTCCATAAAGGTAACAGCCTTGAAAGCCCAATGGCATGCAGTTCTACTCTGCACACACGAGTTGCCATAAATTGGAATCAGCTCAATTGGTAACTGTTTTATTGTCCATCTACCTAGTATTGCTTCTGATAGACACTCCCTTTTCCTACTCCATGAAGTTCAGGTGTGTAACCAATGAACACTCACTCAGGAAAGCGAACCATAATTCTAAACTTTATATATGGATACTGGGGGAGAAAAGGACTCTCTTCTTCCATGGTTGTTAATCTGGGATGATGGAAGCCTGAGCAATCTACGATCATGCACTCCTTCCTTCTTCACCCCTCCCACTTCTCCCCAATACGTTGGAGGCTCATGCAGAAAATGAGCCCAACACAAATGGAAAGAGTTCTGATAACCTCAATTGAAGCTAGAGGCCAATATTAAACACAATATAACATTAAGAAAGGATAACAAATATGTTTCACTGATAAAACAGATTAACACAATTAATTCCTCAATTTGAGCTTGGTCTATTTCTCTCTACTTGCTTTTTCTGAACCTAGGGAAAAGACAAAGATCATGAAGGGAAAGGCTCAGCCAAAATATAAAATTATCTCAACACTGCTCTCTCTTCTGAGATTTCATTAAATGGTCTATAGCAGTCAACAGGAGGAAAACACTTGTTTTCTCTCTCTTCAGGTTTTGGGATGTTAGAGAGTTTCTCAGGATTTCTGAAGGTTGGGAGTAAAGTTACACAGTGATATTAGCTGCTCCTCTTTCTCTGTTCCACTCCAGAAAGCACGAATTGTCACAGAACTGACACTAAAGTGTACACAGACAGTAAGGCCTGAGGAGTATTTTAAGATCCAAGAGCATCAGACTGAAGGGTTGGCATTGGTTGTTGTTAAAAAGCCATTAGGATTGGTAAACATAGTATTTGATGAGAACTTTTACAATGCCTATCCTGCAAAAAGGAGCACTGGTGGTACAGTGGGTCAAGAGTTGAATTGCTAACCAAAGGTCAGAGGAAAGGTCAGAGGTTAGAACCCACCAGCCACTCTGTGGGAAAAAGACAAGGCAGTCTACTTCTGTAAAGATTTACACTTGAAACCTTGAGGCAGTTCTCCTCTGTACAATAGGGTTGCAATCAGTTGGAATGGACTCAATGGCAGTGGGTTTGGCTCGGGGTTTTGTTTTGTTTTTTTAAATCCTGCAAAACTTCTCTGAATAGTTACCACATAAAGCATGCTAACATTAAGTCTAATTCCACAATGCAGGGATTCCTTTCACCTTAGCTTAATAATAGTTTATTGTCACAGTACAAATTCCCAAACTTTAAAATTCCTCTTATTTCCCTCAAGAGATCGAGATTTTCTATAAAGCATTAGGTATCAAACATATTTTAAAAAATTCCATGGATTAGCTTTAAGATCTTAATAAATCATGAAATGATAAAAGTTTGCCAGACAGCCAAGGTCCCAAACTACTTAACATCGAGGTCCTGTTATACTCTGACAGTTGTAAAGGCAGATTAAGTGCTGTCATAAAGATGTGTTACTGTTATAAAAAAAAAAATAGAAAAAAAATCGTTTATATTCTGAAAGCATTGTCTTGCCTATCTTTCATAATGAGGTATAAAGCCCTATTTTGCCACCTTTTTTTATTAGTCTAATAATTTTTTAGCTATAATGGCAAAATGTAAAAACGCCAACATTAACCCACTTGATATCATACTGTATGATCTTCCAATATAGTATATAAATATTTATCAAGTAGACAGTCATACCAATTTACAAACAGTAAGTTTTGAACTGTTAGGAATATAATAAAACTATATTCTAAGTATTGACTTTTCTTACTTTTATCTTTCTTTATGCTTCCTTATATTATCCTGCCTTTTTCTATGCATGCTTACAAAGTATAAGGACTCTGTGCTAAGTGTCAAGTGGAATGAATGTTGAATTACACACATTTTTTCACTAGATTCTATAATACAGCCAAGCATAAAACAACATTGAGATAAGTGTCAACAAAGTAACAGTGTCTCAGCACCTTAAAACTAGTCTCTATAAAAAAATAAGTTATTTAAAAGTGAACATGGAGAAAGTTAGAATTCAATCTAAGGTTCTTCATAGTTGACCCATTATGGTGGCTTTGTACGTGGAAATAGCCAAGGTCCCAGTTCTGAACTTCTAAATGCCCAAAATTAACTATGCTATCAGCTAAGGACACAAACAGCACTGTATCCAACCTGAAGAGTTTGGGCTCGTATATATTCAGATTTTAAGCCTTCATCAAAGATAATAAAATATTATGATGTTGGGTAAAAATCTCTGAGAAACTTTCAGCTTTAACTATATTGACTCCTGCTAGTAAATAAAGGCCTGAGGTTAAAAATTATGCAGTCTTAATTAAAAGGAGACTCTACTTAATCAGTTTTCTACAGTGAAGTATGAGACTAACTTTTTGTCAGCTAGAAGTTAACTAGCTTGATCACCTTGAGAGTGTCACAATCAGCATCACTACCTGACATTCATTCAACAAATGCTCAGTGACAAGCAAAGTGTAAGGACTCTATATGTCAGATTAAATGAATGTTGAATTACTCCTTTTTTCTCATCCCACTTCACTGTCACTAACAAACCTAGACTTACTTTTAGCTCTACCACTTCTATTCATCTATGTGGAAGTTGAAGTATGTTATAATTGCTACTACTATGACTAATTCTATTTTTCTACGTTATGGTCCTATTTCTGCTGAATGATTTTTAGAGTCTTTATTAGTTTAAATTTTTAAAAACTGCCTTTTAAAGGCTGAAAAAAATATTATAATTACTGAATAAAAAAATTTCAAGGCAGTTCCTAAAATACAATAAAATTCTGGTATGTTAGACAAGTTAAATTATTACACAAGTGCTCTCCATTCACCAAATACTGAAGTTGTAAAAGTTCCAACTAAACTTCCCTTGTTATTGTTGTTGGTGTTACATGCCGAGTTGGCCCAGACTCATAGCGACCCCTCCTTGGGTTTCCGAGGCAGTATCACTACGGAAGTAGGATTGCCCAACCTTCCTTTCGAGGAGTAAACTTCCCTTGTTGTTGTTGTTGTTGTTATGTGCTGTCGAGTCGGCCCCGACTCATAGCGACCCCTCCTTGGGTTTCCGAGGCAGTATCACTACGGAAGTAGGATTGCCCAACCTTCCTTCCGAGGAGTGGCTGGTGGGTTTGAACCGCCAGCCGTCTGGTTAGCAGGCAAGTGTCTTAGCCACTATGCTAAGTTTTAATTAATGTAAAAATGGTAAATATTTGTGTATGAATTTAAAGTGTATCTCTTATCCAGTCATCTGTTAAATCAAAAGCAAAAATACAGGCAGCCAATTAAATATAATGTTAACACATACACATTGCACAATAAATTGAAACTTTTTATTTAATGTATATCTGCTTAGTTTTTTATTTAGTTACGTATAAAGGCCCAGTTAATCAACTCATAGATTGGTCAAGGCAAGACACTTGAACTACACAATAGGATTTAAAAAGCAGTTGGTCTTTTAGTAGTTCTCTGGTAATCACACATACACACATACACACAAATTGGTAGAGTACTCTGGATATAGGATTTTCCCTCATAATCTTATATAATGCACTGTTCACAATCTGTAGTATTTTGAAATCTATATAAATTGGACATAACCAAATTAGAGATGTCTGAGAAACTCTTATAAAGTATTTGGGAACTACAGCTGTATCCACAAAAAAGATCAATTTTAAACTATAAAAAAAGAAAAATTCATATAAAATCACAACAGATTTAACAGACATCTTTGAAAAAAATCAAATAGTAACTCAATTTCCTACTTTTTCAAATATGACTTAAAAAAAAAAGGTACAAGTAGTAATGTTTACTTTTTAAACTAGTAACTGGCTGAATTAAAAAAAAAAAAAAAAAAAATCACTCTATACAGTATTATTGCACTCCACGAATGTGCAGAATTCCAAAATGTGCCAGCACTGAAAAACTATCTTGCACTGAGGTTTTCCAAGAGGTACAACGAGCCTGCCAAGGAAGCATCTGGTCTGTACTAACAGCTTGCTGTCTTCAGTACAGGCCTTCATAATGTCAGTCACGCTGCCCTTGCAAAATTCCTTAATGTCTGAAAGATACATAGAAAAGGAGTATTTTAGTTTCAAAATCACTCTTCTAAACTCTTTCAGAAAGTAATTCATTATTCAAAAAAGAGCTGTAAACATCACTATTAAGCAATAGTTAACACCTCTCCATATTCATACACATTTTATCTTGAATTTGCATAAAGAATTTGCATACTCTCAGGAAATAATTATTCCAAAGTGAAGACAGAATGTATGTATATACACACCCTAACATAATATATCAACTTCGCCCATAACAAGTTCATAGTCCATGGGGGTAAAAAAAAAAAGGTGTTAAAAGCCCAATTATTAAGTCTTGAAGATAAAATTATAAATAGACAATATTCCTTTTATTTTGGCAGCTCCAAACGTTCTAGACTTGCTAATACATTTTAATGAAGAAAACACCCATCTGTTAAATATTAAGCTGGAAAGTCACAGAATTTCTAGTAACTTGTGGATTCGTGATGAGAATGAAATGAAACCCATACATAATAACTGTATTTTCAAATTACTTACAAAAGAGTTTCCAGTGCTGATAGTGGGGCTATGATCGATGATGTGGGATTGAATCCATATGCACATTGAGCTTCATTTCATTGTCAAGAATTTGAACAAGCTGTTGCATGGATGGAAGGTGACCAGATTCCAGCTTAGACCAAACAGGCACATCTATAAAAATAAGTGGCACCATCCACCACACACACACACATACACACAGATAAGATTCTATAACATATATTCATTCCATAAATATTTATTGACTGTCTATGTATACAGCTAAGTACACAAAAGTGAGTAAAAGATAACACTTTTCTTGCTTTTATGGAGTTTACATTCTAGTATAGGAAATAGAAAAAGAACTACACGTATAGCTACAAAATTAAAATTATGCTAAGTAGTAAGACTTAAAACTAAAAAACACTAAGGTGCTATGCAAGCACATACACAAGCCTCTGACACTGACTGGTCAGAGAAGTAATGCCGTTTAAATTGAGAGCTAAAAGATAAAGGAAAGTTACCAAAATGGTATAGGGTTCCTGAAAAGAGAAAAGCCAGAAAACTTTTTAGAGAGAAGGAATACAGGGAATACCCAGGTTAAGAAAGAGGTCCACTCCAAAGTGTGCACTTAAGCAGAATTTGCAGGTCAGTCAGAACAGGTGCATATGGTTCTTATTTAGCCTCATGTTAGAGCAAGAAAAGGTTCAAAGACATTTCAATGTTCTCCATGCAGCAAATGAAGGTAACTGTGATAAAGAATCTGTTACAAGTAGGGGCTGGTTCAATTGTTTTAAAGTAAGGACAAATTTACATAATATTAAAGCAGAGGTTCCAACTGGTAAGCAGAAACTTAACAGCAACACCCTGTTCAAGGATGGCAGTGCCCTGCTCAACAATGAAAGCCGACTGAACCTCTTTGAATATGTGCAGCTCTCTAGAGTTCTGTCAACAATCCAACCTCATGCAACAGGCTCCTAAACAGTCTCATTATGTCTCTTCTGAGTCTCCCATTCTAGGACTTCAACATATAACTTTTCCTGCATATCGTAATGAATCACACAAATTGTAAAAATTCCAGCCCATTTCTGTTTCGCTTCTAGTCAGTTTTTTGAAGACAAAACTGATTCAAATAGGTTCAAATCCCTGCTTAAGTAGAAGTTTGTCCGTAAGTCAGATGTTCATAACCCAGTGAATGCCTGTAATAAAGGCTCATATAAAGCTTGTCACATTAAAAGAGAAAGTCAGCATAGCTAAAACACAGAAAAGAAGGGAAGTTGGAGAGGTGGGCAAGGACTAGATCAGGGGTTGACAAACCATAAAGGACCAAAATAGTAAGGATTCTTGGTTTTGAAGATATACAGTTTCTGTCCCCACTATTCAACTCTGTTATAGCCTGCAAGCAGAGACAGGCATATATAAACAAATGGCCATGGCTTTGTTCCTTTAAAACTATGTTTTCAAATCAGGAAGCTAAGGATTTGGCCCATAGGCCATAGTTTGTCAAGCTGCAGACTAGATCATTCAGGGCCTTTTGGCCACATTAAATGTTTTGATCTTTATCTTGAAAACAAAGATATTTTATGAAATTCAGGCAGGCAAGTAACAAGATGTAATCTGTGATTAAAAAAAAAAAAATCACTGCACTGTTCAGAACAAGGGTGGGTAAATTTTCCTGTAAAAGGCCAGACAGTAAATACTTCAGGCTTTATGAACTAAGAGCTAAAATCAAGGACATAATATAGGTACTAATATAACCAGAGAAAAAACATTATTTCCAGATTTTCCACTCATGAAATTGAAAACAGATACAGTGAAATTTGAAATTTATGTAATATTCATGTATCACAAAACACTTAAACATTTTTTTTCAACCATTAAAAAACATAAAAACAGTGCTCAGCTCGTGAGCCTTATTTCTGAACTCCCAGTTTAGAGAATGTATTGCAGAGGAGCAAGGTAATTGTGGCTTGGACTAGGGTGGTGGCAATAAAGATGAGTAGATTCAGCAATTCATTAGAGATAGGGAGTAATGGAGATAGTAATGCTACCTAGGTTTTTGACACGGGCAATTGAGTAGACAGGTGATGGTGTCACTATCTATCAAATGCCGATGGAGGAACAAACTGGAGTGAACAGGAACTGCAGGAAGCAGAGGTGACCAAGAGTTTATTCTGGGGAAGGGTTATGATTAAGATTCCTGGATACAGCACACAGAAGACAGGCCCAGTGTAGACTAGAGCTATACATTCAGGAATCATCATCATCATAGAGATATCATTATAAAGTCAGAGGATAGATGAGGATTACATATAATTTAGCATATGAAGATCAACTCTCCACAAAGAATTCCAAAATGTAAAGTTCAAGTACAGGTAAAAACAAGGGAATAAACTGAAATTTTCTGAAATCTTTTATCTCCTGAAATTGCAAATTTATTTCAAATATACTTCTCTTTTACTAAACATTAAAAAAATTTCTATTATGAAAAAAAAGAAAAGCCTGATGCTAATTATACATCATTTAGAATGTATCACAAAATGCAAACTATTCCAGAACCCACCATTTAAGGTTATCTCAAATGCACCTGTTGACATACACTGGTTCTCAATCATGTTGCTCAAGAAGAAAACCATCATACATGCATAGACCTAAGAGAGAATGTAATTTAGCACAACAGGCAAAGTCATATTGAAGTCAAAACAATACAATTTAAGGTACAGTAATCTTTTTAATATATAGCCTCATATTTATTTAACAAAAAGCTCTTTTAAAATCTACTTCAGAAAGACTGACTTTACCATTTTCATAATATATTGTATGAATTCACAAGAGATTAGTGATGCAATAATAAGCAACTCTATGTAGACATCTCATTGCTAAGTTAATTTTAATATTCAATACAACCATGTTCCAAGCAATTTAAGTCAAATTAAGAAAAGAAGTAGGACAGAAAGCAGTTGCAAATTAAGGTCTATTCATTCACCTTTTGAAAGCAAACCTATACCCTCCCAAAAGAAACTAGAAGCACCTTTTTGGACCAAACGAAAAACCAAACTCACTGCCTTCGAGTTGATTCCAACTCATAGCGACCCTCATTGGGTTTCCAAGGCTATAAATCTTTATGAAGCAAGCTGTTTCATCTTTATTCCATGGCCTTGTTGGACAGAAAAGTTTAGTTTAACAAAATCACCAGACTAAAGTAGGATATAGTGAGGATGCCAAGCCATAGGAAACTGTTTCAAAAAATAAACCAAAATGCCCACAGAAGATGAGGACTTTCTCCCTGCCCTACCTGAGCTAGGTGGGCTTTGATTTCTTAGTGGTTATCCTAGCATTTCAGAACATAAATGTACAAGATTCTTAAGTATACTTATAATGATTCTTTAGGGCGATTTGTCAAACACAGAGAACTATCGTAAAAGCTAAAGCTTTCAAAGCACGTTCCCATTATATGTGAGATCAACAATGGTCATATGTCTATAGAAGGAAAATGCATTAAAGATAATTTGGAACCAATAGAATTCATAAATGTAGCATACAACAGTATCAATCAGTATTCTAGCTCTCTAATTCTCAATCTTTGATAAATCAACTTTTTGTTAATTAACAGGATAGTGACACACTTCAATTAGAGGTAGCATCTGAAGAGGTTTATGTTAAGAAACTTTGCTTATTATTAGAAATAAATGGCACCCTAAGAAAAAAGAAAAGCTATGTAGGATGATTCTGCTAAAGGTAGTCTCAGCCTAGAACCAAAAGGCAAGACCAGATAGCTAGAAGACCCCAAAAGGAGATACTCAGAAAAGGAAATCTAAGCAATCTTGTCCCAAAGAGAAATAAAAATTAGAGCCAATTCAGATAGCTGGAAGACCCTTCAGAAAAGACCGTTTTAAGTAAGACAGATGAACATAAAAGAAAGCTAGAAAGAATACATACTGCAGCAAAAACCTACAAATAAAAAACAAAATAACACACAATTCTTAAATATATTTATATTGATTCTCTCAAGCAATCCAGCAAACAGATCTCCATGGCATAATTTTCAAAAGAGAAAAGTTTGGGCAAGAATAAATTAGTAGCAATTTTCTTTTAAAATATGAATAAACTCACTAATATCCATTTAGTTGGTTTAAAAGGCCCATACTATCTATCTATCTATCTATCTATTTTGCTGGATAGGATTTGAATATAAATTATATAATCAAAATCTGGCAATACATTATTTTGTGCTCAGATTACTGGAAGTATCACTTCTTTACCTCTCTCCATCCAAAAATAATAAAAAGATAAAACCATTTTAAATACATAATTATGGAAAATAAGACCCAGGGAGGGTAAGCAACTTGCTCAGGGAGAAAAAACAGGTTAAGCTAAAGTAATGTATGTGAACAGGTGACTCAGTAAAGTTATTCAAGAGACAAATACATTAAAACATTTTCACTAACAACCTAAAAATCTCTAGCTATCAAAGTTAGTAAGTTACATACCTTATTTTCTTGGCCCCATTGCCAGATGCTAGGAGCTTGCATGCCAAAGAAAGCAAAAGGATCCTTGCCAACAATTATTAAGCCTATTAATACTAGTTTGAAGACTGACAGGAAAGATGCTATGTGCCTATCAGAAAAAAAAAGAAAAATCATTAGAAGTCACAATTTCTCACCTACTTCAAGATTATAGTAATTCTCATATGTGTATAGACATTTTCTGGATACCAAATCTAGAAGTTGCTAACTACAATGTTTAGTATCTTTTAAACCAATAAAATAATTAATCCACAAAATTAATTAGGGCTAACCTTTTAAAATCCTATTCTTTTCATAAAGTTTTATATTTAATAGCATTGACTTTCTATAGAGATCTGTGAGTGCTTGGTCTCTTTCTATAATAAAAAGTACATAAGAAAATAGTCTTTAGAAAAGACTGGCATCTGTGAAATGACTCTCCCCCTCTTTCCTTTCTTACACAAGAAGTCATCTATATTGGTAAAACAAACTTATTTTCAAGGCAGTATTCTCTGTATATTACTATAACCAACAAAGAAATTATTCCAACCAAGGAAAGTTAATTCAACCACTTCACAATTTATAAACTCCAATTATTTCTTTTTAAGTTAATGAAATTTACTTACCTATATATTGGTTGAGGAAGGTAATTCTCTCCTTCAATGCGGATGTCTGGGTACCGCTGGCTAATAACCCGCATGTACTCCTCAAACACCCGCCTATAACCTCAGGAAACACTGCAGAAAAGAAGTGTTTCCATTAAGTGGTTTAGAACACATCTAGATTTATTTTGCACTTACACAAAGCCTAAAAATTATTACCAAGATTAAAAAGAATGTTGCTCAAAATCAGTCACAAATTAATGACTAAAGCTGAATGACAGGTACAGGGAGGTCTAGCACAAGTTTAAATTTTTACATATTAAGTTACTTCCCTCTCAGGTAAATGCTTCCATTAAAACATTAAGCTTTGTGGATCCTCAAAAAATTAAGAGCTAACATATAATCCAACAATTACACTTCTAGGTATATACCTAAAAGACTCAAAAGAGATACATGTATACCAATGTTCACTGCAGCACTATTCAGAATAGCCAAAGGTAGAAAAAACCTAAATGCCCATCAATGGGTGACTAGATAAAACAAAATGTGGTATATACATAAAATGGAATACTACTTGGCCAATAAGAAAAATTAAGTCTTGATACATGCTACAATATGGATGGAGCTTGAAGACATTATGCTGAATGAAACAAATTAATCATAAAAGGACAAATACCATATGACCTCATTTACAGAAAATGACAAGAACAGGCCAATATAGCAACTAGTCGGGGCCGACTTGATGGCATATAACAACAACAACAACAACAGAGGTGGGAAGGAGGGGGAAAAAGAGACTTATTGTTTATGGTGTACTGAGTTTCAGTTTATTGTGATGATAAAAATCACAAAGATTAAGAGTAAGATTTCACAGCCAATTAATATAATGGCTGCTGATAAATTATACTCTTATAAAAAACTGAATTGGCAAAAGTTCTGTGATAGATATATTTACAACAACAACAGAGTAGCTGCTGAAGCTGCTAATGTACAACCAAATACCTTACGGGATTTGGTTCCCTAGTTTGGAGGTTAGGTTTAGGGTCAGAGTTTCATGGGACATGCCAGTTAAATGGCCTAATATCATGTTTAGTGCTTCTGTTCCACCTCCTAGTTCATTGCATAGTGCCTCAGGGCTCAAAAACTTACAAGGAGCCAAGAATGGCACAGCAATTGGTCTCTATTGACCTAGGACAAGAGAGGAAGAAGGAGAGTCAGGAACAGGAGGAGGAAATGGAATTTGTGGCTATTTGCCTCCATGAACAACTGCCTCCTTTGCCACAAGACTTTACGAAGTGGATGATGCCCAGCTACCATTACTGAACATTTTGACTAAAGATCCGATAGCAGAATCCTGATAAAAAGGGGGAAAAAGTTAGAGGAGGATTTCAAATTCTCATGGAACCTAGCATTTCTAGAGCCATGAAGGCTGGATGAACCCCCTGAAACTATTGTCCTCTTATTTTTAAACCTTAAACCTGAAGTCTTCTTAAAACTTAACAATAAAACCCACTGCTATCAAGTCAATTTTGACTCACAGCATCCCTATAGGGCAGAGTAGAACTGTCCCATAGGGTTTCCAAGGTTGTATATCTTTATGGAAGCAGATGGCCTCATCTTTCTGCTGCTGAGCAGCTAGTGTGTTTGAACTGCCCATCTTACAGTTGGCACTAAATACTTTAACCACTACACCACCAGACCTCCTTAAATCAAACAATATTTTAGCTTAATTAATAAAGAATGTCTGCCTTGAGCTTTGTGCTTTTATTATCTATCTATTTGGGAACGAAGTGACAACTTCAACTTGAAAGATCAGATGGAAATTTAAGGAGCAATGAGTTTATATTAATAAGGGTGGAACAACTCAGAAAAGGAAGGTGAAAATGGTTGTACAACTTGAAGAATGTAATCAATGTCATTAAATTGTACATGTTGAAATTGTTGAAGTGGTGTATGTTTTGCTGTGTATATTCTCAACAATGACAACAAAAATAAAATTATCGAAACAAAAAGAAAACATTAAGCTTTACAGATTTGGATTCTTGTTGACCAGCAGCAAATATCTACTCACATATGTCTGCATATTTTGAGCTGTCACACCTATTTGCCACCTCCCATTTTTGTATTAGTTTACAAGACTGTCACATTATTTTTAGACATTTACTTATACATATTCCCTGCTTATATATGCCTCCAGGCTTGTGAAGAAAAATCAAGGACCTTTTTTTCTTACATAATTGCCCTCCCCAAGACAATATTTGTTTTTTAATAAATGAATTACTACTGCCAACAGATGTTTTTAAAAGTGAAACATGCCTAGTTTTATCCAGGTGAACAAAATGTTAAATTAAAAGCACACATGCTGAGGCCCTGGTAATCATTCTACCTCGGCTACCACACCAAGACCTTCAAATTTACTCTTTCCTTCCCGGGTCTAAGAGTAAAGTTATCAAACCCTCAGTGTACTTCCAACAAATAAATATGCGAACATACAAAAAATACATTATAGCTACTGCCTGTTTGTTCCCTCTGGCCCTGGGCTAAAAGTGCTAAAAAAAAAAAAAAGTAAACTTAAACTTTGAAAAGAAATCTTAAATGGAAGGTCCCAAACACTTTACAAATCCCTCTGTAATAATACAACAGAGATATCGTGCTATATGGAGTTGACTATCCTAATTGCTCAATTTCAAGTATTTTTCATACCAAATAATACTTTCTGAAAGAATTTGCTTACATATTAGATGATCTAGAGCCAATGACTAGAAAGGAAATTTAGCAAATACTAAAAAAAAAGCCTGTAGTGCCACGAATTATTTAGCATGGCCCTTCAAGTCTTTGTAATTCCCACAAGATGACTGGGTGGGACTATGCACACGGAAGCTGCTTGAAGACCAGAAAGAGTATTGTTGTTAGGTGTCATTCATTGAGTCGTCTCTGACTCATAGAAACCCTACGCACAGCAGAACAAAAACACTCCCAGGTCCTGAGCCAGCTCCATGATCCTTGCTATACTTGAGCCCATCACCACTGCCACCATGTCAATAAATCTCATGCAGGGCCTTCCCCTCCCACATTGGCCCTCCACCTTACCAAGCATGACATCCTTCTCCAGTGAATGGTCTCTTCTGACAACATAATCCCAGTATGTAAGATGAAGTCTGGCTATTCTTGCTTCCAAAGAGCATTTAGGCTGCACTTCCCCCAGGACAGACCTATTAGCTCTTTTAGCAGTCCATGGTAGTTTCAGCAATCATCACCAACACCACAACTCAAAAGCATCCAACAGTGTTTCTGTCATCCTTATTCACTGTCCAGCTCTCACATGCATACGAGGTGACTGAAAATACCATGGCTGATGTCAGGTGCACCTTTTAGTCTTCATGGAGAAATCTTTGCTCTTCAGCACTAGAAAGAGCTCCTTTGCTGCAAATTTGCCCAGTGCTATACGTCATCTGATGTCCTGACTGCTGCTTCCATTGGCGTCAATTGTAGAACCAAGCAATCTGAAGTCTTTGACAACTTCAATCTTTTCGCCATTTATCGTGATGCTGCTTATAGGTCCAGTTGTGATGATTTTTGTTTTCTTATATATTGAGACGTAATCCATACTGCAGACTGTATTCTTCAATCTTCATCAGTAAATGCTTCAAGTCATCCTCACTTTCAGCAACCAACGTTGCGTCATCAGCATCTAAGCAGGTTGTTAACGATTCTTCCTCCAATCCTGATGCCACATTCTTCTTCATATAGTCCAGCTTCTTGGATTATCTGCTCAGTATATAGATTGAATAAGTATGGGGAAAGGATAAAACCCTGACACATTCCCTTCTTGATCTTAAACCATGCATTGTCCCCTTGTTCTTTTCAAACAAGAGCCTCCTGGTCTATGTTCAGGTTCCTCATGAAGTGTTCTGGAATTCTCATTCTTCTCAATGTTATCCACAATTTGTTATGATTCACACAATCAAATACTTTTGCATAGTCAATCAAACTAAGTAAATATCTTTCTGGTATTCTTTGCTTTGAGCCAAGATCCATCTGACATCAGCAATGATAACCCTCATTTCATGTCCTCTTCTGAATCAGCTTGCATTTCTGGAAGTTCTTTGTCAATATGCTGCTGCAACCATTTTTTAATTATCTTCAGTAAGATTTTACTTGAATGCGATATTAATGATACTGTTCGATAGCTTCCACATTCTGTGGGATCACCTTTCTTTGGAATGGGTACAAATATGGATCTTTTCCAGTCAGCTGGCAAGGTAGCTGTCTACCAAATCTCTTGCCATAGCTGAGTGAGTGCCTCCAGCAGGGCATCATTTGTTGAAACATCTCAATGGGTATTCTATCAATTCCTGGAGCTTTGTTCGCCAATTCCTTCAGTGCAACTTCGACTTCTTCCTTCAATACCATTGGTTCTTGATCATATGCCACCTCCTGAAATGGATGAACACTGGCCAGTTGTACAGTGACTCTGTGTATTCCTTCCACCTTCTTTTGATGCTTCCTGCATCATTCAATATTTTCCTCACAGAATCTTTCAATATTGCAACTCAAGGCCTAAATTTTTCCTCAGTTCTTCTAGCTTGAGAAATGCCAAGCATATTCTTCCCTTTTGGTTTTCTAATTCCAGGTCTTTGCACATTTCTTTATAGTAATTGGCTTTGTCTGCTCGAGCTGCTCTTTGAAACCTTCTGTTCAGATCTTTATCTTGTCATTTCTTCCATTTGTTTTAGCTACTTTTCGCTCAGCAGCAAGTTTCAGAGTCTCCTCAGACATCCATTTTGGTCTTCTCTTCTCTTCTCGTCTTTTTAATGACTTCTTGCTTTCTTCATGGATGATGTTCTTAATGTCATCCCACAATTCTTCTGGTTTTCAGTCACTGGTGTTCAATGCATCAAATCTATTCTTTAGATGGTCTCTAAATTCAGGAGGGATATATTCAAGACCATATTTTGGCTCTTGTGAACTTCTTTTAATTGTTTTCAACTTCAAGTTGAACTTGCATATGAGCAGTTGATGATCTGTTCCACAATCAGCTCCTGGCCTCGTCTGGGCTCAAGATATTGAGCTTTTCCATCACCTCTTGCCACAGATGTAATCAATCTGATTCCTGTCTACTCCATCCAGGGAAGTCCACGTGTATAGCTGCCGTTTTGTGTTGTTGAAAAAAGGTATTTGAAATGAATAAGTCATTAGTTTTGTAAAATTCTATCACGTGTTCTCCAGTGTTATTTCTGTCACCAAGGCCCAATTTTCTAACTACTAGTGTTGCTTCTTTGTTTCCAACTTTTGCATTCTAGTAAACAGTGGTAATTAACACATTTTGATTGCATGTTTGGTCAATTTCAGACTGCAGAAGTTGATAAAA
>NW_006921653.1:4651455-4654504 GCF_000298275.1 Orycteropus afer afer
ATTATTTCTGTCACCAAAGCCAAAATTTCCAAGTACTGGTGATTCTTCTTTGTTTCCAACTTTTGCATCCCAGTCACCAGTAATAATTAACACATCTTGATTCCATGTTTGGTCAATTTCAGACTGCAGAAGTTGATAAAAATCTTCAATTTCCTCATCTTTGGCTTTGGTGGTTGGTGCATAAATTTGAATAGTAGTATTAACGGGTCTTCTTTGTAGGCATACGGCTATTATCCTATCACTGACAGCACTGTACTTCAGAACAGATGTTGAAACATCCTTTATGATGATGAACGCCACGCCATTCCTCTTCAAATTGTCATTCTCGGCATATGGTTGTCTAATTCAACATGGCCAAAACCGGTCCATTTCAGCTCACTAATACCTAGGTATACCAACCTTCCATTTCATTTTTGACAACTTCCAACTTTCCTAGATTCATACTTCGTACATTCCATGTTCCGATTATTAATGGATGTTTGCAGCTGTTTCTCCTCAATCTGAGTCATGCCACATCAGTAACTGGAGGTCCCGAAAGATTTACCTTATCCATATCATTGAGGTTGGTTCTACTCTGATGAGGCAGCTCCTTCTCATATGTATTTTGAGTGCCTTCCGACCTAAGGGGCTCGTCTTCCTGCCCTGTATCTGACAATGTTTCCAGGCTATTCATAATGTTGCCCAGTAACGTATCAGACAGTGTTTCTCTGTATTCATAAGGTTTTCTCCTGCCAATTCTTTGAGAAGTGGATGGCCTCTTCTAGTCCTTCATCCTAGTCTGTCTCAGTCTGTAAACTACATTGAAACCTGTGCACCATGTGCAATCCTGCTAGCTTTTGAAACACTAGTGGCACAGCCTCAAGCCTCACAGCAATGCACAGGCCACAGTATGACAAATTGACAGAAGTTTGTCTCTCTTAGCAAGAGTATTGGTTAATATAAATAAGGTGCATGGCACCCTTGCAGGGGTGGGGCCATGCAAATAAGGTATATGGAATCCTAATGTGGGGACTCGTCAGTTATCCCACTAGGCTTAAAATAAGCCATCCCAGAGGTAGAAAGAGAGATCTCACTGTCATCAAGAAACAGGAGTCAAGAGGGAAGAGTGTCCTTTGGACTTGAGATCCCTGCACCGAACCTCCTTGACCCAAGAGAGAACAAGCAGTAACACTTTGCTGAACAGCAAGAGATGTCAAAAACCAGCAGCAAAGAAACAGTGGTGGCAACACCAGAAGACCTGGCACGAGACTACAGTACAATGAGCTTCCAGATCCACTGAGTAAGAAAGCTGAGTGTCTTCAGCCTGAGGCTTACTGGAGGAATGGGGTGTGTCTGGGCACTTACCAGGAGAGCTAAATGACCTTTGTAACACTTGCCAGAGTACAGCAGAGGCCACAGGGCTAAGAAGAGGCTGTCCTGATTGGACAACTGTATCCTGAGTCCTTTGTGATCCTGAATTTGTACCTGTTACTTCCCTAGTACATCCCATAACTGTGAGTACTATCTGAGTTCTGTGTGGCCACTGCAACACATTATTGAACCTAGCAGAAGACTATGTTGGGGGAGGGGCAGCTGGTGTGAGAAATGGTAAAAAGGTTGCAGGTTGGTAGCATGTCTGAGCTTAGCCTCACAGGAACCAGTTTAGGGCTACTGATGTCTGTAATGATCCTCTCTCCCCCTTTGTGAAGTTAGAGGAGGTCAAACACATCCTCCGTACCATTTTAAATAAATACTTGTCATATCTTCTATTTTCAACATCTCTTTAACTCAACCTTTCCTTTTATTCACGACGACTCCAACTTCCCCTGAACTTTCTTAATTGCCCTCTCATCCCAAATGGCTTTTTATATTTACACAAAGAGAGCAAATCCCTTGTCAGAGTCCATATTTCAGAAATGGTAACCTGTCACAGGAAGGCCCAGAGATCCTTCCCTAGGAATGAAAAATTGGGATTTGAAAAAATAGCTCATTCTGTCCACACAGGTAAACACTTAGCACCAGAACTGGAGAGGGGGGAGTAGGAGACATAATTCTTCAAAAAAACTGAGAAGAGACAGCTCATTAATCATTGAAAACTGACCATTACATTTTTAGCTTTAACTTATTTAGTGGATGAAAACAGAACAGATGTTTGGTGCATCACGCACTCTAAGTGTTTTAAGCAATGAAATATAAACAAGGTGCTCTATAAACCATAGCAGAAAGTAGATAATCAGGAAGTGAATATAAAATTATCTGTTAAGTGTTTTGTTTTTATAAGTTGCAAACAGGAGTACTCACACATTTTGGATGAAGATCAAAAATGTAGACTGGAACTTGTTTCACTTTTTCAAAAGTTGCAAAAACAAACAAATATGAACCCTTTTGCACATACAGTACTGCGTTGTCAGTGAAGGCAAACATGGGTGTATGGGTGGATAGATGGGTGGACAGGGTAAACGATTAGGTATGTCTATGAAATGGGGAGTGTATCCAAGAACATATATAGGGTTGGCAGACAATGGTCCTATAAGTTTATGTGAATGATCAGAATTCCCAGGTGTATAGTAGAGCTGACAAGGGGCAAGGGTGTGGTCACTGCTTGGTCACAGCCAGCTACGGAGAGGGACCGAGTAGTTGAACCTGTGGGCTTGGGACCACAGTCACAGGGGACATCAAGCTCAATTAGCATAACATACTATACAAAACATTGTTCCACCTCCTACTATGGTGAGTAGCAACTAGGATCTTTTAAAAGCTAGCAAGCTGCCATCTAGATGCAACAATGGGTCTCTCCTCGTCCAGAGCAAAGAAGAATGAAGAAAACCAAAGTTCATAGAAACAATTAGTCCTAATGACTGGTATACCATCCAATCTGCAGCTTATACAACTATGACCAGAAGAACTAGATGGTGCCCGGCTACCACTGTCATCCACTTGGAAGGGGATCTATGTAGGAGATCCTTGATAGAGAGGGAGAACAATGTAGAACAAAACTCAAAATCATTTGGAGAAAAAAAAAAAAGGTGGGGACCAGGTTTGCTAGTCCCATAGAGCCTGGTGGAATCAC
>NW_006921653.1:4655784-4661218 GCF_000298275.1 Orycteropus afer afer
TACCAAACATTCAATGAAGAGTTGACACCAAGCCTACTCAAACACTTAGAAAAGGAAGAAACACTGTGGAACTCTTTCTATGAAGCCAGCATAACACTCATACCTAAACCAGACAAGGGCATCACAAAAGAAAATTATAGACCTATCCCTCATGAACACAGATGCAAAATTTTTCAACAAAACTCTAGCCAAAAGACTTCAGCAACACATCAAAAATACCATACACCCTGATCAAATGGGATTCATACCAGAATTATAAGGCAGTTCAATATTAGAAAATCAATCAATGTAAACCACTATATAAATAATACAGAGGAAAGAACCATACAACCATATCAAATGATGCAGAAAGAACACCAATAAAGTAACAATAATTTCAATAAAATTCAACGCTCTTTCCTGATGAAAACTCTCAGCGAAATAGGAATAGAAGGAAATTTCTCAACATAATTAAGGGCCAAACCAACAGCCAACATTATACTCAATGGAGAAAGAATGAGAGCCTTTCCTCTGAGAATGAAATAAGGATGCCTATTATCACCACTGGAAGCTCTGGTAGCGTAGTGCCTAAGACATCTGACTGCTAACCAGAAGGCTGGTGATTCAAACCCATCACCCACTCCTCGGAAGAAAGGCTGGGCAATTTACTTCTGTAGTGATACCACCATAGAACCCAAGGAGGGGTCGCTAGGAGTCAGGTCCAACTTGACGGCACATAACAACAACAACAACATTATCACCACTATTATTCAACATTGTGCTGGAAGTTCTAGCCAGAGCAATAAGACAAGAAAGAAATAAAAGGTATCTTAATCAGAAAGGAAAGAAGTAAAATTATTTCTATTTGCATGGGAGCTCTGGGAGTATAGTGGCTAAGGCACTTGACTGCAAACCAGAAGGCTGGCGGTTCAAACCCACCAACCACTCCTCGGAAGGAAGATGGGGCAATCTACTTCTGTAGTGATACTGCCTCAGAAACCCATACCTCACACCATACACAAAAACTAACTCAAAATGGATCAAAGACCTAGATGTTAAATCTAAAACCATAAAATGCTCTGAAGACAACACAGGAAGAACTACGGGATCTAATCTTTCGTAAAAACAGAAATAACAAACATTACCATAAATGCACAAAGAGAAGACAAAACAGATAAATAGAACCTCACAAAAATTAAAAAACTTGTGCTCATCAAAAGACTTTATTAAGCAACACACACATTGGGAAAAAAATATTCTGAAATGATTTATCTGATAAAATCTACAGAATACTTAACAACTCAACAAGAAAAAGACAATCCAAAACAAAATGGGCAAAGGACATGAATAGAACCTTTACCAAAGAGGACATCTAAGCAGCCAACATATGAAAAGATGTTCAAGATATTTAGCCATTAAAGAGATGCAAATCAAAATGACAATGAGATACCATTTATCCCTTGCTAAAATGATACTGATATATATATTTTTTAAAAAAAACAAAAAACAGGTAACAGCAAATGCTGGTGAGTACGTGGGGAGATAGGAACCTTTATCTATTGCTGATGGGACTGTAAAATGGTACAATGACTACAGAAAACAGTATGGCACTTTCTCAAAAACACTTGAAATAGAACTATCCTATGATCCAGTAACCCACTCCTAGGTATAACCCTAAACCAAAAACCCACTGCTGTCAAGAAGATTCCAATTCATAATGACCTAATAGGACAGAATAGAACTGCCCTATAGGAAACCCAAGGAGGGGTTGCTATGAGTCAGATTCGACTTGACGGCAGCGAGTTTGGTTTTTGGTTATAGATTTCCAAGGCTGTAAATCTTTACGGAAACAGAGTGCCACATCTCTCTCCCGTGGAGTAGCTGGTGGGGTCAAACCGACCTTTCAGTTAGCAGTCAAGCACTTTAACCACTGTGTCACTGGAATCCTTCAGTATATATCCTAGAGACCTAAAAATAATGACACATACAGACATATGTGCACTTCTGTTCATATGCTGCTTTATTCACAATAGCAAATAAACGGAAACAACAAAAGTGTCCATCAACAGATGAAAGGGTAAGCAAATTGTGACACGCAGCTATCCGCTACTCTTCGAAAGTTTGTTTTAAGCCACTTTGCTTTTACAAAAAGAACTACATCAATACCTGTTTTTGCTAACCGAAAGAAATCTGAAGAGGACTTTTGCTTTTACGAAAAAGGGCAAAAAGTGAAACTAGTGTTTAGTGTTTGTTTTGCAGTGAGCCATTAAAGAGCACGTACCCCAAGCAGCAAGAGTGACATCACCAAGCTCCTTTCCCAGGAACTAGACTGTACATACATTATTTCTACTTATGTATTTCTGACTCCTTACCTTTGCTCACACAATCACTATCCCTATTTAAAAAAAAAAAAAAAAAAAAACCACCAAAAAGCTCACTGCCATCAAGTCATTTCTAACTCACAGCAACCCACAGTGGGTTTCCAAGGCAGTAGATCTTTACGGAAGTAGATTGCCCCATCTTCTTTTAGAGGATTGGCTGGTAGGTTTGAACAACCAACCTTCTGGTTAGCAGTCAAATGCCGGACCTGTTTCCCAAGCAAGAATGAACCCACAACTGTCACTGAAACATATCTTTTCCTATTTAAAACTATCCTAGTTTTTCTTTTCCTGGTCCAGTTATTAAATCTATTTGTCCTGTTTGGTTCAAAGCAAGCATTCGAAAAGGTTGACCAAGATTTTAAGCGTGACAATCTAATCTGCAGTTTCTAAAAATTACTACCCAGATTGACCTTCATCTCACTACCCTTCCACTCCTCAACCCATTCCCAGGTCCTAAGAATAATAAGCTAACTCTAAAAATCACATATTTTCTTTATACTTGTTAGCAGGCTCATTTCATGTCTTTCATTATTACAACAGATTCTATAAACCCAATTTTCTGGCACTTTTGGGCTACCACACAGAATTGTTCAAAAGCTCTGTGCCTACTTTTGATACCTGCTGTGCAATGGATCACTTTTATAGGGCCTTTCTAGCCATGGTCTTGTAACGTCCTCCAAATGACTGAGTAGGGCTATGCAAATAAAGTACATGGAACCCTGTGGGGGTAGAAGTATACAAATAAGGTATATGGAACCAAAATGAGGGGCTTAGTCAGTTTTTGCCATCTGGCTAGGCTTAAAATGAGCCATCATAGAAGCAGAATGCGGGGACTCTGACTACCATTAAGAAAGATGGGAGCAGAGTGCATCCTTTGGATCCAAGGTCCCCACACTGGATCCAAAGACCCAGGAGGCAGACAGAGAGAGAGCTTTAACAGCAGAAACGGTGAAAGACTGTGAGAACGAGCAGCAGCAGAACCAGGAGACAGGCAGAGAAGGCGCAGTGGGCTCCCTGGTGGAGTGGGGTGCCTCTGGGCACTTATTAGTGGAGCTAAAGAGCTTTCTTAATGTTTGCCCAAGCATGGAGGTGGCTGAGAAGCCAAGGGTCAGAGAGATACCTGTTTGCAGACAGAGTTAATAAGAGGCTGTCCTGACTAAAGAACTGTATCCTGAGTCTTTCCTGATCCTCAGTTTTAACCTGCTACTTCCCAGATAGGGAGCTCTGGTGGCGTAGTGCCTAAGGCATTTGATTGCTAAGAGGAAGGCTGGTGGTTCAAATCCACCAGCCACTCCTCAGAAGGAAGGTTGGGCAATCTACTTCTGAAATGATACTGCCTTGGAAACCCCAGGCAGGGTCGCTATGAGTCAGATCCAACTCCATGGCAGTGAGTTTGGTTTGGTTTTGAGTACTTCCCAGATAAGCACCATAACTGTAAGTACTGTTTTTGAGTTCTATGTGGCCACTGTAATGAATTAAATACAACTGAGAACTAAAATGTGCTATGGGAGGGACAGCTGGTGGCAGAATTGGTTTAAAAAAAAAAAAAAGACTGCAGAGGGGAGTCTGACCTCTACCTCACAGAAATCATTCTTGGGTGTTGATGCAAGATAATGATTCTTCACCCTCCTTTGTGAGAAGTCAGGCACCCCTTCCTCTGCACTATTTTTACAATCCCAAAGTCTTCAAGATCCTTGTATTTCTGGGGTAAATGTGAAATATCTTATTTCTTGATAAATAATTACATGTGCTTTCCCTTTCTGCTTTGACCAGGACGCTCTCACTACCATTCCTCTTTTGCATCTTGTAAAAATACCAGTAAAATACTTACCTGTACCTGTTACTACCAGGGTTCTCAAGAGTATGAGTGCTATCTGGCCAAGATCTGCTCTCTAGAAAACCCAGAAATCAATCAAATGGCCCAAGCACATCATGTATTGAGGATCTTAGGCAACCTAATGAGATGACTGCATCATCACATTCATTACTCTGAGCCTTTTAAAAATCTCTGGACCTTTTTCTCTTAAAAATTTCCTCATCCCATACTACATACACAAAAACACTATTCCACATCCTACTCTGGTAAGTAGCAACTGGGACCTTAAAAGCTTGTAAGTGGCCATCTAGATGCAATGATGGGTCACCCCTCAGCCAAAGTAAAGAATGAAGAAAATGAAAGACACATGGAAACAATTAGTCCAAGTGACTGGTACACTATGTGATCCTCAGCCTATACAACTATAAGACCAGAACTCTAGATGGTGCCTGGCTACCAGTGCCAACCACCTGAAGGGGGATCTATGTAGGAGATCCCGGATAGAGTGGGAGAACAATGTGGAACAAAACTCAAAATCATTAAAAAAGGAAAAAGGGACCAGGTTTGCTGGTCTGATGTAGCCTGATGGAACCACTGAGACCATGGCCCCTAGCTGCCCTTCAGGTCTGGGATTAACTCACTCCCATGGCTTCCAGCCAAGCAAAAGACAGGCCTATGAGCTGAACATTTACATTAGGTAGAGACACTCCTTGGAGAGATCAATCATGGGAGAATAGAAGGGTTGTGTATGCACAGGGAGACAGCTCAGGGGACAGGAGTACATGGGAGGGAAGGACACAGGGAAGAGGTAACTATGGGGATGAAGGGGCAGGGAAGCTGCTGCATTGTGGGAAATTGTAGTCAATGTCATAAGCCAAAGTGTATATGAGCTGCTGTATGGAAAGTGAATTCGCTCTGTAAATTTTCACCCAAATCACAATAAAAATTTAAAATATAAATAAATCTCCCTATCTTTTACATGCTTAAAGTGAGAATGTCCCTAGAGTAAACAATGCAGCATCAAATTTTACGAGTGCCTTCTTTTTTCAGCTTTCATGCAACAGACACTTATATTATCTGAAATTCCACAAAACAAAGCAAAGCAAAAAATAATGTATGAAAAGAGAGTTCCGGCAAGATGGCGGACTAGGCAGAAGGATTGAACAGACCCTCTTCAACAAAGAAAAGGGAAACCGATTAACACAGACACAGAAGATAATCGTGGACCCCTGAGCCTTGAAGGGAAGGATACAGAATT
>NW_006921653.1:4664718-4678293 GCF_000298275.1 Orycteropus afer afer
AGTATGGAGGGATGGACACTGGGAAGAGGTAACTATGGGAAGGAAGTGGGAGGGGAGCTGTTGCATTGTAAATTTTGGTCAATGACATGAGACAAAGTTTATGTGAACTGCTGTATGAAAAGTGAATTTACTCTGTAAATCTTCACCCAAATCAAAATAAAATTAAAAAAAATAATAATGTATGAAACTTTTTGTATTGAATTCATTCCTTGATTTTTCTTCAGAAAAATAAAATTATTAAGGTATTGTTTTGGTTCTCTAGTGCTGCTCTAACAGAAAATACCACAAGTGGATGGCTTAAAAAACAGGAATTTAATTTATTCTCTTACAGTTTAGGAGGCTAGAAGTCTGAGTTAAAAGTGCCAGCTCTAGGGACTGTATGAAGGTCCCTCGACCTTGGAATTCAGCTTCATCTCTTGCTCCAGGCCCACTGGAGCTGGAGGTGTCTCTTAACTCAGCAACTGCTGGCTCCTGAAGCTGACAAACCCAAAGTCAGCAAGTAAAATGGCACAGTTACAAGATATCAAGCAACATGGCAGCCCACTAGTTCAAGTCCAGAAACAATCTCAAGATCGGCAGACAACATGGCAGTCCACTTAGATGAAGACTCCACCAAATACGGGATCCAGATGTGCCAAAAAGCTCAAGATCTTTCTCAAAGCATCTTCTTATTTTTCTTCAGAAAAATAAGATTATTAAGTTATTGTTTTGTATTGTTTGTCTGGAAGCAGACCACATCACTAAGGGAGCTACTCAGCTGCTCACAGTAGATTCTATCATGGAGCTGACTATCAGTCTCATCATGGGGAATAAATACCTCCAGCTGCTCAGCCCCTCAAAACCAGGCCCAACCAAGTGACACATAACCTTCACTACCACAGGTACTATTAGGCTACACTTTCCATGAATGCTTTCCTAATGTAAATACAGAAGCATGGTATATACCAATAATGTAAAATTTAAATTACGTCAATCACGTCTAGTTCTGCTCAAAAATCTTAAAAGCATCATTCTTTTTAACTATTCATCTCAAAGAGACCAGAGAAAGAGGGAATGTTATCCAGAGATCTTATAAAATAAATATGCTGATTTTAAAAGATAATCACAACCATACAACCTAAAGTAAATTGATTATAATGAAAATTAAAATTACTATATAATTATGGGGGCTGATGCAAAATACAACAAAAATGGCTTTTCAGCTATGAGTAAAACAAAATTATAGATGAAGTAGTCTTACTACTTTCAAATCTTGTTTCCTTCTGACTTATTCAGTTGGAAAAAGAGATTAAAGTTTAAGTGTCTGAACTATCTCTCTGTATTCTTAATTAATCCTGAAGACAATCCTGTGAAGTTTTATCATCTCCACTTTACAGAGGAGGAAGCTGAAGTTCAGTTCAGAGAGGTTAACTTGATTATTGCAGTCATACAAGGCAAAGCAGGAATAGAACCCAAATTACGTGAGGCTCCAAAGTCCAGCCCTCCTCAATAAAAGAAAGGATATTCATATTACAAAGAATGAGCAACGTTAAAAAAAAAAAAAAATACACACACACACACACACACACACACGAATCCTAATGTAACAATACTACAGCAAGACTACCAAAATATGGAGTCAAAAAATCAGCTCTCTTACTGATCAATAAGAATACAGTCAAGTCAATTAATCTTTGTCACATATCCAGGGACCCTGGTGTCTCACTGGTTAAAGTGCTCAGCTGCCAACCAAAGTGCTAACCAAGTGCTCACTTCCAACCCTCCAGCTGCTCCATGGGAGAAAGATGTGGCACTCTGCTTCCATAAAGATTTACAGCCTCGGAAACCCCATGGGACAGTTCCGCTCTGTCCAACAGGGTTGCTATGAGTCAGAATTCACTCAGCAGCAACAGGTTTGGTTTGGTTTGTTTTGGTCACATATTTACTTTTGCATAATGAGGCTAATGACTGTAATATACACAAGCATGGTACTGATGAGATAAAAAAACAACAGGTTGCTTCCCACTGTCAGCTGGTGATGCCACGTGTGTCAGAGTAGAACTGTGCTCCACGGGGTTTTAATGGCTGATTTTTCAGAATGCCAAGCCTTTCTTTTGAGGCATCCCAGAGTGAACTCAAACTGTCAAACTTTTGGCTAGCAGCTGAATGTGTTGTGTTTTCACCACATGAAATAAGGAATGTGAAAGTGATACACATATGTAGGTAAGCTATTATCAGCATTATTAGAGTGATAACAGCATTAAAACCCTTCAGATGAGTAAAACATTTCCCTCAGTCTCCTTTCCTAAAGGAGTTCACAACCTACTTTCAAAGAAACAAATATACAGGAAACCCTAGGGAACAATTATAAAGTAGCAAGTAAGCAAGTTCATCTAGTAGTGTAGTACAAGTTATAAACACAAGTGTTAAAGTAAAAAGGCCAGGACTGAATTAGTTTTCCTATCATACTTCTCTTTCCGTCAAAATGCCTATATTCTATCCTTTCTTAATAACGACCTTTACCCTTTCTACTACTAAAATGGAAAAAAAAAAGAAACATAGACAAGTCTACTAAATTGATCTAATGTTAAGACTAGCAATATCCACCAGGATGCAAATTGGAAGATAAACCAAACATAGGGTGACATCTACGATTGGTACTGCTGAGGTAACTAAGTCACATCAAGGCCAAGTAGCTCTGGTCAGCAACACAACTACTTCCCAAATTAACCACTTGTCAAAGTGAAAAAATAAATAACATTCCTAATAAAAGATTGCAGTGGTTGTGGTACAAATGCTAGGCTTTGTAATGACAAACCCTAACAAATTGAAGGGAGCTCTGGTAGCATAGTGGCTAAGGCACTTGACTGCTAACCAGAAGGCTGGCGGTTCAAACCCACCAGCCACTCCTCGGAAAGAAGGTTGGGCAATCCTATTTCCGTAGTGATACTGCCTGGGAAACCCAAGGAGGGGTCACTATGAGTCAGGTGTGACTCGACGGTACACAACAACAACAAATTAAAAGGAACCTTCAAGAAAACACTGTAAGGCAAAACAGGAACCAATTATAATGAAAACAGATGGCTTCTATTTTCATTCTTATATCAACTGCTATAGGAATCTCTGATGCCATTTAATCTGTTTCTCAATTTTCTCTATCAGACTTTTCTAAGATATTAAACCGCTAAAAATCTTTAATGGAACTTTTGGGCTCACAGTTTCTCTCAAATACTCACTCAAATTCTGAAGTCAAAGAAATTGACAAAAACATACCACACAAATACAGTCAACGTCACTGAAATGTTCATGTGAAAAACAATGAATTGGAAAATGTTATATATTTTACCACAATTTAAAAAACATTAGTTGGCACAAAAAAAAAATGTACACATCGAAGGAGCTCTGGTGGTGTAGTGGCTAAGACATTTAGCTGCTAACCAAAAGGTTGGTGGTTTGAATCCACAACCCACTCCACAGAAGAAAGATAAGGCAGTCTGCTTTCATAAAGAGTTACAGCCTCAGAAACCCAACAGGGGTCGCTATGAATTGGAAAGAACTCAACGGCAGTAAGTTGAGTTTGGAGTTTTATACCACATCAACATTGACTGTAACAAATAGTCAAATGACAAAATCTAGAAGAAAATATCTATCATAAAGCAGATAGAAGGGGCAGGATTAAGAAAAATTACCTAAACTCTGCTTTAGGAAAATTCCTATCTGAAAGCTCACAGATCTAAGGCCCATCCCACAGGGAGAAAAAGGCAGTTGTTCCTTTACTTCAGTGAAGTACTATAGGTGCTGCGATTCCTGACCTTCTACATCTTGGCAGAAGCTGTTTTAAAAAAGAAGAGAATAACAAAAATACCAAAAGAATAAGTGGTAGTGGTGTGTCAGGAAAGAAGGACAGAAGGAAAAGTACTGACAATAGCACAATGTAACCTACCATCACCAGTAGAGCATGGAGGCCAAGCCAGAGGATGATAAACAAAGATAAGGACCATGAGAAAACCCAACACCCAACAGCAAAATTAAACCTATGGAAAACTGAAGCAGTGAAAAAAAATTATATATTATATATATATATATATATATATAAAATTATAGAAGATTTGAATAGTAACAATAAGATAGATTTCATAGATCAGATTTTATATACACATACACCTGATTTATGAGAGCCCACGGTACATTTATAAAAACTGCCCATCTATGTCAGGTCACAAAGAAAATCTAATAAGCAGAAACAGTAAATGTCACATTCTCTGATTACAGTACAGTAAAACTAGAAATTTCTACAAACTCAACACACACTATGACTTATAGTAGTATCAACTAATTCCAAAATCTGATAACCTTGGATATACATGTTACATCTATAGATTTATTTTATGGAAATAACTGGACAAGTCACAAAGATAGCTGAGGATAGGCATCTCATCACCATAATTTTGTGAAAAATTAGGATCAGACTGAATGCTAACCAGTAAGGGACTGGCAGAATAAAGGCATACCCAAATTAAGGAATACTACAGCTGTTGTCTCGGAAGGAAGGTTGGGCAATCCTACTTCCGTAGTGATACTGCCTCGGAAACCCAAGGAGGGGTCGCTATGAGTCGGGGCCGACTCCACGGCACATAACAACAACAACAACAACAACAGCTGTTGTAGGTATTTACTGATTTGAGTGAAAAAAGCAAATCCCTACCCAACCCCCCCAAAAAAGGGACTCAACTTGAAGGTAGTTCATCAAAATGTTAATAGATTTTTACTTTATTTTCATTCTTATACTTATTGTTAAATTATTTTTACATGTATTTTTTATAACCAGGAAACCATTAAAGCTTTATTTTATTTTATTTTAAGGAGTTGAAAAAAGAGGAAAGCTTTCAAAAGTTCAAAGTTCTCAACACAGCATTAAGGGCAGTAATAAAAATAACAAAAGACAATACAAGCACTCAATAAAAGGAAGCATAGCCTCTGTGTTTGGTACTGGTGTTCTTTTTATTGTGATTTGGGTGAAAGCAGACCAAATTCATTTTCCATTCAACAGTTCATACACATTTATTTCATGACACCGATTATAATCTCCACAATGTAACGGCTCTCTTCCCACTTCTTCCCTGTGGTTACCTTTCCTCTGTCCTTCTTTCCTATACTAGGTGTTTTAAACTGGCTATCTTACACCAGCTATTCTCATTTCCTGTCCACTTCCCCTCCTATATGTTATTTTATGCTTCATTTGCACAGTTCAGCCCTCAAAGCCCCTTCTCTGTATCTCCTCTGTTGGAGATGCCCTCACCCTTCAAGACTCCTTTTCCTCCTTTACCTAGCCTACCAACTTCTCCCAATCTTCCTTTCCTCTGGGTTTCTAAACCTTTTAGAACACTTATTCTGTTCTATTCTATGTACTGTTTACATAGTGTTGTTACCAGGCAACTGGTTTTGAAAATTTATTGTAAAAAACATGTTTGTATCCTCTTAAAAACTGAGCAAAAGGGGGAAAAACAAGAGTATAGTGGGAGGGGGCCGGATATATAGGCATAAACAAAAATCTGAAACTGTATGTCATCATTACTTGGCTTTAATTAATCATTAGTCTAAAAGCTAGATGGTAAGATTTCTTCCTCCCCAATCCCAGGCTACACTCCAATTAAGGCAGAGTGATTTCTCTTTTTGGAAAGCAGAGAAGGTAACAATACGAGGAACCAGAGCACTCCAACTACAGTCTTAAGTGACAAGAATGAAATGAAGATAAGCCCATATCTGTGTCTTCACTTTTTCTTTATGTCTCGTAATAGTACAAAATAGAAGTATTAGAGGTAAAATGAATGCAACAAATACCCACATCTTAAAGATAAACAAGTTGAGAACTAAAGAGATGAAATAATTTACTGAATTTCCTGAGAGGGCTGAACTACCTACCACATAGGTATACTAAGAAACTGGCCCTCCAAACTGCTGGTCCAGTAAACGAGGCCTTCCCAATACCTACTAATCAAAACTTAAGAGGTTTATTATTAGGTATTTCTAAGTGATAGGCTCAACTTGATTTGTCACCATTTATGTTAGTGGGCAAATTGGAAGAAAATAATGTTTCATTCTTCAGTAACAGTACATAAAATCTTTAAAATCATTCAGTCATACCTTACCTACATCTAAACATTTCGCTGTTAGGAACAAAAGTACTTTTTCATTACTAAGTAGAAACAAATGCTACAGATACTTGTTTTTAAAAAATAGTAAAACAAATCAAGGAATGGAGGCTTGGAGAAATTAAACAATTTGCCTAGAGTCACACAGTAAGTAGCAGGATTGGGATAATCCCTCCTGCCAAGCAACAAAAGACAGCTTTAGGGCAAATAAAGAAACCAGGGCTTCCAACGAGGTCATTCTGCAGAGAATTCACCTTTCCATCCCTCGGAAGGAAGGTTGGGCAATCCTACTTCTGTAGTGATACTGCCTCGGAAACCCAAGGAGGGGTCGCTATGAGTCGGGGCTGACTCGATGGCAAATAACAACAACAACAACAACAATCTCCAGATATACTGAATCAGAATCTACAGTTCAACCTGATTCATCTGCAGATTTTGTTAAACTGTAGATTCTGATTCAGTATACCTGGGGTGGAAAGGTGAGTTCTCAGCAAGGGGTCTCAGTATGAACCCCTGAATAAAGTTATTTCCCTGTAGCACTTCTGTAATTTAACATACTCAGGGTGACTACAAACAAAAACTACATTAGACTTTTGGGACAAGTTTGTACTCAAAGCAAAAACAAAGAGGAAAAAAAACTCAACTAAAATACTAACAAGTTTTTTAAAATGTTTAATTTAAGGTACCAAATTCCCTCCTCTACATTTCATTACACATTCTGAAAATCTTGTTATGAATATTCTCAGTGAAAGGTACATCAAATATTCCAATAATGCAATTGTAAAAGAGTAATTCAGAAAAATGAGAGAGAAATCAAGAGATAAGAAAGTAGAAAACGGAAAAATGTCATAACTTGGATAATGCAGTCTTAAGTACTTAAACCCAAAAGCATTAAACAATCTTCATAGGCTGGTAAAATGATTACCACTTTCTGATTTAAAAAATTAAGCAAAAACAAACAACTCCAGAATGGTCAAGGCACAACCTTCATTTGTGTCATTACATGAAATGATATATACCAGGCATGTAGTAAACAATACAAGGAGTTTTTATCTTTCTTTTCTTTTAATCAGGAAGAAGTTGGAAGGGTTTTAGCTTTCACTCCTTAAATAAAATCTCACCATCTTATTTTTTTACTCTGGCACATTAGACTTTTTTTTTTTTTTTTTTTCATTTTAAAGATTAAGCAACAGCTAGCTAGAGAAGGAGAAAAATCTACATTTCAGTATACTTACAGCGTGCTATGAGCTGGAATTGACCCCGGGGCAACAGGTTATTTATTGCCTAAATTACCTGACACTGCTTTTGTAAGATTCATTTTTCATTGTTAGTACATGCAGTTTTAAAAGCTGATTTAAAATACAATTATGGCCAACACCAATAATCCAAATAACCAAGGTCCTAAAGATTTACTATCTGACCATCCTGTACTGAGAAAACGTCATCTTTTGGGATATGGGATTCTCATCGGTACAATTTTACAAAAAAAAAATCATTGAAGGCTTTCAAACCTTCCCCAATACCACTTACTTAGTATCATCACTGTCCTGCTACTAATACTTAACTAGGCAACAACAAAATAACTTACTGAATAACGATGAAAACTGCTATTTTTTTTTCGCCTTCTATATTTCTCTGAATGCGCAAGGAACATGAAATGTAGACAGAGATGACAGGGCAGCCAACTTTTTTTTTGAGGGGTGGGGGGAGCGGACAGAAGTTCCGGTTGTTTGGAAGCAATCGATCAAACTTCAACAACGTGCTCCTTTTCTGACACTTGGTAGTCGCAAACAGAACCAGCACCTCCCCAGACCTAGTTTCTTCTCCTTCCTGGGCCCTCCAGCAGTCAGAAGCTTTACTCCCTGACTCAACAGTCATCTCGGCTGGTCCTTGGGAAAAAGCCGCCTGTCACTCTCAGGTTTCCCCCAAAGACCCAAATTAGCCTTCACCTAGCCGGGCTGCGAGGCCTCCTGGCGCAGCCCCGGGGAAATGGAGAGGAAAAGTGAACTGGCTGACAATCGATGTAATTCCTCCGCCGACGAAGCGCCAATTCATCCCCACCTCCGCAGGCAGCCAGGGTGGCCATGGCGTGACGCCGCCGACCGGTCCTCTATACTAACAGGTATCCCCACGTCCTCGCCTTTCCATGTTTAACCTTCTCGTGCCTTGATTCCCATTCGCACCATTCTAGGGGCCAGAAAACAAGTGAGCAGTTGTGTGAAGAGAAAAGGAGGAAGGCCATGCCGTCCGAGGGAAGGGCCCCGGAAAAGGCAGACTACTGAAGACCATTGCCGCAGTTTCTCGAGGCCAGGGGAGGCGCAGCCGTCTAGGCCACGAAGCCGGGGCCTCGCCTGGCGAGCAGCGCTGAGCAGAACAAGGCCTGCCGTACATACTCACCAAATCTGGAATTTTAGAAGCGGCCCCGAGGCGTACTGCATCTTTAATCTCTTGTTGGGCACGCCGCCCAGGTTGGCCGAGGCCTCGCTCCGGACCACCGCCGACGCCGCCATCAGAAGAAGCAGCAAAAGCCTCATCTTAAACGAGCCAGGCACTCTGGCCGCCCTCACACTAAGACTGCAGCCAGCCGAAGGCCGAGCCGGAGCCGCGAGCTGCTCCTCACTGCGCAGGCGCAACCTGACAAGGTCGGGCAGGGAAGAAGAAGTGCGCCTGCGTGGCCCGGCGCCCCAGCCTTGGGAAAAAGAATTGATCTATTTCACTGTCCAGACCCACCATTTTGTATCTGTGCGGAGACTCTCTGGAAGGGAGTCAAAGAATAGGGAGGGAATGAAAGAGCAGGTGAAATGTCAGGAACCTATAAATTATAGCCCCCGGCAGATTTGGGTTCTATATTCATTTCATTAATTCAGACATTTTTCTGCCTGAGACACTTAAGAACATCTACTCTTGACAGTTTTGTTTCAGGTGTAGTCGAAGATGGAAGAGTAACCTCAGCTCTCTGAAAGGTAATTCCCAACTCTTTTGCGTACGTACATGCTATGGTTTTTCTTTGACCTTACAATATTTGTGTCGCCCAAAATATTATTTTAAAAAGAAAACCCTTTGGAAAATTCAAAACATTAAAAAAAAAAAAAAATAGAACACCCCTTTATCGAGGGCTTTAACAATTACTGGTATTTTAACAGTTTGAATTTGTCTATACCTCTGTTTCTTCCGTCTCAAAGAACTATTTTGAAGCAAATCTTAGCCTATCATTTCATATGTAAATGTTAACACGTTTCTCTAAAAATAGATACTCTTTTTTTTTTAATGACCACAATACCATTATCCCACCTTTGAAAACCAGTATTTGCTTAATATCAAATATGCACTTCGTGTTCCAATTTCTCCTATTGTCTTATATTTATTTTCCTAGTGTTCATTTGTTCAAATTAGGATCAAAATGAAATGTACACATTGCCATTGATTAATACGTCTTTTACTTTCTGTCAAAGTCTTTTTAAGACCAGGAACATACCTTCCGTTAAAGAAATTGGGTTTATTACTCCTTGCAGCGGGGAAGAACACACACCTTGGAGAACCACACACCATGGGGAACCACAGGAAGTCTCAGCAAGAGAATGACAGAATCTCTTATAGTATCTGGGCTTTGATTGGGGGATTTGGGGAAAGAGGCTGTGGAAAGGAATCCCTGGGTAGTGCAAACATTTTCCACAGCTAACCTGAAGGTTGGAGGCTCAAGTCCACCAAGAGGCACCTTAGAAGAAAGGCCTGGCAATCTACTTCTGAAAAATCAGCCATTGAAAACCTTATGGAGCACGTGATACCACCATGAGTCAAAATCTGCTTCACTTGGCAATTGGTTTGGTGCTGTCAGAAAGCCTGGACAATTCATTGATTATCTGAAAGAGAGACTAGAACAAATAAAAAGCTATAATTTGTAAAGAAGCAACAATTCCTTATTCTGGCAAAGAGAAGTGTTTGGTATTTTGTGGGTAACACAGTGACCGTGTTGATTTTTTTCCTGTGCTTAGACAAAATTAAATATTTGTATGCTCCTCTGGGTCCTTTTCTCTTGCAATTCATTTGCCAAGAAATCTGTCTTTGTCCTATGAAATCTCCTACAGTTTGGACTTTGCTGATTACTTTTGCTTTAATATGTATCTCTGTCCCATGTGTTTCTGTTAATTGGTAGTTAGATCTAGAGGCCTGAACACTTTTTCTTATTTTTGACCAAATTATATAAGGCTTTTTTATCTTCATAACATTCAAAAACTCAACGTGAATACAATAACAGACACAGAAAGATTATAGCCATTTTGGCATAAGTCATGCCAATGATACATTACAAGTTACTTTAGGTGATAAATTGGCACCAACATCATTATAAATAAACAGTAAAACTTTGGCACTAACATGGTATGATAGTAGGTCCTCATTCAGCTTTCCAAAAATATGATCATGTTAATTTCCCCTTACATTATCACAGAAATGAACAACAAAATTTGAAAATTCTATGAGAGAAGTTGAAGATCTGTGAGACTGTCTAGTGTCTACTGACTGTAATATCAGTTTTTGTTATTGGAAGCTCTGGTGGCATAGTGCTTAAGGCATTTGACTGCTATCCAGAAGGCTAGTGGTTCAAACCCACCAGCCACTCCTCAGAAGGCAAGTTGGCCAATCTACTTCCATAGTGATACCCCTTCAGAAACCCAAGGAGAGGTCACTATAAGTCAGATCTGACTCAACGGCAATGTGTTTTTTTTTTTTTTTTTTTTAATTCTTAGACATTCAAATACTGTAACTTTTTTGTTATAATGATCTTTATTTCAGTATTGGCATAAATCTGAATTCTAGTTTATTTACATCTTGAGATGTACCCAAAAAGTTATATACTACATCAGAATTTTACCAAAAGTCCAAAAAAACTGAACTTCTGTTGAATATGTTCTCAACACTTCCATGTTGAAAACCCTGTGTCATAGCTGGTTGTTTTAATTCCTATTCCCTGAGATTACTAGGGTTAAGAATCTTTTCTTACCTTTATTAATTATTAGTACTTAACTCAGAGCTAATTTGGAATCCAGTCTACTCCAAAATCTATGAAAAGTCATTTTTAAAAGGGATGGGTTCTATTAAGTGATTAAAGGAAAGAAAAATTTGGAGGTGGATAGTAGTGATAGTTACACAACATGGTGAGTGTAATTGAAATCATTAATGGTAAAATGGTTGAAATTGCAAATATTTTATTAAACATATTTTACCACGATACAATTTTTTAAGGAGGGACAAATAGGTTATGTGTCAGTGGACATTAAAAAAATAAGGGAAGGGAGAGGACCCTGGGAGTAAGAGAAGAAAGGGTGGGGAAGAGAGGATCCCAAATCCACTTCCCAGCCATTCACTGATAGTTTGAACACTTCTCTTCCCTGAGAACTAAATTCCTTTGAACTGCCACTCCACGTTCCCCCAAGACACTGATTCATTATTCTTGGGACATGACTTCAAGATAATTGATTTCAATATTGTCATGTTGTCCTAGTTCCTCAATGGGAACTCTGGTAGCATAGTGCCTAAGGCACTTGACTGCTAACCAGCTGGTGGTTCAAACCCACCAGCCACTCCTTGGAAGGAATATGGGGCAATCTACTTCCTTAGTGATACTGCCTCGGAAACCCAAGGAGGGGTGACTATGAGTTGGGTTCAATTCGACAGCACATAACAACAACAGTTCCTCAATAGGAGTTCTGGTAGCATAGTGCCAAAGGCATTTGACTGCTAACCAGAAGACTGGCAGTTCAAACCCACCAGTCATTCCTCAGAAGGAAGGCTGGGCAATCTACTTCCGTAGTGATACCACCTCAGCCAAGGAGGGGTCAGTATGAGTCAGGATGGACTCCATAGCAGTGTGTTTGTTTGGTTTTTGGTTTAGTTCCTCAATGCAGTCAACACCCATGGAAGCAGCAGTCAAGAAATCAGACGTCTGTATTGCACTGGGCATATTGATGCAAAAGACCTCTTTAAAATGTTAAGGAGCAAAGATGTCACTTTGAAGACTAAGGTGCACTCAACCCAAGCCATGGTATTTTCAGTAGCCTCATATGCATGTGAAAGCTGCACAATGAATAAGGAAAACCAAACAAAGTTGATACCTTTGAATTGTGGTGTTGGTGAAGAACAGTGAAAATACCATGGACTGCCAGAAGAATGAACAAATCTGTCCTGGAAGAAGTGCAGCTGGAATGTTCCTTCTTCTTGTTATGTGCTGTCAAGTCGTCTCCAACTCATAGCGACCCCTCCTTGGGTTCCTGAGGCAGTATCACTATGGAAGTAGATTGCCCAATCTTCCTTCCGAGGAGTGGCTGGTGGATTTGAACTGCCAGCCTTCTGATTAGCAGCCCAAGTGCCCTTAGGCACTACATCACTGGAGCTCCCTGGAATGTTCCTTAGAAGCAAGAACGGCCCGTCTTCATCTCACCTACTATGGTCATGTTTGGGACCAGGCCCTGAAGAAGGATATCATGCTTGGTAAAGTGGAGTAAAGTGGAAGATCAGCAAAAAAGGGGAAGAGATGGATTGACACCATGGCTGCAACAATAGGCTCAAGCATAGCAGGTTTGGGGGGCCGGTGCAGGACTGGTCAGTGTTTTGTTCTGTTGTATATAGGGTTGCTATGAGCCAGAGCTGACTTGATGGCACCTGACAACAGTGACAACAGTTCCTCAATTGTCTTCCCTGGAGAGACTCAAGCTAGAACAGAGGACCCTTAGTACTGGGTCCTCTTTCAGGTGTAACAGCATGTGGTCTACAAAGTAGAGGAAGCATTGGCAAATTTGGTCATACGTTTTTTTTGTGTTTGTTTTTCATGTTTACAATTTTTTTTAATCAGTGAACACAAGCATAAAACTATGATTTAAAAATACACAGCACTGAGCATTCAGACACAATTTAGTTTAAAAGTGTACTTTCAAATGAAGTCCTTGGAAAACACCCCATGGTAAGGTCTATCAAACAAGGAAGTGATCACAACTTGTCATCTGGAATGCAATGGCTCTGTCAACTGTCAATACTTTAAATATATTTTCTTCTTGTTAAAAAGAAAAAAAAAAGGCTTGCATTTATTTCCAACTATATGAATTTTGAAAAGAAAGAATCCTTAAATAGACATCAGTCTCCTTTTCTCTCAAAATAATGTACAATCTCAAATGTTTTTAATATTCTCTGAGCACCTTTCAAAAATTTTAAAAGATAACTTCAGCCATCCCACCCTCTTTCATTTGTACTCTGGCTTTATTGAACCAAACCACACTCATTGCTGTTGAGTCAATTCTGACTCACAGGGACCCTGTAGAACAGAGTAGAACTGCCCCATAGGGTTTTGGTTTTTTGGGTTTTTTTTAAATGCATTTTATTGAAATATAATTTATGTACAGTGAAATAAACAAAACTAAAGTGACATGGGTCAATGCCTTTTTTTTTTTTTTTT
>NW_006921653.1:4682651-4704048 GCF_000298275.1 Orycteropus afer afer
CAAATTCTTCTGCTAGTTGGGGTTTAGTCCACTTTTGTATCCTTCCCTTCAAGGCTCAGGGGTCCAAGATTATCTTCTGTGTCTGTGTTTATTGGTTTCCCTTTTCTTTTTTGAAGAGGGTCTGTGCAGTCTTTCTGCCTAGTCCGCCATCTTGCCGGAACTCCTATAAACCTTTCCTTGACTCTCCACAGCAGCAAACTAATACTATATTTGTCCTTCTATGATTGCCTTATTTCATTCAGCATAATGTCCTCCAAGTTCATCCATATTATGTGGTGTTTTGCAGACTCTACATTATTCTTTGGTGCTGCATAGCATCGAATTGTGTGTATGTACCATAGTTTGGTCATCCACTCTTCCACCGATGGGCACATAGGTTGTTTCCATCTTTTTCCTATTGTAAATAGTGTGTGATGAACATGGGTGTCCTGTCCTGGCTCTTACCTCTCTAGGATATATATCTTGTAATGGGATTGCTGGGTCAAATGGTATCTTCAATTCCAGCTTCCTAAGGAATTGCCATTCTGCTTTCTACAATGGTTGTATCCCATCACAAGCCCACTAGCAGTGTATGAAAGTCCCAATCTCTCCATATCCCTGCCAGCATTTGTTATTTTCTGTCTCATTGAACCTTGCCCTCAGTGCTGGGGTGAGACGGTATCTCATTGTTGTTTTGATTTGCATCTCTCTGATGGCCAATGATCATGAGCATCTCTTCATGTATTAGCTGGGCACCTGAATATCCTCCTTGGTGAAGTGTCTATTCATGTCTTCTGCCCATTTTTCAATTGGATTGCTAATTCCTTTGCTTTGGGGGCATTGGAGTTTTCTACAAATCTTAGAGATAAGTCCCTTGCCAGGTATGTCATTATCAGCAAATATGAATTTGTTGCTGTCATTTTTGTTATGTACTTTCTTGTGGTGTCGATTTCTTTGTTCCATATAATTTTCTATGCTGAGCTCATTTTGTCTATGAATTGTATTATCACTTCTTTCATTGCTATTGTTTTAGTATTTGCTAAATATTTGTGCCGTTCCTCTTTTTTATTTTGATGTGAAGATTTATCATTTTTCTTTGAGGTTCCCCTGTGATTTATAGTTTACTTCCCAGGATTGTAACAGTCTGTTCTATCTTGTAGTTGTCTTGACTGCCCTACCATCTGGAAGTTCTGTAACTACACAGTTTTTTTTTCCCCTCTTTTGGGTTTGTAGTTGTCCTCATTTGTCAATTGATGTCTCTGGTTCCCTGTTTACAATCTTGTAGGTTTATTTACTTTGGATACTTCCATAACTGGGTTGATATCTGGATTATGTCATCATGTGTGTTAATGGTCAGTTGTTGTTTGCAGTTGTTGCTTCTCTGTCCAAAGGGCTCCCTTTAACATCTCTTGTAAGGTTGGTCTAGTTTTAACAAATCCCTTAATTTCTGCTTATCTGGAAATGTCCTAATTTCACCATCATATTTGAGGGACAATTTTGCTGGGTACATAATTCTTGGTTGTAAATGTTTCTCTTACAGGGTTTTATATATACCATCCCATTGTCTTCTCACCTGCTTGGTTTCTGCTAAGAAATCTGAGCTTAGTCTTATTGGTTGCCCGTGCTGCTTTCAGGATTCTTTCTTTGTCTTTGGTTTTGGTGAGTTTGATGATGATATGTCTTGGTGATTTTCTTTTGGGGTCTACCCTTGGGGTTTGTTGGACTTCCTGAATGGATATATTCTCATCTTTCATCATACCAGGAAAATTCTCTTCCAACAAATCTTCGACAATTTTCTCTGTGGTTTTATTTGTCTCTTCCTATTCTGGAATTCTGATTACACGTAGGTTATTCCTTTTGATAGTATCCCACATGAACCTTAGGCTTTCTCATTTTGTTTTCATCTTTTTTCTGATTAACCCCTTTCCAAAGCAGTATTAAGATATTTGCCTTCAATCTCACTAATTCTGTCTTCATTGATTCAATTCTACTCCTTTTCCCATTCAATGTGTTATCTATTTCTGAAAAGTTAGTATTAATCTTCTGGATTTCTGTGTGTAGATTTTGTATCATTTCTAGTTTTTCATTTATTTTGTAATTTTCTTCTTGTATTGTCTTTTGAAATTGTTCTAGGGTTTTCTCTGTATTTTGCTCAATTTTGTCAGTGTTTTCCTTGATCTGCCTCTCAATTCATTGAGATACCTAAATATAATTTCTTTTTAATTACTTATCAGGGAGTTCCAATGCTGTGTCTTGCTCAGGGATGTGTTTTGGGTCTGTATCCTGGTCCCTTGTTTCTCCTGCTTTATCTTGCTTCTTTGTGTGGACTGTGATGCTCTGTTGTCTCTGAGGCATTGTAACATTTTTGTGTTTATATTTAATTGGTGATTGTATGTTGGAGTGACTTGCCCACTATTTTTGTATTCTTTCTTTTGCTTGTATGTTATCTACACGAGCAGGGTACTGTGCTGTGCTCCTCTGTCTGCTAGTTGGCAGCACTTATACACTCACCATCTGTCTCCTTTCCTGTTGTCAGCCTCCCATATGTCCCAGGTCTCCTCAGTAAACAAAGTCTATTCTTGTTGTTGTTGTTGTTGTTATGTGCCATCGAGTCAGGCCCGACTCATAGAGACCCCTCCTTGAGTTTCCGAGGCACTATCACTACGGAAGTAGATTGCCCAACCTTCCTTCCAAGGAGTGGCTGGTGGGTTTGAGCTGCCAGCCTTCTGGTTAGCAGTCAAGTGCCTTAGGTATTAAGCTACCAGAGCTCCCTATTCTTAGGTCCCTGAAATCCAAATGAGAATGCTGTCACTTTAGAATCCAAAATATATGCCGCTTGTAAAGATTAAAAATGGCTGCGCCCTTGGTCACTTTAAATATCCAAAATGGCCACCACTTGTAAACATTCAAAATGGCTGCACCCTCGGTCACTTTAAAAATCCAAAATGGCTGCTGCATGTAAACATTCATAATGGCTGCACACTCCAGACAGTGGAAAGTCCAGCTCAGGCTGTTTCCCTTCCTAGTCATAGACCATTAGCGCAGTCATCCCTGCAGACCGTGGTGACCAGGGCTGATCTTTAGGTCAATTCTCAGGTCCCAACACCGCTTGGAAATATTCAGGCTGTTGGTCCCGTCAGAGCAGCTGACAGTCCATAGCTCTAGCTGCCTCCGTACTCACTGTTTTCTGTCAGGTTTTTCCACTAGTTGGTGCCTAAAACACTTCTGCATAGTTCCTTTCAAAGCTCAGGGCTCCAGGATTATCTTCTGTATCTCTGTTGATTGGTTTCTCTTTTCTTTGTTGAGGAGCATCTGTGTCACTTGTCTGCCTATTCCTCCATTTAGTGGAAGTCCTGTTCATAGTTTTTGAAAAATAAATAATTAGTGTTAGTAAATAGGTCCCAGGGTAGTGCAAACAGTATGTGCTGGACTACTGACCTAAAGGTTGGTGGTTCAAATCCAACAGTGGTGCCTCAGAAGAAAAGCATGGCAATCTTCTTCTATAAGATAGATTACAGCCAAGAAAATCCTTTGGAGCAGTTCTACTCTGTAATACATGGGTCATCATGAGTTGGCATCAACTTAGGGCTGCATGAAAATTTCTTTTAGTAGGGTCAGCACAAAGTTAGTTCCTATGAGGCAGCGGTTAAAGATGTCCCAAATGTCCATCTTTTCCAAACTGCTGTACCACTCCATCAACTATAACATCAACTACTACTCTACCCCTCATTACTCTACCACCTGTCTTTGAGTTCCGTAATTCACTGCAACATCTCATAGAACTCATGAACCATAATTAAAATGACTCACATGGTTGTGGAGACTGGCAAGTCCCAAATCTGTAGGTCAGGTGTCATTGTGGAGGCCTCTCCTGACTCATGTGGCTCCAGGGGCTGATAAACCAAATCAGCAAGTCAGATGACAAGCTGACTGCTCACAAGGCTACAGAAGCTGGCAAGTCAGGTTGGACAATAGACTCAAGTCCCAAGAACCTGAGGTCAGATGATGACGAGCTAGATGCAGGACCCAGAGCAAGGGAGTGAACCTTACCAGAGCCTTCAGATATATTGGATGCAGACCACACCCTGAAGGAAACTCTCCTTACTTGAGAAAAATGGTATAAGGTATAAAGAGTGACTGGGCATAAGCGTGGTGACTTGAGTAACACCCTCTAATAAGGCAGTGACTCAAGATGCATCCCACTCTAATCTTGCCTCATTACCATCACAGGCAACTCACTCCAAAATGGGACCATAACCACAGGCACAGAGGCTAAGATTTGCAACACATGACAAAACAGAGGACTATGGCTTAGAAGGGTCATGTTAAATAATTCACTGCAACACAATGGCAATGAGTTTTATTAAATACCCATCATTCTAGATGGTTTTGCTTAGATATTCTGATTATGAAATACATCTGAAGGTCCCTGGTGGTTTGCCCTCAGCTGGTAACCTAAAGGTTGTGGGTTCAAACCCACTAGGTGGTACCATGAAAGAACCAGGTCTGATGATTGGCTTCCAGAAAGATTATAGCCAACACAATTCTATTAGCATATGGGGTCTCTCTAAATGAGCACATTAACAAAAAAAAACCCTCAACAAACAGAGCAATAACTTTATCATGAAATACATCAAATATAAATTTGAGAAACAGTGGAAGTTCTTGATAAATATATGCCTCATATCCATTGAATTTTCACAATTCACATCATGAAAATTTTTTCCCTAATTTAAGGATTCAGTGAAACTGAATAATTTTTGTTGTTGTGTTGTTGTGTGCCGTCGAGTCGGACCCGACTCATAGCGACCCCTCTTTGGGTTTCCGAGGCAGTATCACTATGGAAGTAGATTGCCCAATCTTCCTTCCAAGGAGTGGCTGGTGGATTTGAACCGCCAGCCTCCTGGTTAGCAGTCAATTGCCTTAGGCACTATGCTACCAGAGCTCCTGTCTGATGAATAGATTTGACGAATTGAACACCAATGACCAAAGACCAGATGAGTTCCGGGATGACATCAAGAGTATCTATCATACATGAAGAAAGCAAAAAGGTCATTTAAAAGACAGGAAAGGAAGAAAAGATGAAATGAATGTCAGAAGAGACTCTGAAACTTGCTATTGAATGGACAGTAGTTAAAGCAACTGGAAGAAATGATGAAATAAAAGAACTGAACAGAAAATTTCAAAAGGCAGCTAAAAAAGACAAAGTATTGTAATGAAGTGTTCAGAGACCTGGAATTAGAATACCAAAGGAGAAGAATACACTCAGCATTTCCCAAGCTGAAATAGCTTAAGAAATATTCAAGCCTTGAATTGCAATACTGAAGGATTCTATGGTGTGGTGGTTATGTTTGTGTGTCAACTTGGCTGGGCCTGGTTAGTGGCTGGGAAGCTGGTGGTAGTATTCCCCATGATGAGACTGGCAATCAACTCCATGGTGGGATCTACCACAAGCAGCTGAGTGGCTGCCTTTGGGATGTGGTCTGCTTCCTGTATAAGGAGAAACCTCGGGAATGGTCTCTAGCCTATGGCATGCTTGGACCCTGCAGGTAGCCATGTCATTGCTCAGCAGGCTGCTGTGCTCTGCTGAGCTTGGGACTTAACAATGGACTTAAGTTAATGGCCTGCCATGTGGTTTGGTTAACATCGGGACTGTGCCTTTTTACTTGTCAACCTTGAGGCTTCACAGGCTCAGCAGCTAGCAGCTGTTTGAGTGAAGAAATGCCTCTAGCTCCAGTGGGCTTGGAGCAGGAGGCAGAGCTGGACCCCAAGGTTGAGGGGCTTTCACCCAGCCCTTAAAGCCTGACACTTTGAATTTGGACATAAAGCCTCCAAATTGTAAGAATAAACTCTTGTTTGTTAAGACTGTCGCATTTGTGGTATATTCCTGTCAGAGCGGCACTAGGTAACAAGAACATATAGGCATTGTGGTGGTGAAGTTTGTGTGTCAACTTGTCTGGGCCTGGTTGAGTGGCTGAGCAGCTGGTGGTAGTTATTCCCCATGGTGAGATTGGTAATTAGCTCCATGGTGGAATCTATTGGAGCAGCTGAGTAGCAGCGTTTGGGATGTGGTCTGCTTCCTATATATAAGGAGAAGCCTTGGGGATAGTCTCTAGCCTATGGCACACTTGCACCCAGCATGTACCTGTGTCGTTGTTCAGCAGCCTGCCATGCTCTGCTGATCTTGGGACTTACAATGGACTTGAACTAATGGCCTGCTGTGTGATTTGGTAACATTAGAATTGTGCCATTTTATTTGTCAACCTTGGGCTTGTTAGCCTCAGCAGCCAGTAGCTGCCTGAGTGAAGAGATGCCTCTAGCTTCAGTGGGCCAGGAGCAAGAGGCAGAACTGAAGCCCAAGATTGAAGGGCTTTCACCCAGCTCTTAGAGCCTGGCACTTTGAACTCAGACTTAAAGCCTCCAAACTGTGAGAGAATAAACTCTTGTTTGTTAAGGCCATCCACATTTGTGGTATATTTTGTCAGAGTAGCACTAGGTAACGAGAACAGGCATAATATTGAATGATGCCAGAACCATCAAAAGAAGTTGGAAGAAATATACAGAGTTATGTACCAAAAAGAATTGGTCAATGTTCAGCTATTTCAGAAGGTAGCATATGACCAAGACCCAATGGTATTGAGGGAAGAAGTTAAAGCTGCCCTGAAGGAACTGGCAAAAAACAACACTGCTAGAATTGACTGAAAACTCATTGAGGTGTTTCAACAAATGGATGCAGCAATGGACGCACTTACTCATTTATGCAAAGAAATTTGGAAGACAGCTACCTGGCCAATCAGCTAGAAGAGATCTATATTTGTGTTCATTCTAAGAAAAGTGATCCAACAGAATGTGGAAATTATCAAATAATATCATTAATATCACATGCAAGGAAAATGCTGAAGATAATTAAAAAATGATTGCAGCAGTATATTGACAAGTGATTTAGAGAAACTCAAGCTGTATTCAGAAGAGGACATTGCTGATGTAAGATAGATCTTGGCTGAAAGCAAAGTATACCAGAAAGATCTTTACCTGTGTTTTATTGACTATGCAAAAAACATTTGACTATGTGGATCATTACAAATTATGGATAACGTTGTGAAGAATGGGGATTCCAGAACATTTAATTTTGCTCATGAGGAACCTGTACATAGACCAACAGGCTGTTGTTCGAACAGAACAAGGGAATACTGTATGGTTCAAAATCAGGAAGGGCGTGTGTCAGGGTTGTATCCTGTCACCATATTTATTCAGTCTGTATGCTGAGCAAGAACAGCTGATGCTTTTGAGTTGTGGTGTTGGCGAAGAATGCTGAAAGTACTGTGGACTGCTAAAAGCTCTAACAAATCTGTCCTGGAAGAAGTGCACCTGGAATGCACCTTGAAAGTGAGAATGTCCAGACTTTGTCTCACTTACTTTGGTCATGTTGTCAGAAGGGACCATTCTCCTGGAGAAGGATGTCATGCTTGGTAAAGTGGAGGATCAATGAAAGAGGGGAAGGCCCTCAACAAAATGGATTGACACATCAGGACCATAGTCACAGCAGACATCAAGCTCAATTGGCATAACATAGTACACAAAAACATTGTTCCACATCTTACTTTTGTAAGTAGTGACTAGGATCTTAAAAGCTTGCAAGCAGCCATCTAGATGAAACAATGGGTCTCTTCTCATCCAGAGCAAAGAAGAATGAAGAAAACCAAAGACACATGGAAATGATTAGTCCAAGCAACTGGTACATCATGTGATCCTCAGCCTTATGAGACCAGAAGAACTGTCAACCACTTGGAGGGGTATCTCTGTAGGAGATCCTGGATAGAGTGTGAGAACAATGTGGAACAAAACTCAAAATTGTTTAAAAAAAAGGACTAGGTTTTCTGGTCTGATAGAGCTTGATGGAACCACTGAGACTATGGCCCCTAGTTGCCCTTCAGATCTGGAATTGAACCCACTCCTGTGGCTTCCAGCCAAACAAAAGACGGGCCTGTGAGCTGAACATTTACATTAGGTAGATACACTCCTTGGAGAGATCAATCACGGGAGAATAGAAGGACTGTGTATGCCCAGGAAGACAGCTCAGGCAGCAGGAGTGCATGGGAGGGAAGGATACAGGGAAGAGGTAACTATGGGGATGAAGGGGGAGGGGATCTGTTGCATTGTGGGAAATTGTAGTCAATGTCAAGAGACAAAGTGTATGTGAGCTGCTGTATGGAAAGTGAATTTGCTCTGTAAACTTTCACCCAAATCACAATAAAAATAAAAATAAAAAAAGATGGATTGACACAGTGGCTGCAATTATGGGCTCAGGTATAGTAGGGATCATGAGGCTGGCACAGGAACAGGCAGTGTTTTGTTCTGTTGTACATAAGGTCGCTATAAGTCAAAGACAACTTGACGGCACATAACAAGAACAACAACATGCTGAGCAAATAACCTGAGAAGCTGGACTGTATGAAGAAGTCCATGGCATCAGGATTGGAGGAAGATTCATTAACAACATGTGATATACAGATGACACAGCCTTGTTTGCTGAAACTGAAATTGACTTGAAGCACTTACTGATGAAGATCAAAGACTATAGCCTTCAGTATGGATTACACCTGAACATAAAACAAAAATCCTCACTGGACCAGTAAGCAGTATCGTGGTAAGTGAAGAAAAGATTGACGTTGTCGGGGATTTCATATTACTTGGATCCACAATCAACACCCGTGGAAGCAAAACCAAAGCCAAACTCACTGCTGTTGAGTCGGATCTGACTCATAGCAACCCCTCCTTGGAGTAGATTACCCAACCTTCCTTCCAAGGGGTGGCTGGTGGGTTTGAACTGCCAGCCTCTGGTTAGCAGTCAAATGCCTCAGGCACTACGTGAAACAGCAGTGAAGAAATCAAATGTTGTCTTTCCCTGGGCAAATTGACTTTAAAGACCTCTTTAAAGTCCAAGATGTCCCTTTGAAGACTAAGGTGAGCCTGATGCAAGCCATGGTATTTTCAATAGCCTCATATGTGTGTGAAAGCTGCACAATGAATAAGGAAGGCTAAAGAAGAGTTGATGCCTTTGAATTGTGTTGGTGAAGAATACTGAAAATACCATGGGCTGCTAGAAGAATGAACAAACCTGTCCTGGAAAAAAATGTAGCAGGAATGCTCCTTAGAAGCAAGAATGGCCAAACTTTATCTTACCTACTTTGGTCAGGTTTTCTGAAGGGACCTATCTCTGGAGAAGGATATCATACTTGGTAAAGTAGAGGGTCAGTGAAAAAGGGGAGGACCCTCAATGATGTGGCTTGACTCAGTGACTGTGATGATGGGCTCAAGCATAGCAAGGATTGTGAGGATGGTACAAGACTGAGCAGTGTTTTGTTCTGTTGTACATAGGGTCGCTGTGAGTCAGGGCTGACTCAACAACAACTAGCAACAACATCTACTATACTAAGCATGATACCCTTCTCCAGGGACTGATCCCTTCTAACATGACCAAAGTATAAAAGACAAAGTGTTGGCCATTCTTGCTTCTAAGGAGCATTATAGCTGTAGTTCTTCCAAGTCAAATTTGCAGTCCATATTATATTCAATTTTTCACCAGTGGCACAATTCAAATCCATTAGTTCTTTTTTGTCTTCCTTATTCATTTTGCATTTTACATGCTAATGAGGCTATTGAAAATACCATGGCTTGGGTCAAGCACAGGAGCTCTGGTGGCATAGTGCCTAAGGCATTTGACTGCTAACCAGAAGGTTGTCGGTTCAAACCCACCCGCCTCTTCTTGGAAGGAAGGTTGGCCAGTCTACATCTGTAGTGATACTGCCTTGGAAACCCAAGGAGGGGTTGCTTTGAGTCAGACCTGACTCAACAGCAGTGAGTTTTTTAGGGGTCAGGTACATCTTAGTCTTCAAAGTGACATCTTTGCTCTTTAACACTTTAACAATGTCTTTTGCAGCAGATTTCCCAATGCAGTATGTCATTTCATTTCTCGACTGCTGCTTCCAAGGGCATTGATTATGGATCAAAGTGAAATAAAATCCTTGACAGCTTCCATTTGTCATGATGTTGCTTTTTGGCCCAGTTGTGAGGAATTTTGTTTTCTTTATATAGAGGTGTAATCCATAGTGAAGACTGTAGTTATTGATCTTCATCAGTAAGTGCTTCAAGTCATCTTCACTTCAGCAAGGAAGATGTGTCATCTGCATATTTCAGGTTGTTAATGAGATGATCAAGATCCCTAAGGACTAAATTATGACACAGTGCCAGGAAGTTGATATACCCATGAGGAAGGACTTAGAAAGTATACTGTTGGCCTTGCCAGCTGAAGGCAAACTGCTTCTGATGGTCTTTTGAAATTAGTATAGAGAAAAAGGCATTGGCCAGATCAATAGCTGCATAGCAAGTACCAGGAGATGTACTAATTTGCTCAAGCAATGAAACCACATCAGGAACAGCAGCTGCAATTGGAGTCACCACCTGATTAAGTTTATGATGATCTACTGTCATTCTCCAAGATCCATCTGTTTTTTGCACAGGCCAAATAGGTGAATTAAATGGGGATGTGGTGGGAATCACCACCCCTGCATCCTTGAAGTCCTTGATGGTGGCAGTAATCTCTGCAACCCCTCCAGGGATGCAGTACTGCTTTTGATTTACTGTTTTTGTAGGTAGAGGCAGTTCTAATGGCTTCCACTTGGCTTTTCCTACCATAATAGCCCTTACTCCACATGTCAGGGAGCCAATGTGGGAATTTTGCCAATTGCTGAGTGTATCTATCCAATTATGCATTCTGGCACTGGGGAAATCACTACAGGATGGGTTCGGGGACCCACTGGACCCACTGTGAGACGCACCTTAGCTAAAACTCCATCAATAACTTGACCTCCATATGCCCCCACTCTGACTGGTGGGCCACAATGACACATTAGGTCTCCTGGAATTAGTGTCAATTCAGAGCCATTGTCCAGTAATCCACAAAAAGTCTGATTATTTCCTTTTTCCCAATGAATAGTCACTCTCGTAAAAGGCCTCAGATCCCTTTGGGGAAGGCTAGGAGAAAGATTGACATTATAGATTTTTGGCAATGTAGTGGTCCTCAAAGGGACCTGGCCTCCCCTTCATTCAAGGGGTTGTGGGTCCGTAAACTGACTCAAGTCTGGAAAGTGATTGAGAGGTTGTGACTCTGTATTCTGGCGATTCAATCTAGGTTGCTGTTCACGTGACCTAGAATTCTTCTGTCTATACAGATCAAGTAAACATTTAGTAGGCTTGTCATGTATTTCACTTCTAGGAACACCATGAGCAAGTAGCCAATGCCATAATTCCACAGGAGTCAGACTATTCTGATTACTGTTCTGACTCTGCTGTCCATTATGGTAACCACGCCCACCTTGCCTTTGTCTGTTAACTGCTGCCACTTGGCCCCTACTACCACGGGGTCCAATCAGTCCCGTCATGGTTAAGCGTCTTAGTTCAATTAGGGCAGTTCCCACTGTCAAATCAGGTTTACATAAAATAGCAATCACAGCAGTCTTCAAGGATGGTGGAGCTCCCTTCACAAATTTATTCCTCACGGTACTGGTGAAAGGCGTGTCTTCTGGACTCTCCATTTCTGGCTCTAGGGGTCTAATCTGATAAATCCATTCTAACAGGCCAATTTCCCTAATTGGATACCTTCTTGCAGAAAAGTATCAAATATTCAATCACCCAGAGCATCACTTCTCACAAGTACTTGATCTATTGGTGGTGCTATTTCGCGTATTAATGTTGCCACCTCATGCCACGGATTAGCAGGGCCTTCTTTACTAACAGACACAGAGTCACTAGTGTCTTTATGATTAATCAAACTGGAGAACCAATTTAGGAAGCCCATCCTTATGATTTTTGTCTCTCTAGGACCACTCTCGGTACCAAATGTGTTAGACTGGGTTCTCTAGAGAAACAAAACCAGTAAAGCTTATATATATGTATGTTGTTGTTGTTGTTGTTATGTGCCATCGAGTCAGCCCTGACTCATAGCGACCCCTCCTTGGGTTTCTGAGGCAGTATCACTACGGAAGTAGGATTGCCCAAACTTCCTTCCGAGGAGTGGCTGGTGAGTTTGAACCGCCAGCCTTCTGGTTAGCAGTCAAGTGCCTTAGCCACTATGCTACCAGAGCTCCCATATATATGTATATATAGAGAAATTTATCTTAGGAAAATGGCTAACACACTTATAGAAGCTGGCAAGTCCAAAGTTCCTGGATCAAACATCAAGCTGGAAGCTCTTCCCAACTCTTGCAGCCATGGGGGCTGAGGAGCTCAAGGCTGGCAGGCAGTACACCGGCTGTTGACTCCAACAAATGATGAATTCAAGATCTCCAGGCTGAATGGTAGATTGTTCACTCACAGACAGTTGTAGGCAGCACAACAGAATCTTGATCCACAGAAGAATGTCTCCTCTCCCAGGATGTCCATAGATATACTGAAAGCAGGCCACACCCCTAGGGAAACTCCCTTTCAACAGATTGCCTGCTCAAAACATAATCATCTGATCACGTGGGAATAACCACATCACAACAACTTAAACCACACAGAGTTGTGCTCCAGCCAAGTTGACACACAGCTCCAACTATCACAGTTACCTTCACAGCCTATGAGCCAACAATCTACCATTTTACTTGCCAATCTTGGATTCATCATCTGCCAAAGTCAGCAGCTTGCTATACTGCCTACTGGTCTTGGGTTTGTCAGTAACTGCAGCTGCATGAGTCAGGAAAAGCCTCCAACGTGACGTTTGACCAACGACTTGGGGCTTGCTAGCCTCTACAACTATGTAAGTCATTCCCCTGAGAGAAATGTCTCTCTCTATGTATATACATACATACATACATACATATGTTTTTCTAGTTTTGCTTTAGAAAACATAGACTAAACAGCATTCCATCAATTCCTGGAGCCTTGTTTTTCTTTTCCACTTACTTGGTGATGAATGAACTAAACTTCTTGGTGAGGTGCTAACTAAGATGGCCTTGGAAAATGTTAGGGTTTACATATGAAGGTTGTGAGGAGAGAGATTGGAGCTGGTATTAAGGGAGGGAACAGCACAAGTAAGTCCATAACAAAAAAAAAAACAAACAAACTCACTGCTGATGAGTTGGATCCGACTCATAGGGACCCCTCCTAGGGTTTCCGAGGCAGTATCACTACGGAAGTAGATTGCCCAACCATCCTTCCGAGGAGTGGCTGGTGGATATGAACAACTAGCCTTCTGGTTATCAGTCAAATGCCTTAGGCACTACACTATGAGAGCTCCCAAGTAAGTCCACAGTGGTTGGAAAAGCATGCCACCTGTTCTGGGAACTGTCCCTCTTCTAATTCCAAGTATGTTTCCATTGTCCTCACCAGACCCACCTCCTTGGCCATGTTTCATTGATCGACAGGTATGTTTCCCCAGGATTCTCCCCCCGTCTTTTCTATTGCTTTCTCCTTTATGCAAGTTAATATGTGTCTACCCTCTAGTTAGTGGTTAGTGGAACCTTGTTTTTTACCAGTACCTTCAGTGCAATATGGACTTCTTCCTTCAGTACCATTGGTTCTTGATCAAATGTTACCTCCTGAAATGGTTGAATGTTGACAAGTTCTTTTTGGTACAGTGACTCTGAGTATTCCTTCCATCTTCTTTTGATACTTCTTGCATCATTCAATATTTTTTCTGTTAAAAAACAAACAAACAAACTTACTGCTGTCGAGTCAGATCCAATTCATAGCGACCCCTCCTTGGGTATCCAAGGCAGTATCACTATGGAAGTAGATTGCCAATCTTCCTTCTGAGGAGTGGCTGGTAGGTTTGAACCACCAGCCTTCTGGTTAGCAGTCAAATGCCTTAGGTAGTATGCCACCAAAACTATTGCAACTTGAACCTTCAATTTTTTCTTAATTTCTTTCAGCTTGAGAACTGCTGAGTGTCCTCTTTCCTTTTGGTTTTCTAACTCCAGTTCTTTGCACATTTTATTATAATACTTTAATTTGTCTTGTTAAGCCACTGCGGTGTTGTAAATTACTTAGTGTGGCTTTTCTATCCATGAGTCTTTGTAAATTCCAAGGTGAGATTTTCTATGAACAACTGAGGAGCTCCTGATTGCTGAAGCTATCCACCTGGGTTATTTCTGTTGGACGTGGCACAATACAATGTTCTGGGAGGTTCCCACTCTCTCTCACGTGCTTAGAGTTCTGATGCTGTGATTGGCTAGTTTGACTACCCTTCGGGCTCAAAAGGAGGCCTCCTGGAGGCAGAACTCTCTCTGACTGCTGGTGGAGGAAGACGTGCTGCCGAAAGAGACATGCGCCCCTGAAAGAGACACCCATTGCTGAGTGAGACACCGAGGGACCAGCACTGTTGGGAAAGAGACTGTGAGAGACTGTTGGCTGAGGGACGGTGGGCTGGGAGAGAGACTGAGCATTTTTTCCTGAACCTGAATTGTAGCCTGTGATGCTTCCCCAATAAACCCCATAATCTGTGAGCTCTGTGTAGCCACTGCAGTGAATTATTGAACCCAGGAGAGAGGTGGTGGGCACTTTGGGAGGAACGGTTGGAGCAGGGGCTGGAGGGGGGAGGCAGCATGTCTGGCCTGGTAGGAATAGGCCTTGGGTTACTGCTGGTAATCCTGTCTTCCTCTTGTGGGATTAGAGGAGGTCAGAACGTGTGGCCTCCTTGTCGTTTTTGCAGCCACCCTTTGAAATCTTGTGCTCAACTCTTCTACTTCATCATTTCTTCTATTCGCTTTTGCTACTCTACAGTTGAAGAGCAAGTTTCAGAGTCTCTTCTGACATCCATTTTGATCTTTTCTTTCTTCTCTGTCTTTTAATGACCTTTTGCTTTCTTCATGTATGATGTTCTTGATACCATCCCACAACTTGTCTGCCCTTTGTTGTATGTATATTTAATTGGTGTTTGTATGTTCTTGTGATTCACCCAGACTGTTTTTGTTTGCTTTATTTTATTTTGATATATCTGAGTGAGCAGGGCTGCTGTGCTATTCTCTTTGCTAGTTGGCAGCAGTTAGGCACTCACCACCTGGTGGGTGTGATAAAGGATAAGAATGTATGCAGAGATCTTTGTTAGCTGTTCATATGTGGCATTTGAGGATGAGTTTGGCTGGTATTGGCCACTATTATTGATCAGTTGGTACAGAAGCAAGTAGTGGCCCTCACCTAGTAGGTGGGGCTGCAGGATATGTGGATGTGGTTGGCTTACGTGGGTATGGTTTCTGTCTCCCACCTGGTGGGATGAAAAAAAAAAAAAACCACAACACCCAAAAAATAAAAATGAGAACAAAACATACAAAGAGCATAAAGAAATAGCAACAAACTCAAAAAGAAAAATCAATAAATGAAAGGAAAAATGAAAAAAAGACAGAAGGACAAAGAGAAAAAGAGCAATATCTGCAGAGGGGGAATAAGAGAGGAATGCAAGATAAAGAGAATAATAAAGAAGAATGCAAAAAGGAAAAACAAGGGATGGGAAGAACAAAAAGAAGAAAAGACAGAAAAAAGAAGGGAACCAGGAAAAGGGGGGAGGGAAGAGAAAGAGAAAAAGAAAAAAAAAAGAAAGGAAGAAGAAAACTAAAACTGGGCAGGGCAAGGCACCCAGGCTGCATTTCTGCTGGCCAAGCAGGTGACAGGAGTTGGGCCACTAGTCCTGGTACTAGTTCCTGTCACCTAGAAATGAACTAGAGGTAGGGCACCTGATCTCAGATGTGTTTCTGCTGGTCTAGAAGGTGTCTGGGGATAAAGGCTCTTGGACCCAGAAAAAGTTTCTGCCAGTCTAGTCCCAGACAAATTCCTGCTGTCTCAAAAGATAACTGGGTACAGGTTCCCATCCTCCAAATAAAGTTTCTGCCCTCCCAAAAGCCAGCTGGATGTGGAGTATAAAACCAAACCAAACTCCCTGCTGTCGAATCAGATCCAACTCATAGTGACCCCTCCTTGGGTTTCTGAGGCGGCATCACTACGGAAGTAGATTGCCCAATCTTCCTTCTGAGGAGTGGCTGGTGGGTTTGAACTGCCAGCCTTCTGTTTAGCAGTCAAATGCCTTAGGCACTACATCACCAGAGCTTCTGACTAGAGTATAAGATCTCAGAAAAAAGTTCCTACTGTTCCAAAATGTGGCTGGGACTAGGGCATCTAGTGCTGGGATCAGTTTTTGCCTGTTCAGAAAGCAACTTGTGACTGGGCACCCAGAGCAGAATGGAATTCCTGCCAATCTAGAAGGTGGATGGGTGTGGGGGATGGCCACATCTCTATTCACTGAGAGGGTGTGCGGTGCAAGTGGGACAAGAGGAGTATTGCACCTTTCTGGTCGTCAGGCACTAGTGTGGTTGCCCGTGCAATCCTTGGCAAATGAAGTCAAGTCTTAGGTGGCTGCTTGGATTGGAACAATGCTTGCAAGTATTCAAAATGGCTCCGCTATCAGCGAATCCAATAGTCTATAGCTCCTTTTGTCTCCATATTCACTAGTTTCATTCAAGTTCTTTTATTAATTAGTATTTAATCCACTTCTTTATCCTTTACTTCAAAGCTCAGGGTTCCAGGATTATTTTCTATATCTGTTTCAGTTGGTTTCTTGGTTTTGTTGTTGTTGTTGTTGTTGTAGAGGGTCATGTACTTGTCTGCCTGTTCTGCCATCTTGCCAGAAGTCCAACTCATCCACTTTTCGGTCATTAGTGTTCAGTGCACCAGATCTGCTCTTCAGGTGGTGTCTAAATCCAGGTGAAATATAATTAAGGTTGTATTTTGGCTCTTGTGGACTTGTCTTCATTTTCTTTAGCTTCATCTTGAACTTGCATATGAGCAATTGATGGTCTGTTGCACAGTCAGCCCCTTGCTTTGTATTGACTGCTGATATTGAGTTCCTCTATTGCCTCTTTCCACAGATGTAGTTGATTTGATTCTTGTGTATGGCATAGTGCCTAAGGCATCTGACTGCTAACCAGAAGACTGGCAGTTCAAACCCACCAGCCATTCCTCCAAAGGAAGATTGGGCAATCTACTTCCATAGAGATACCGCCTTAGAAACCCAAGGAGGCATGGATATGAGTTGAATCGACTCCACGGCACTGAGTGAGTATATTCCACCTAGTGGGGTCCATGTGTATCGTCACCATTTAATTTATGTTAAAATATTAAATTATTATTGTTGAAAAAAGGCCTTTGCAGTGAATGTTGTTTGTTGTTATGTGCCGTCAAGACGGACCCGACTCATAGCAACCCCTCCTTGGGTTTCCGAGGCAGTATCACTACAGAAGTAGATTGCCCCATCTTCCTTCCAAGGAGTGGTTGCAGTGAATAAGTTGTTGAAATTGCAAAATTCTATCACGTGATAGTTTCTGTCAGCAAGGCCATATTTTTTTAACTACAGAGCCTTCTTTGTTTCCAGCTTTCATATTACAATTGCCAGTAATTATCAATGCATCTTGACTGCATATTCAATCAATTTCATAATGCAGATCTTGGTAAAAAAAATCTTCAATTTCTTCCTCTTTGGCTTTAGTAGTTAGTACGTAAATTTGAATAACAGTCACAATAACTAGCCTTCCTTGTATGTGTATAGATATTACCCTGTTACTGACAGCACTGTACTTCAGTATAGACCTTGAAATGTTCTTTTAGACAATGAATATCACACCATTCTTCTTCAGTTTGTCACTCCTGGCATAGTAGACCATATGATTATCTGATTCAGAATGGCCAATACCAGTCTATTTCAACTCACTGATGCCTAAGATATTTATTTTTATGCATTCCATTTCATTTTCTACAACTTTCAATTTTCCTAGATTCATACTTATTACATTCCATGCTCCAATTATTATTATTATTATTTTAAACAATTAGAAAACGTTATTTACCCAAATAGACCAATCAAGTAATGAAAGGCTCTAGAAACAAGTATATACATATTTAGGAGCTTGTTATATGATGAAGAATATATTATAAATCATTAGGGGAAAAGATGAAACTATTGGTAATCCATATGGAAAAACATACAATTAGTATGTATGAAACCATACATAGAAATAAAATCAAGGTAGATCAAAAATGACAGCAGGCCCCACCCCAAGAGGCAGGAAGTGAGTTAAAAGTCCAGGATGAGACAGAGCCAGGGAATCCAGTAAGGGAAGGGAGACTACAGGCCCCACCCCAAAAGGCAAAAAGCAAGAGAAAAGGCAGAGATAACACAGAGCTGCAGGATCCAGGTAAGGAGAGGGAGATGATGGGCCCCACCCCAAGAGGCAAGAGGGGGGGAAAGGTGGGGATGACTGAGCCACGGGATCCAGGTAAGGGGAGGGTGGAGAGGTTTTGAACAGCTAAGGGAGACAAACTAGTCTGTCAGTTTGTCCTACTGTGGTGGCGTTCATGTTGCTGTGAGGCTTGAAACACTGTGCCACCAGTGTTTCAAATGCCAGCAGAGCTGCACATGGTGCACAGGTTTCAACACAGCTTACAGACTGAGACAGACTAGGAAGAAGGAAGAGCCATTTGCTTCTCAAAGAATTGGCCAGGGAAAACCTTGTGAATAGCAGAGAAACACTGCCTGATATATCACTAGGCAACTTTATGAATAGCCTGGAAACATTGTTCAACAGTGCAGAAAGACGAGCCCCTTAGGACAGAAGGCACTCAAAATACAACTAGGAAAGAGCTGCTTCCTTAGAGCTGACCTTAATGATATGGATAAAGTAAAGCTCTCAGGACCTCCATTTGCCAACGTGGCATGACTCAAATTGAAGAGAAAAGCTACAAACATCCATTAATAATTGGAACATGGAATGTATGAAGTAAGAATCTAGGAAAATTGAATGTTGTAAAAAATGAAATGGAACACATAAAGATTGATATCCTAGGCATTAGTGAGCTGAAATGGACCGATTTTGGCAATATTGAATCAGAAAACCATATGATTGACTATGCCAGGAATGACAATATGAAGAGGAATGGAGTGGCATTCATCATTACAAAGGATGTTTCAAGATATTTCCTGAAGTACAATGCTGTCCATGATAGGATAATATCCACATGTCTACAAGGAAAACCAGTTAATAGTATTATTATTCAAATTTACACAACAATCCCCAAAGCAAAATATGAGGAAATAGAAGATTTTTATCAACTTCTGCAGTCTGAAATTGACTGAACATGAAATCAAGATGTGTTAATTATCACTGGTGACTAGAATGCAAAAGTTGGAAACAAAAAAGAATGACTGGTAGCTGGAGAATTTGGCAGTGGTGACAGAAATAACGCTAGAGATCACTTGACAGAATTTTCCAAGACCAACGACTTATACATTGCAAATACCTTTTTCCAACAACACAAACAGTGGCTATACAAGTATACTTCACCAGACAGAGTACACAGGAATCACACTGACTACATCTTTGGCAAGAGGCAATGGTAAAACTCAGTATCTTTAGCCAAAACAATGCCAGGAACTGATTGTGGAACAGACCATCAACTGTTCATATGCAAGTTCAACTTAAAGTGGAAGACAATTAAAACAAGTCCATGAGAGCTAAAATATGACCTTGAATATATCCCTCCTGAATTTAGAGACCATCTAAAGAATAGATTTGATGCATTGAACACAATGACTGAAAACCAGAAGAATTACAGGATAACATCAAGAACATCATTCATGGAGTTCCAGTAAGATGGTGGACTAGGCAGAAAGACTGCACAGACCCTCTTCAACAAAGAAAAGGGGAACCAATTAACACAGACACAGAAGATAATCCTGGACCACTGAGCCTTGAAGGGAAGGATGTAGAAGTGGACTAAACCCCAACTAGCAGAAGAATTTGCATGAAAATACCAAAAAGGAGACATACGGAGCTGCAGTCTGGCAGCGATCCTGAACGATCCTGATGGCACAGACAGCTTGGAGAGTGCCAAGAGGTGGTAGGATGTAAGAATTAACCTAAAAATCTGCCCTGCTAGCCAGGGACTGCATGGAGGACTGCTCTGGTAACTGGGAAATAAACAGAGAAGCAGCAGTGAAGAGGAAGGCAGGCTGGGCTGTGGACTTTTGCCTGTCTGGAGGGTGCAGCCATTTTGAATGTTTATAAGCAACTTGATCGTTTTGGATATTTAAAGAGACAGCGCTGTCCTAGATTCCAGGGGCTTAAAAACAAGTTCCACAAGCCAGTAACCTCAAGGACACTCCGGAACTGGACAACTAAAAAGTTTTTTGATGGTTATTCAATTGTAATTTTTGTCTAACTGAGTGGGAGACAGCAATAGTCCCCATAAGACACAACTACACCCACAGCTCCTGCAGCTTCACCTACTAAGCGAGAGCCACCACCTCCTTCTCCATCAATGGGACAACTATAAAAAAAACACTAAGAAGAGCCTGAATCACCCTTGGCTGCTCTTCAGAAATAGTTAACAGATATCTTAATACAACAAAGCCACAATGCCTTGGAGACAACAGACCATTACAGTCCATACAAAGATGCAGGATAAAGTAGTAGAAACAAGGGAGCAGGATACAGACCCAGAACACATCCCTAATGAAGAAGCAGCATTGGGACTCTCTGATAAGGAATTCAAAAGAATTATATTTAGGTATCTTCAAGGAGTTGAAAGACAGACCAAAGAAAACACAGAAAAAACTCTAGAAGAATTTTGGAAGGAAATACAAGAACAAAATGACAAAATAAGTGAAAAATTAGAAATGATTCTAAATCTACAGACAGAAATCCAGAAGATTAATACTAAATTGTTAGATAACACATTGGAAGGGCAAAGGAGTAGAATTGATGCAATGGAAGACAGAATTAATGAGATTGAAGACAAATACCTGGATACTTCTTTGGAAAGGGATCAATCAGAAAAAAGATCAAAACAAAAAGAAAAAAGCCTAAGGTTCATGTGGGATACCATCAAAAGGAATAACTTACATGTCATTGGAATTCCAGAACAGGAAGAGAGAAATAAAACCACTGAGAAAATTGTCCAAGATTTGCTGGAGGAGAACTTCCCTGATATGACGAAAGATGAGAATATATCCATTCACAAAGTCCAATGAACCCCAAACAGGATAGATTCCAAAAGAAAATCACTAAGACACATCAATATGAAACTCCTCAAAACCAAAGACAAAGACAGAATCCTGAAAACTGCATGGGAAAACAAAAAGTTACTTACAAAGGTCAACCAGAAAGAATAAGCACTGATTTCTCAGCAGAAACCATGCAAGCGAGAAGGGAATGGGATGGTATGTATAAAACCCTGAAAGAGAAAAATTTTCAACCAAGAATTATATACCTGGCAAAATTGTCCCTCAAATATGATAGTGAAATTAGGAGATTTCCAGATAAGCAGAAACTAAGGGAATTTGTTAAAACCAGACCAACCTTGCAAGACATGCTAAAGGGAGTCCTTTGAACAG
>NW_006921653.1:4721641-4726457 GCF_000298275.1 Orycteropus afer afer
CCAGGTTTGCTGGTCCAATAGAGCCTGGTGGAACCACTGAGACTATGGCCCCTAGCTGTGCTTCAGGTCTGGAATTGAACCCACAACTGTGGTTTCCAGCCAAACAAAGGACAGGCATATGAGTTGAACATTTGCCTGAGGTAGATACACTCTTTGGAGAGAACAATTATGGGAGAAAGAAGGGCTGCTTATGCACAGGGAGACAGCTCAGGGAGCAGGAGTGCATGGAGGGAAGGACAAAGGGAAGAGGTAACTATAGGGAGGAAGTGGGAGGGGACTCCCATTGTGGTAGATTGTGGTCAATGTGAGACAAAGTGTATGTGAACTGGTGAATGGAAAGTGAATTTGCTCTGTAAATTTTCACCCAAATCACAATTGAAAAATAAAAAGACCAAAATAGATGTCAGAAGAGACTCTGAAACTTGCCCTTGAGCAAAGAGCAAATGGAAGAAATGACCAGATAAAAGAGCTGAACAGAAGATTTCAAAGAGCAGCTCAAGCAGACAAAGCCAATTACTATAATGAAATGTGCAAAGACCTGGAGTTAGAAAACCAAAAAGAAAGGACACACTTGGCATTTCTCAAGCTGAAAGAACTGAGGAAAAAATTTAAGCCTCGAATCGCACTATTGAAAGATTCTGTGGACAAAATATTGAATGATGCAGGAAGCATCAAAAGAAGATGGAATGAATACATAGAGTCAATTTTCATCCATTTCAGGAGGTGGCATATGATCAAGAACTAATGGTAGTGAAGGAAGAAGTCAAAGCTGCACTGAAGGAAGTGGCAAAGAACAAGGCTCTTGGAATTGACAGAAAACCCGTTGAGATGTTTCAACAAATGGTTGCCACACTGGAGGCACTTACTCGGCTGTGCCAAGAGATTTGGAAGACAGCTACCTGGCTAACTGACTGGAAGAGATTCATATTTGTACCCATTCCAAAGAAAGGTGATCCCACAGAATGTGGAAATTATCAAAGAATATCATTAATATCACATGCAAATAAAATCTTACTGAAGATAATTCAGAAACAGTTGCAGCAGTATATTGACAGAGAACTTCCAGAAATGCAAGCTGGATTCAGAAGAGGGGATATCATTGCTGATGTCAAATGGATCTTGGCTCAAAATAAATATCAGAAAGATATTTACTCCTGTTTTATTGACTGTGCAAAAGCATTTGACTGTGTGGATCATAACAAATTGTTGATAACATTGAGAATAATGGGAATTCCAGAACACTTAAATGTACACATGAGGAACCTGTACATAGACCAGGAGGCTGTCATTCGAACAGAACATGGGGACACTGCGTGGTTTAAAATCAAGAAGGGAGTGTGTCAGGGTTGTATCCTTTCACCATACTTATTTAATCTGTATGCCAAGCAGAGAAGCTGGACTATATGAAGAAGAAGGTGGTATCAGGATTGGAGGAGGAATCATTAACAACCTGCAATACGCTGACTACACAACTTTGCTTGCTGAAAGTGAGGAGGATTTGAAGCACTTACTGGTGAAGATTGAAGGATACAGTCTGCAGTATGGATCAATATAAAGAAAGCAAAAATCCTTACAACTGGACTTATAAGCAGCATCATGATAAATGGAGAAAAGATTGAAGTTGTTAAAGATTTCACCTTGCTTGGTTCTACAATCCACCCCAGTGGAAGGAGCAGTCAGGACATCAGATGACATATAGCACTGGGTATATTTGCTGCAAAGGACCTCTTTCTAGTATTGACGAGCAAAGATGTCTCCTTGAGGACTGGGGTGCGCCTGACACAAGCCATGGTATTTTCAGTCACCTCATATGCATGTGAGAGCTGGACAATGAATAAGGAAGACCGAAGAAAAATTGATGCTTTTTAGTTGTGGTGCTTGGGAAGAATGCTGAAACTGCCATGAACTGCTAAAAGATCTAAAAAATATGTCTTGGAAGAAGTGCAGCCAGATCGCTCCTTGGAGGCTAGAATGGCCAAACTTTGTCTCACCTCCTTTGGTCATGTTGTCAGAAGGGCCCATTCCCTAGAGAAGGATGTCATGCTTGGTAAGGTGGAGGGTTGACAAAGGAGGAAAAGGCCCTCAACGAGATGGATTGACAGTGGCCCCAGTGATGGGCTCAAGTGTAGCAGGGATTGTGGAACTAGTGAGAGACTGGGCAGTGTTTCAGTCTGCTGTGCATGGGGTCGCTATGAGTCAGAGACAACTCAACGGCATCTAACACAACAACAACAAAAACCTAAATGTGATGAGCAAAGCAATAAAATTTTTAGTCAAAACCATTGAAGACATGATTATCAGGATCAGGAAGGATTTCTTAACCAAGACACAAAAAGCACAAACTATAAAGGAAAATATTCACAAATTTCAACACATTAAAACTTCTCCCTCCAAACAAAGAATTATCCAGTCCAAAGCGTCAGTCATGCTAAGGTGGAGAAACCCTGCTGTGGTAGTTAAGATTGTGTGTCAAACTGGCCACGATTTTGAATGCCTTGACAGCTGTAGTTATTTCCCATGATGAGGTTGGGTGTAGTGTAATCACTTCCATGGTGAAATCTGCTGTGAGCAGCAAATTAGTTGAAGGGGAGTTGCCTTTGAGTTATGGCTTCCTTCCAGTATATATGGAAAACCTTTGGGAAAAGTCTAGCTTTTTGGCTCATTTTGGATCCTGCATTTGGCCTGTCAGGAGCTCTGGTAGCATAGTGCCTAAGGCACTTGACTGCTAACCACAAGGCTGGCGGTTCAAACCCACCAGCCACTCCTCGGAAGGAAGGTTGGGCAATCTACTTCCGTAGTGATACTGCCTTGGAAACCCAAGGAGGGGTCGCTATGAGTCGGGTCCAACTCCACGGCACATAACAACAACAACAACATTTGTCCTGTCATCATCTCCAGTTCCTGGACTTGAACCAGTGGTCTGTTGTGTTGCTTGCTGATTTGGGGATTGTTGCCTTTGCAGCCTGTGAGCCAACAAGGATTTATCAGCCTCAACAGGTAGCAGCTTGCTATACTGGCTGCCAATCTTTGATTTGTTGGCCCCTGCAGCTGCATCAGTCAGACGAAGCTTCAAGCTTGCTCAGTGGACCTGAAGACAGAGCTGAAGCCCACAAACCAGAGAAAGTTTTCCCCTAGAGCTGGCACTCTGAATTTGGGCTTCTAGCCTCCTAAACTGTTAAGAGAATAAATTTCTATTTGTTAAAGTCATCCACTTATGGTATTTCTGTTATACCAGCACTAGAGAACTAAGACACCTGCCTTAAAAGGAGGTTGAGAGACTACTGAATCTATGCCTTGAGATTATTGACTTTATCCTGGAAACTTTGAATCAATAAGGTTTGTTTATTTATTTAGAAATAATGGCATGTTGCCAGCTAGCATGAGATCTACTGAAATGACACCATTTTCAAAGTATTATTTAAAAGAAAGTTAATTTATTGACTTTCCAAAACATAAAAACTTTTGAATATTTGCAAAAACCATGAGCAAAGAAAGGCAATGAATGAGGAGTTACTGCTTAAGAGGTTTCTGTTAAATGAATTTCTGCTGTTGCTAGTTGCCATTGAGATGTGAGACATCATTCTATCAATGGTTTTACTATCTCATAAGGCATCAGTACACAGACATAATGGAAAGTTAAATACCAATAACATGTTTTAAATAATAACTCAAGACTGAGCTAGGAAACCCAGATCTGATTTTGAAATAAATTGATCTTTTCACTTATTTTCTAATTTCTCTATAAATTTGGCACTGTTAGCACCCTTTGAAATTTGAAATTTGCTCTTTCTCACTCCCTCTTTCTCTGCATCTATCAAACACACTGGTTCTACCTTTTCCATTTCTTATCACTCCTCACTCGCTTCTCCTCTTAAATGTTAATGTTCCTCAGGGCTTTTACTCTCTATTTCTCTTATTTAACCAGGGCTTTGAATGGGCTCATTCCAGTTCCACCTCCTGATAAAAATTTGCATTTCCATCCCAGATACAAGGAAACAGAATCTACAGGTTAACAAGATCCCCAGGTGATTCTAATATATGCCTTATAAATTCTTATAAATCACCTTGGGATCTTGTTAAAATGTAGATTCCAATTCAGTATATCTGGATTAGAAAGGCAAATTCTCAGCAGGGGGTCAAACTGGATGAACTAGTCTGAAGCCCTGCATTTAACACACTCTGTCTAGAAGATTGCAGCAATCTCCATGACTACTACAATAATTTGTATATACTAGAGACTCCCCAAACTACATCTCAAGCCCCATCTCTATCCTAAATTTTAAATACAAATTTTCTTCCAACTACATATTTTCAGTATGCCCCCAAGAAGAACTATTATCTTTACCACCAAACTCAAAATCCACGTTTTCTTCTGTATTCATTGACTACCCAGATTCCTTAACTAGAATTGTGTCATCTTTGTTTATTTCCTGATGTATTCATTTACTCAAGAAATATTTATAGGCCCCTTGCAAACAGGAACCAAACAAGGATGCCCTCTATCTCCACTTCTATTCAACATTGTATTGGAAGTCCTAACCAGGGCAATAAGGCAAGAATGGGAAATAAAAGGCATCCAAATTGGTAAGGAAAAAGTAAAACTATCCCTCTTTGCAGATGATATGATCCTATACATAAAAAGACCAAGAGACTCAGCAAGAAAATGACTGTAATTTATTGAAAGATTTAGCATAGTGGCAGGGTACAAGATCAACATACAAAAATCAGTTAGATTCCTCTACACCAGTCCTTGAAAAGGAAATAAGGGAATCAGTACCATTTACAATAGCAACCAAAAAGATAAGATACTTGGGAA
>NW_006921653.1:4733737-4747684 GCF_000298275.1 Orycteropus afer afer
CTATTCATAAGGTTTTCCCTGGCCAATTCTTTGAGAAGTGGATGGCCTCTTCCTTCTTCCTAGTCTGTCTCAGTCTGTAAGCTGGGATGATACCTGTGCACCATGTGCATCCCGCTGGGTTAGAAACACCAGTGGCTCAGCCTCAAAACTCACATCAACATGTCACCACGGTAGGACAAACCGACAGACAAATTTGCCTCCCTGTTGGAAACCTCTCCTACCACCCTTACCTGGGTCCCTGTGGCTGACTTCTCCTCTATCCAGATTCCTAGCCCTTTAATCCCCTTTCTCCCACTCTCCCACCCTGCTGCTTTGGGCGTGCCTGAGTTCCTCTCCCCACCTGGATCCCTGTGGCTAAAAATTTTATTTGGGGTTACCAGGTTGGAGGGGAAAAGGGGAAGCTTTTGTTTGTGGGCCATTGAGCTTATGCTAATGGTTGTGGGATATTTTGTAAAAGGATAAGAATAGTGGTGGCACAACATGAAAAATGTCATCTATGTCCCTAAGTTGTAAATGTGGAAGTTGTTATGTTGGTGACTGTCTTGTTGGGAATGTTTTCATCACAATCAAAGTGAAAAAAAAAAAAAAGATTACAATCATGGGAGGGAAAAAAATATTTACGGAATGCCTACTATGTGAATGAAGCAGGAAACATCAAAAGAAAATAGAAGAAATATATAGAGTCACTGTACCAAAAAGATTGATTGACATTTAACCATTCAAGGAAGTAACATATGATAAAAAACCAATGGTACTGAAGGAACAAGTCCAAGCTGCACTGAAGGCTTTGGAGAAAAACAAGGGCACATGCCAAATGGGCAGGGAGGTGGCATTTTCTGACCTCCTCTAACTCCACAAAAGGAAGACAGAATCACCATCGCAGCCCAAGGCCTGCTCCTATGAGGCCAAACATGCTACCACCCTCCAGCCCTCTTACTAACCTTGACACCAACTGTCCTTCCCACGGCACCCACCACCTCTCTGCTGGTTTTGATAATTTGCTGCAGTGGCCACACAGAACTCACAGATATGGGTTTATTAGGGAAACAACAGGCTACAATTCAAGTTCAAGAATATGCTCAGTCTCTCTCTGCCAGTTGTCTCTCTCAGCGGGCCGTCTCGCTCAGTCTCTCTCAGCCAGCAGTCAGAAATTCCTTTCTGCCTCTAGCCTGGCAGAGTGGCAAAACTAACCAATCCCAACATCAATATTCTACACACCTGAGAGAGAGTGAACTTCCCAGAAGATTACTTTGTTCTACTTCAACAGAAATACCCCAGGTGGATAACTTTAACAAGCAGCTACTCAGTTGCTTACGGCAAAGTGGGAGTTACAAAGACTATGGCTAGAAAAGCTGTGCCTTGTAATTTCCTGCACCGCAGCACAGGAATTTATGGAATACCAATTGAGATGTTTTAACAAATGGATGCATTGTTTGAAGTTGCTTATGTGTTTGTTATGAAATTTGGAAATACCTGGTTAACCAACTTGAAGAGATCCATATGTGTATCCATTCCAAAGAAAGGTGATCAAAATGAATGTGGATATTATGGAACAATATCACATGCTAGCAAACTGTTGCTGAAGATAATTAAAAAATAGCTGCAGCCATACATTGACATGGAACTGGCAGAAGTTCAAGCCAGATTCAGAAGAGGATATGGAATGAAGCCTATCATTGCTGATGTCAGATGGATCCTGGCAAAAAGCAAAAATGTTTACGTGTGTTTTGTCAACTGTGCAAAGCCATTCAACTATATGTATCATAACAAATTATGGATAACATTACTGCAAACAGGGTGGGAGGGCTATGTCGTCTGACTTCCTCTAACTTCACAAGAGGGAGAGAGAATAACCTTCAGCATCAACAATCCAAGGCTGATCCTATAAGGCAGAGGTCAGACTCGCCACCCTCTAACCCTCTTGACATTTCTGACACCAACCATCATTCCCATAGCACTCTCTACTCCTCTGCTAGGTTTGATAATTCATTGCAACAGCCACACAGAACTCAGAAAATATTCACAATTATGTGATTTATTTGGGAAGTAACAGGTTACAATTTGGGATTAGAAACAAGTCATGATAACAGTTCTTCAGTGAGAACAGGCTTCTCTCAGCCATGCCACAGGCATGCTTCTCTCTTGCCTCAGCCTCTTGGTCCTGCAGCCCCTTGGCCTCTGCACTAATTGGGCAAGTGTTACAAAGCTCTTTTACCTCTGTCAACAGGTGTCCAGAGAGGCATCCTATGCTGCCACAAGTCTCCTTCCTGAAGGCACTCAGATTTCTCACTCCAGAGGCCAACGTACCCATCCCTTTGTCTCATACTGGCCTCTTGGTTCTGCTGCCTCAGCTGCTGCATCTTGTTATTTCTTGCCATCTCAGCAAAGTGTTAAAGGTCTCTTTTTGTCTTTGAGTTGAGGAGGTTCAGTTCTAGAATCTCAGGTCCCAGGGATGCATAATGCTCCTAGCTCTTGTTTCGTGATGGTAGTGAGATCCCCCTTTCTGCCACTGGGATGGCTTATTTTCAGCCTAGTGGATGGCATAACTGACCAATCCTCACTTTAGGGCTGCATACACCTTATTTGTACAGTCTCACCCCCCACGAGGGTGCCATGTACCTTATTTACATTATTGGCAAGCAGTTCAGTCCCCTTGGTGGGCCACAGGCAACTCATATTTGTACAGTCCCACCTAGTTATCTGGTGAGAGTCACAAAGACCATAGTTAGAAGAGACATATTAAGTAATTCACTACACTGTAATTACAAAGAATGGGAATTTTAGAACACTTAATTGTGCTCATATTAAACCTGTGCATGGATCAGAAAGCAGTCATTCAAACAAAACAAGGAGTACTGCATAGTTCAGAATTAGAAAATGTGTATAGCAGGGTTATAGCCTTTTTACCCCACTTAATCAGTCTGTATGCTGAATAAATAATCTGAGAAGCTGGACTATGGGGAGAACAATGATTGGAAGAAGATTCATGAACAGCCTGTGAGATACAGCTGACACAATCTTTTGTCAAAAATGAAGATGCCTGAAACACTCATTGATGACTATTAAAGGCTATAGTTTTCAGTATGGATTACTACTGAACATGAAAAATACAAAAACTTTCGCAACTGGATCAATGAAAACAACATGATAAAGAATTAAAGTTATCAATGATTTCATTGTACTTGGCTCAACCATGAATGTCATGGAAGCAGTAGTCAGAAAATCAAAAGACATATTGCATTGGGCAAATCTACTGCAAAAGACCTCTTTAAAAAAGTTTTGAAAAGAAGGATGTAACTCTGATGACCCAAGCCTTATACGTTGTCTTTTCAGTTGCCTTATATGCATGTGAAAGCTGAACAATTAAAAGGAAGAGAAGAATTGATGCACTGGAACTTTGGTATAGGCAAAGAACATTGAGTATACCAAGGATTGCCAGAAGACCAAACAAATTAGTCTTATAAGAAATACAACCAGCATGCTCCTTAGAAGAAGAGATCATTTGCTAGAAAATGACATGTTTGGTAAAGTATAGGGTCAGTGAAAACAAAGGAAACCTTCAATGAAATGGATCAACACAGTAACTACAACAATGAACTCAAACATAGCAATGATCATGAGGATAGCACTAACTAGGGAATGTTTGTTCTGTTATGCATAAGGTCACTAAGAGTTGGAGTCTACTCAAAGTCACCTAGCAACAATATATCAGGCAGAGTTCTAAGAAGTGGGGTTCCTGAAGTGGAAAAATTCCTTTCCCCCATGAAATTTGCTTTCTAAATGTGATCAGAGAAGGCCTCTTCTCATAGTGACACTTGAGGAAATACTTGGGGAGATATGAGATTGTGAGCCATGTGAATTGGGGAAAGTTTTAGGCAGAGGGAATATAAGTGCTCGGACCTCATTCCACACATCCTATCTTCAAATCCTAGCAAGTTTTCCTCTAAAGTATCTGTCAAAACTGCCACCCTCTCTTCATTCCCACTTGTCACCACCCTGCTTAATGCCCAAAGCTGTTTCTCTTTTTTCACTGTATCGGTTGCTTCCCCTTACACACCACCCTCCTTATTGCTGCCACAAAAGTCATTTTATGGTTGTTTTCCAGTTTTTCACCAACTTAAATGGCTACAGGATAGAAATTCAACTCTTTAGCATGGAATGTCAGACTTATCCCGAACTGGCTTCTTCCTACCTTCTCTATCCCGTCTCATCTCCCACCTCACCCTAACAATGCAAACTAGACTTAAGTAGGCTCTTGCTTGTGACCCAAACATGTCAGTTTTTTTCTGGTTATGAACTTTTGCACATGTCCCTCTCTCTAGAGTTTGTTGTTGTTATGTGCTGTCAAGTCAGACCTGACTCATAGCGACCCCTCCTTGGGTTTCTGAGGTGGTATCACTATGGAAGTAGATTGCCCCATGTTCCTTCCAAGGAGTGGCTGGTGGGTTTGAACTGCCAGCCTTCTGGTTAGCATTCAAGTGCCTTAGCCACTATGCTACCAGAGCTCCTATGCCTAGGATATTGATCTTTATGCTCCCCTCTTTAGAGCAGTGACTCTCAAACCTAGCTATATATTAAAATCACAAGGGGGAAATATTTTTATTGTTGTAAAAATACATATAACAAAATACATATAACAAAATATTTACCGATTCAACATTTTTCACAATTCAGTGACACAATGATTATGTTCGTCATGTTGTGCAACCGTCACCACTGTTCTTTTCCAAATTATTCCACCACCATTAACAGAAACTCAGTGCCCCTTAAGCAATTACTACCCCCCTTACTCCACCCTTTCACCCTTGATGACTACTGATAAGCTTTGGTCTTTCTATTTGGACATTGGTCTGCCTATTTTATATAAGTGGGATCATACTGTATTTGTTCTTTTGTGACTGACTTAGTTTTCAAGGTTCATCCATGTTGTAGCATTTATCAGCACTTTATTTCTCTCTTTTTTAATAGCTAACTTGGTCACACCTTTCTTTTTTTCATATAAAGGTATATAATGTATTTTATTTGCTGTTTTTGAGAAGTAGCTGATGCGGTGAAAAAAGAGAAGTAGCTTTGGGCAAAAACATATGCCAATTCAAGTATGTACGTGTAAAATTCAGTGACATTGATTAAATTCTTTGAGTTGTGCAACCACTCTCACCCTCCTTTTCTGAGTTGTTCCTCTTCCGTAAGACTTCATTTCTCTTTGTGGCTGACTAATATTCCATTGTATGGATATACCACATTTTGTTTATCTGTTCATCTGTTGATGGCTATTTCAACATTTTGGCTATTGTGAATAGTACTTGGGCGGGGAGGAGACCTTTGTCTGGGTCCTACACACAGAGATTTTGATATATTTGGCCTGGGATCTGGCAGGTTTTTTAAATAAGTGCATGTTGTTGCAGTGTAAATATATATACATATAAGCTATATATCAAATATAAAGAGAAAAAAAAATCCAGACAGACACAGATAGCAGAAAATAGAACACAGGAATAATTAGACTAGGTGAGTTCCTGAGGAAAGACTTCTTAAAGAAGATCACTATAATGGAGCTCTGGTGGCATAGTACCTAAGGCATTTGACTGCTGACCAGAAGGCTGGTGGTTTAAACCCACCAGCTACTCCTCTGAAGGAAGATTGGGCAATCTACTTCCGTAGTGATACCTATAGGCTAAGAAAATATTTTAAGTGGGACAAAGAAGAAGTATAAAAGTAAGTTGAGGGGGGAGTCTCGTTGAACTTAGGAGGTTTTCAAGGCTGGGACAATGGTGTGTTGGGTATGGGGGCAGCTTGTGTGTCTGGATGGGGAGGATGGGCCATGCTATGTATGTTCCTAGGGAATAATGCATCTGTAGAGAAGCATTGGGAAAAAAATAGTGTTCATAATATTGTGGAAAAATGGACACTGTTGCACTGGTTGCTGAGAAAATGAAAAGCACAATCCATCAACGTGAACCAAAAGCCTTAAAAGTACACAAACTTTGGCCCAGCAATTCTACTTCTAAATCTAATCTAAAAAAGTAACAATGTTTGGGCAAGCATTTCAGTTACAAGGATGTTCATCTCAATGTCATTTTTTAAATTTATAAATCAGAATTTCAATGCCCCATATTAAGTTAAATAAATCATGTTACATTAATTTCATGGCATTTTAATTACCATTACCAATGATTCATTCAAGTTTACATATGTAAATATTTCCAGATAGTATGTAAGAAACCAAGAAGTAGTTAATTCTTGAGAAGAGACCTGGGTGGCTGGAGGACAGAGACGAGGCAGTCTTTCCCCCGCATAAATACTCTTGTCTTTTTAAAATTTAGTTCCATTGTCATGATGCCTCTCAAAAGGTAAATAAATAAATGTTTTAGAATATTTTAAGAAAAATAAAATGTTCAAAATACAGCATTAAGAAAAAAAATGGGTTAAACAAATCACATTATTATCTATATATTTTTAGAAATATGTACAAAAGACAATATGGACTAAAATGTATTGCTTGGCTATATTTTCTACATTGAACAAAATGTTATTTAGATAATAAGGGGAAGAAAAAATAAAAATTTTCCCTATCTTCAACTGTTCCCAACCCAAAGACTTGAGCAGTCTTGCTGGGATCAGTTACTATCTTTCTTCCAGGGATCAAGAGGATGTCCTAAAACAAATTACAGACCCTTCTAGTAGATGAGAGGGAGTTGAGTATAACTTTAGTTGGTTGTATGAGGAGCTCTAGTGGTGTAGTGCCTAAGGCATTTGACTGCTAACCAGAAAGCTGGCAGTTCAAACCCACCAGGCACTCCTTGGAAGGAAGACTTGGCAATCTACTTCCATAGTGACATCACCTCGGAAACCCAAGGAGGAGTTGCTATAAGTCGAATCGGACTCAAGAGTAGTGGGTTTTTTGGTTTTAGGCAGGGCTGGGTGAGGGACTTGTGTCCCTTGCAGTTGCACAGGGCCCACATTTAGAAAGGATTTGCACATGGTTTAATACTTTGCTGTGGCCATCTCTAGGAGCTCTGGTGGCACAGTGGTTAAATTGTTCAGCTGCTAACTAAAAGGTTGGCAGTTCAAACCCATCATCTGCTGCATGGGAGAAAGATGAGGCAGTTTGCTCCCATAAAGATTTACAGCCTTGGAAATCCTATGGAGGCAATTCTATTCTATACTCTAGGATTGTTATGAGTCAGAATGGACTTGGTGACAGTGGGTTTGGTGGCCATCTCAAGATTCTTAGTAAGTTTTGAACAAGAGCCCCACAGTTTTATTTTACATTGGGCCTCACAAATTATGTAGCTAGGTCTAGTTCTGTACCTAAGGCTTGCCCACTTATCTACCACCATCAATATAAAACTCTATCTGAAATTCCTTGAAAATGTCTGTTTAAATTTTGTGGTCCAAATTTGTTATTTCAATCAATAAATAAGTATGAATCGATCTTCTCTGATTAGATCAGGGAGCAGAGGAGCATGCAAAAGCCAGGGACTTCAGTATTCTGCACTGAGGGCCAGATGTTCCTCCAGGGAAGAAAAGGGGAGAGGATACAAGTACAGGCTAGGCACAATGAAAGACTTTCTCCTTTGCTATCACAGTTTTTCCAGGATTTTCCCAGTTTAGCTTCAACTGAGCCTAGAGAAATAACCAAAACTGTGCCTAGCAGTGTAGATGTAAGAAGCTCTGCTTTGCTGGATCATTTAAGACTAACATACAGCTGATTTTTTCTTTTAAAAGGAACTTAATTCCAAGAGATTTGTGAAATTATTGCCAAGTCACAAGTGTCTGATTTGCACCTATCCCTGGGATAAAATGACTAGTTAAATGTCATCAGGGAAAACCAAACACTAGAAGGAAGGTTGGGCAATCTACTTCCGTAGTGATACTGCCTCAGAAACCCAAGGAGGGGTCGCTATGAGTCGGGACTCAACGGCACAAAACAACAACAACAACAACAACAGAAAAGGACCTCATGTTGGGTCAAGCAGAGAAGGTGAGTGAAAACAAGGGAAACCTCCGAGAGGTGGATTGACAGGATAGCCACAGCGATGGACAGGCACAGTGACGATCATGAAGATGGCACAGGGCCAGACAGCAGTTCACTCTGTTATCCACCATGTTGCTGTGATGTGGAACCCACCTCATGGCAACTAACAACAAACCTCTTCCAAGACTGCTTCCCATCCTCCTATGCCTTTTAGCCCCTTTTCCCCTACTCCTCCATAGGCTAGAAACTGACACAGTCTTTTATGCCATGTCTCCAACCCAATTCCATTCTCTTTCCTTTACATATTTTTTTCTCTGTTTCTATGTTCACCTCATGTATATCCTTTTCTCTGTAATCCCTTTCCCTCTTTCCCTTGTCACTTCTATTTTTTGCTTAATAGTTTTAGGAAAAGCTCTCTTCTTTTTTTCTTTCCCTTTCTTCATTTGCAAACTGTAAATGACCTCAATCATAGTTAAAGTTAGGAATAGTGAAGATATGTTTCAAGGAAAAGAGAAGATACGTTTACTGGTATGTAAGTAAAGAACCAGTTTCTGAAGCACACAAAAATGACCAAAGTGATTCTTAGGAATCTCCTGAAAATTCTTTTCTTCTATCACTTCCTTCATTTAAATATGTTTTTTTCTAAAAAATTAGATGCAAACTTTCCAAAAGAATTCTCATTCTATTTTCTTATATTTCTTATTCTGGCATTATTCTGGTGGCATCTGACAGCAATAAACTTTCTTTATTTCTTTTTCTTTTTTTTAAACGAGGGAGATCTGGTGGCATAGTGGATAAGGCATGTGGCTGCTAACTGAAAGTTCAGGGATTCAAACCCACCAGGTGCTCTGCAGAAGGAGGATGGGGCAAACCCAGTGGGAGTCGCTTTGAGTTGGAATCTACTCCATGGCAGTGAGTAAGATATCCAGTTTTCAATTTAAAGTTTTCATGGGATCACCTCAGCACCAATAACCATGTATAGTAAGTCTATGGAAAAACACATTCCATTTTCTAAACAGTTGACCTATAAACACACTTTGGGGACAGATTCATTTGTAGCCAACAATAGACAGCAAAAAGTTCAGGAGAAGGGTGGGAATGTATATGATTGTAAGGGGATAAAGACGGTTCATTCAAAGAGTTTGAGATGAGGAAGGAGCAGTAACCCAAGCTGCTAAAATGTAAGTTTTATGTGAGTGATCATTTTTTTTCCAAGTAAAAATAGCTAATTCCACATCAATTTCCCTATAATTCTGTCTTTGGCACCCTCTAGTGTCCAAGTGAGGACTTGTGTTTTGAGGGAAATGAACATTGTTGTTACTTGCCATCGAGTCAGACCCAACTTATAGCGACCCCTCTTTGGGTTGCAGAGGCAGTATCACTATGGAAGTAGATTGCCCAACCTCCCCTCCAAGCCGTGGCTGGTGGTTCTGGTTAGCAATCAAGTGCCTTAGGCACTCTGCTACCAGAGCTCCTAGTGAAATTAATAAAATGCTTTTAATTTTAAAATTCATTTAAAATAAAGCTATATTCTATGGGAGCTCTGGTGGCGTAGTGCCCAAGGCATTTTACTGCTAACCAGAAGCTGGCGGTTCAAACCTACCAGCCACTCCTTGGAAGGCAGATTGGGCAATCTACTTCCCTAGTGCTACTGCCTCAGAAACCCAAGGAGGGGTGCCTATGAGTTGGATCCGACTCGAGGCAGTGAGTTTTGAGTTTTTATATATTATATGTATTTTGAAAAATTTACAAGTGTGCTTTTCTGACTTCCAATTTAAGATATCAGAAAAAAACCATACATTTGCCTCCTTTCTTTCTCAGGATCTCAGTTATATGATAGGAAACAATACAAGCAATAAATCCATAGCAACCTTGCAAAGAAGGGCCAGTAATCAGGAAGCCATGGAAAAACTCTAGAAAACAGGAAGAAGATGAAATCATACTAATTGATGTAACTATGATTTTCATAACATACCACAGAAAGGGTGTAGTGAAGACAGGAACTGGTTAAGTCCTAGAGAGGCTCCAAAAAGCAAATGAGTGATATAGAAGGAAGGAATGGGCAGCAAAGCAGCAACCTGAGTGACTAATTAGAGCACTCCTTGTATCACTGCTAATCTTGGACCTCTTCCCACGGTGGCAACATTTGCCTCTAGTTGGTGTCCTGCAAAGTGCTTTGCAAAGACAGTACTGAGCCTTCCACAAATTCCTGAAGAGCACAAAAAAATGTCCATCCCAAAGGAAATTGTGGTGGCCACCACACGAACAGGATATCTCTCTGTCACAAGACCAAACCACTGACCAGAAGTAGGCAATAGGTCCCAAATTTCGGAGAAGACTTCTGTGTAAATATGTCTCCATAACTGCAGAGGCATCCATGCTTGACACCCATCTTCATCAACTCTAGGACTGAGCTATCCCTGTAGAATTGTAATCTTATTGCAGGGGCCTAACTGACTCCTAATATGTTGGAGGGGTCACAGACAGTCTGAGCAGGACTATGGATTGGTGTCTTTAGGTAGAAAGGTTAAGAGAAAAGAATAAAATGCTCCCCTTAGATATTATTTTTAGAAAACTCAGTATCATACTTTTCCCCCCACATTTTTAGACTGCATCACAAACACCACAGATTTCTGATATAAAGTAAGTTATTTTGGAACATACATTATTTTTACTCTTGGCAATGTTGAATTTAGTTTTAAAAAAACAATGTTGTAATAGGTTGTCTGATGCAGTTTTGTGGCCCAGGAATCCCCTTCATCAGCATGTTGCAGACTGAGTTCTGAAATAATGACTAGAAAGTCAGCTATAGCTCAGAGAGAAATTTAGTAAGAGATTAGTAACCTAGCAAGGGGCTCTGGTAGCATAGTGCCTAAGGCACTTGACTGCTAACCAGAAGGCTGGCGGTTCAAATCCAGCAGCCACACCTTGGAAGGAAGGTTGGGCAATCTACTTCCGTAATGGTACCACCTCGGAGACCCAAGGCGGGGTTGCTATGAGTCGGGTTAGACTCGATGGCACATAACAACAACAACAACCTTGCAAGATGGAGACACATGGGGCCAGAGGCAACGCCATGTGTGTCTCCTCGAGCCTTTCAGGCTAGGGGTTTTTATAGTAGTTTTTTAAGGCCACGGTTTGATTTCAAAAGACCTTGTGCAGGCAGGTATTCATAAAATCCTGACCGTTTTGCGAAGGTCAGGACGCAGAACAAGGTTGTGATAAATTCCTCAGCTTCCTTCAGGCTATGCACAGTCCACTTTTTGCCCTTGGTTTGATCGAGTCTTGGCCACCTCTTGGATTGGCCATCTCAGTTCATCGGGTGGCAAAGGAGGGGCAGGGGTGTGCAGGCTCCAAGATTGGTTAATGCTGGGCACAGATAGTGAGCTGGAAGACATCTCAAGAATGGCCTGTTACTAGGAAAGGCCATTTAAGTAGTAAATTTATATTTGCATTATTTCTTTTGCAGTGTTTCTTCCTTAGTCTCATGATCTAAGGAACCCAATTGCCCTGTGCTGTGAACTGTTTCTGCCTTGGTTTTATAATCTTAAGAATGTGGTTGCAGGGGCAGGATCCTTATATGACTATGGCTACAAGTAGCAGAGTAAGGCAATGTTTAAATTGAACAAGATTAGTACAGAACTCAGGTTAGAACACATACTCATCTCCCAGAAATTCTAATCTGCCTATAATATTACAAGCATTTTGAATAATAAGTGTTTAAATGGGTCAATCTATGCCAAAATCAATCAGGCTAGTTACTCTAAATCTTTTATTTTATTTAAAATTTAGTCATTAAAATGTCAGTTTGTCAAGTTATTCAACAGATTTACTTAAGTAACTTCATCATACTTCCTTTAAATTAAAATTGTGGTCTCAGTGTAATAGAAGTACCAAGAGATGCTAAGTGAAAATAGATTGAATAAATAAATAAATAAGATGAGGTTGGTGAAAGGAAAAATAAGAAATTTTTTAAAAGTGATCAAATTTTTTACTTCAAAGAGTTCTAGCAATTCCAGTTCTAGAAATATATATAATGGAGAATACAAGAAGCAAAATAACTCTATATTGTGATTACTTCCATGTCATTTTGTATTCATTTACAGTACTCACTCACAGCAGTCAAATTGGATCTGACTCATAGTGACCCCTCCTTGGGTTTCTGAGGCAGTGTCTCTATGGAAGTAGATTACCCAGTCTTCCTTCTGAGAAGCAGCTGGTGGTTAGCAGTCAAATGCCTTAGGCACTATGCCACCAGAGCTCCCTCTTCTACAGGAGGGGTTAGAAAACTTTCAGTAATATGTCAGAGAGTAAATAATCTAGGTTTTGTGAAACTCGTGGTCTGTCATGACTACTCAGGTCTGCAGTTGTAACTCAAAAGCAGCCATAGAAAATAAATACATGAGCATGGCTGTGGCATAAAAAACTTTATTTATAGATACTGAAATCTGAATTTGATATGATTTTCAGGTGTTACAAAATATTATTTTTTTTTTAACTTTTCAGCCATATAAAATTGTAAAAACCACTTTGAGTCAGGCTGGATTTAGCCCAAAGCCTGTAGTTCTCAGACCCCTGTTCTGTAGTATCATTTTTTTGGAGTCTATATGCTAGAAACTGAAAATTTTACCAACTTCTGCAGTCTGAAATTGACCAAACATGCAATCAAGAGGCATTGATAATGACTGATGATTGGAATGTGAAATTTAGAAATGAAGGAGGATCATTGGGAGTTGAAAAATAATAGCTTTGATGATAGAAATGATGCCAGAGATCACATGACAGAATTTTTCAGGACCAGTGATCTACTCATTGCAAATACCTTTATTCAACATAAACAGTGACTATATATGTGTGCCTCACCAGATGAATACCAAACAAACAAACAAACTCACTGCTGTCGGATCTGACTCATAGTGACCCCTCCTTGGGTTTCCGAGGCAGTATCACTAAGAAAATAGATTGCCCAATGTGCCAGACAAATACACAGGAATAAAATCAACTACATCTGTGGAAAGAGACAATGGAGAAGCTCAATATTATCTGTCAGAACAAGACCAGGGGCCAACTATGGAATAATCCACTAATTGCTCATATGCAAGTTGAAGTTGAAGCTGAAGAAAATTAAAACAAGTCCACGAGAGCCAAAATATGACCTTGAATATATCCCATATGAATTTAGAAACCACCTGAAGAATAGATTTGACACATTGAACACTAATGACCCAAGACCAGACAAATTGTAGGATGAGATCAAGAACATCATACATGAAGAAAGCAGAAAGTACTTAAAAAGAAAGACCAAAATGGATGTCAGAAGAAACTCTGAAACTTGCTCTTGAGTGGAGAGTAGCTAAAGCAAATGGAAGAAATGATGAAGTAAAAGATCTAAAATGGCGGCTTGAGAAGACAAAGTATAATGAAAAGTGCAAAGACCTGGAGTTAAAAAACCAAAAAAAGAAGAACACGCTGAGCATTTCTCAAGCTGAAAGCACTGAAGAAAAAATTCAAGCCTCTAGTTGGAATATTGAAGGATTCTTTGGGCAAAATATTGAACAAAGCAGGAAGCATCAAATGAAGATGGAGGGAGTACACAGTCACTGTACTAAAAAGAATTGGTTGACATTCATACATTTCAGGAGGTCACATATGATCAAGAAATGATGGTATTGAAGGAAGAAGTCCAAACTCCACTGAAGCAGTTGGTGAAAGGCAAGTCCCCAGGAATTGACAGGACACCCATTGAGATATTTCACCAAACAGATGCAACTCTGGAAATGTTCACTTGTTTATGCCAAGAAATTTTGAAGACAATTACCTGGCCAACCGACTGGAAGAGATCCATATTTGTGCCCATTCCAAAGAACATCATCAACATGCTGAAAATTCTAAAATGGTGGCAGCAGTACATTGACAGAGAACTGCGAGAATTTAAGCCAGATTCAGAAGAGGGCATGGAGTAAGGGACA
>NW_006921653.1:4748264-4749633 GCF_000298275.1 Orycteropus afer afer
AAAAGATGGAAACAACCTACATGCCCATCAGCAAAAGAGTGGATGACCAAACTATGGTACATACACATACTGGAATGCTATGCAGCACTAAAGAATAATGTAGAGTCTGCAAAACACTGCATGATATGAATGAACTTGGAGGACATTATGCTGAGTGAAATAAGTCATTCACAGAAAGATAAATATAGTATTAGTTCCTTGTTGTGGAGGGTCAAGGAAAGGTTTATATATGGAGGGAAACTTTCTTTGTTGGTTGTCAGGGATGGGAGGGTAGGAGAGGGAACGCTACAAAAAAAATGCATTGACCCATGTCACTTTAGTTTTGTGTATTTCACTGTACATAAATTATATTTCAATAAAATGCATTTTTTAAAAAAAACAACCTATGGCATGCAGATGATGTAACCTTGCTTGCTGAAAGCTGACTTGAAGCGCTTACTGATGAAGATCAAAGAACTACAGTCTTCAGTATGGATTACATCTCAACAGAAAGAAAACAAAAATCCTCACTACTGGACTAGTAAGTAACATCATGATAAATGGAGAAAAGATTGAAGTTGTTAAGGATTTCATGTTACTTGTATCCACAAACAGCACCCATGGAAGCAGCAGTCAAGAAATCAAATGATGTATTTCATTGGGCATATCTGCTGCCAAAGATCTCTTTAAAGTGTTAAACAGCAAAGATGTCACTTTGAAGACTAAGGTGGGACTGATCCAAGCTATTGTCTTTTCAGTAGCCCCATATGCATGTGGAAATTAAACAGCGAGTAAGGAAGACCACAGAAGATTTGAATTGTGGTGTTGGTGAAGAGTATTGAATATATGCTGGACTGCCAGAAGAATGAACAATCTGTCTTGGAAAAAGTATAGCCAGAATGCTTCTTAGAATCAAGAATGGCCAGACTTCATCTCTTGTAATTTGGTCCTGTGATCAGGAGGGACTAATCTCTGGAGAAGGATTTGCAGCATAGAGGGTCAGCAAAAAGGGGAAGACCCTCAATAAAATGGATTGACACAGTGGCTGCAAGGATGGGTTCAAGCATAGCAAAGATTTTGGGAATGGTGCAGAACTGGGTAGTGTTTCATTGTGTTGTACATACAGTCGCTATGAGTCAAAACCAGCTTGATGGCACCTAACAACAGCATATTGGTATTCCGTTGTACGGACACACTGTTACTTAACCAGCCCTTGACTGTTAGTTTTAAGTTTTTCGGTATTATAACATCACTAGAATTAACTTTTATTGTTGTCATTAGTATAGTTTTATGTTGTTGTTGTTGTTAAGTGCCGTCGAGTCGTTTCCGACTCATAGCGACCCCATGCACAGCAGAACGAAACACTGCCCGATCCCGCACCAGCCCCACA
>NW_006921653.1:4750593-4752750 GCF_000298275.1 Orycteropus afer afer
AAGTGCTCAGGGATTCCCATTCTTCTCAATGTTATCCATAATTTGTCATGATCCACACAATCAAATGCCTTTGCATAGTCAATAAAACACAAGTATAGTTTTATACACATCCTTAATTATTTCCTTAAGATAAATTACTAGAGGTAAACTTGCTCAGTGAAAAGAATATGCAAAATTCCAAGTGCCTAGGCCCCCTCACCTTTATCCTTTCATTATCTTCATTTGACTTTCTTATCTTCCTTCTTTTGTCTAACAACTCCACTTTCATTTTATCCTCTTTCAGTTTTATTACTCCTAAGTTACCTCTCTGAGATTGCCTTTTTTCATGTAAGACCAATTGATGTGCTATTGGTTTAATTGTGTTTGGCCCAGCTCGCTTCTCAAAACGCTGAGAAAGCCTGTGATGCTGCCCCTACTGTCCAATGGAGTTTACAATTAAAGATTAATTTCCCTGCTCAGTACATGTGCACTGGACTGGAAGCTAGCAGAATAAAAATGTTATCATGATAGATGAAAGGGAAAGAACAGGATTGTGAAACGTTTCCATTACTCTGTGTCACCCCACTTAATCAGCAGCAAGAGTGGTTCGGAGGAGCACAGATCACATTCAAGGGGAAAAAGAGGCAGTAAAAGCTAGATTGATTGGTCTAGCTTTATTAGGGAACTTACTTAAAGAGATTGGCTCCAGAAGTCTTTAGATGGACAAGTGAGCATCAAGTTCCCTGGGTAGAGGTCAGTGAGGGGCAGCGTGGGTGTGTGTTTATACATTTAATGCTTACGTGCAAGAATATGTGCAGGGGAACCAGGGGGAAAAATGTCTAAACTATAATGGATGGGATTGTTTAAATACTACTAAAGGGATTCCTATTAGTTGATGTTACCATGGGGTCAGGTGTTTGGTGTTTTTTTTTTTTTTTTTTTCCTGGCTCAGGTCACCAACTGGTTAGGTACTGTGATTCTTCCCCACAGTGCTATGCAGGCAAGACCCATCTTGTACTGTTCATAGCCTTTACACATTGTTTATGTGGGGCAAAAGTCCAAAGTTAGCTTCTCTCTGGACTTGGTCCTTCCTCTGTTTAGCAGCCAGTCATGATAAGAACTTGAAAATGAAACAAACTTTTTTTTTTTTTCCCTCCTATACAGAGCACCCAGAACAGATCCACATCATTAAATGTGTTTTTTCCATGTCTTTTTAAATTAACTGGTTGTCCTTTACTTTTAATAACCTGTCATACCCTGCAACCCCTTTCTTATATCAATTTCATATTTAAGCTCCTTGATGAATTAATGAGCATTTTGAGCAATCACAGTATGCTGCTCCCATACAACCAACGTTTAGTGTTCGGATTGCTGCTTTCTCAGTTTATTTACTAGTATGTGTGAAATTATTTTCTAGTGTCTCATTACATTTTGAGTTTTGGTGTTAGTGAAGAATGCTGAAAATACCATGGACTGCTAAAAGAACTAACAAATCTGTCCTAGAAGAAGTGCAGCCAGAATGCTCCCTGGATGCGAGAATAGCCAGACTTGTCTCACCTACTTTGGTCATGTTGTAAGAAGGGATCAGCCCCTGGAGAAGGATATTGTGCTTGGTAAAGTGGAGGGTCAACGAAAAAGGGGAAGGCCCTCAACAAGATGGATTGACACGATGGCTACAATGATGGGCTCAGGTATAGTAAGGATCATAGGGCTGGCACAGGACTGGGCAGTGTTTCGTGCTGCTGTACATAGGGTCGCTACGAGTCGGAGATGACTTGACAGCACCTAACAACAACATCGTATATTACCCAAATTGCTGGACAATTTCTTAAAAATATTTATGATGCTTATAAAAAAACCCTTTCATTTTATAAACTTAATACTGAAGGAAGATGAAATTTATTAGGTGAGTCAAAAGTGGAAAATATTTAGCTCCAGGTGCCTGTAAGACTGTTGGTGTGTCCAAATGTAAAAAAAAAAAATTAAAAATCACATGAAATATTGTAAATCCAGTGAGTAGTATGTCCATAAGGAAGAAAGGTGCTCTGGTGGCGTAGTGGATAAGGCATTTGGCTGCTAGGTCAGTGGTTCCAACCCACTAGTCACTCTGCAGAAGGAAAGCAGGGTAATCTACTTCCATAAAGATTACAGCTACCTGGCCAAATAACTGGAAGAGAT
>NW_006921653.1:4753430-4768918 GCF_000298275.1 Orycteropus afer afer
CTCACGACTGGACCAATAAGCAGCATCACAATAAGTGGAAAAATCAAATTTTTCCTATTACTTGGATCTACAATCAACACCAATGAAAGCAACAATCAAGAAATCAGACGACCTGTTGCACTGGGCAAATCTGCTGCAAAAGACCTCTTTAGAGTGCTGAAAAGCAAAGATGTCTCTTTGAAGACTGAAAACCAAACTCACTTTCGTCAAATTGGATCCAACTCATACTGACCCCTCCTTGGGTTTATGAGACGGTATCACTACGGATGTGGATTGCCCAATCTTCCTTCCGAGGAGTGGCTGGTGGGTTTGAACGCACTACGCCACCAGAGCTCCCCTTTGAAGACTAAGGTGCACCTAACCCAAGCCATGGTGGTTTCAATTGCTTCATTTGCATATGAAAGTTGGATAATTAATAAGGAAGACTGAAAAAAAGTTGATGCTTTTAAGTTGTGGTGTTGGCGAATACTGAAAGTATCACAATTAACAATTCTGTCCTGGAAGATGTGCAGCCAGAATGCTTCCTGGAAGCGAGAATGGCCAGACTTTGTCTCCTACTTTGGTTATGTCAGAAGGGATCATTTCCTGGAGGATATCATGCTTGGTAAAGTGGAAGGTCAGCGAAAAGGGGGCAGACCCTCAAAAAGATGGACTGACACAATGGCTGCAAAGATTGGCTTAAGTATAGCAAGGATTGTGAGGCTGGCGGGCAGGACCAGGCAGCATTTCGTTCTTTTGTACATAGGGTTGCTAAGAGTTGGAGCCAATTCGACAGAACTGAAGAACAGCATTTAAAGGAGCTCTGGTAGTGTAATGGCAGAGGCATTTGGCTAACCAAAAGGTCAGTGGTTTGAGCCCACCAGCTGCTCTGTAGAAGTAAGGTGAGGCAGTGAGGCAGTCTACTTCTGTAAACATTTACAGAAACCCAATGGAGTCTCTCTCTGAGTCTGAATTAACCCAGTGGCATTCACTTTTTTTTTTTTTGAGAGTTTATGCACTTTAAATACCATTTTCAAACAGACTTTCAACACCTTACTCATTTCCCCAGAAAATGTATTTAAAATAAAAATCAAACAAAATACATAGTCAAAGAACGCCTCGATGATTTTTGTATTGTGTGCCCAGAAATAAATGTAGTATATGATTTAAGAAATAGGAGTGAGAATTTTGAAAGGAATAGTCAACTTGGAACAATTAAAAAGCATCTGACTAAATCAAAGGGTCTCACTAAGTGTGAGATAAATATTTAAAAAATGGTTAACATGCTTACTGTGCACTAGGAAAAAAGAACCCTATCACAGTAGGCATTTATAAGAAAACACAATAAAGGGTAATTAATTGCAAAGTATTTTATTACATTTCCGAGCCAAGAAACATTACACTGCCTCAGGATGCATTATTTAACATTTTATTAGAAAAATAATCTAAAAAGCAATCTACTGTAAAAATAATTTACCTTAAGATTCTATCATCAGAAATGACTTAATTTTGAAAGTAGCTATCTGTACATGTGAGTACACACACCATAAAACATTTAAAATAACAAATTTTATGTATTTTAATGTATTAGGTCTTTACCAAATCTTATCAGCAGCTCTGGGGTATCAGTCAACTTAGTTACCTGTTTTGTGTGTTTCTCCGGGTGCTTCAGGGTTTTCTCTCACCTATCAATTTAATTAAGTATTAATTCTAGAAAGTGAAGACCTACATTGGCACAAATGGTTTGCATTCGACTAGTAATTGGAAGGTGGAGGTTGAACCTACCCAGTGGTACCTTGGAAGAAAGGCCTGGCGATGTGCTTTCGTAGAGATTATAGCCAAGAAAACCCTATGGAGCTCAGTTCTTCTCTGTAACACAAGGGGTTCATTATGACTCGGAATCTATTTCATGGCAACAGGTTTGACTTTTTGGTTTTTATAGCAATGAAAATGAAATAAAAACAATGTCTAAAGTAGATTTGATGTAAAAAAAAATAATTGAATGGACTTCAAAACCAAATCTAAATTAGTTTTCATAGTTATGTGTATTGGCTTATCATTACATCTTTTTTTCATCATAACAGACAATCAAAACAGTCAAGACTTAACTAAAGCAAAGTAACTATAGTTCATGCTTAGAAATTATTTACCTCATCCTTAAACCATTAGGTTTATTATTTGAGATATCAAAATAAAATGTTTTACTATTTTCTATTTTTAAAGTCTGCTGTGGAAGCTCTGGTGGCATAGTGCCTAAGGCGTTTGACTGCTATCCAGAAGGCTGGTGGTTCAAACCCACCAGCCACTCCTCAGAAGGAAGGTTGAGCAATCTACTTCTGTAGTGATACTGCCTCGGGAACCCAAGGAGGGGTCGCTATGAGTTGCATCCGACTTGACGGCAGTGAGTTTGGTTTAGAGTTTGGTGGTAGTTAAGGTTATGTGTCAACTTGGCTGGGCTGGGTTTTGAGTGGCTGGCTGGGCAGCTGGCTGTAGTTATTCCCCATGATGAGATTTGTAATCAACGCCATGGTGGAATCTACTGAAGCAGCTGAATAGCTGCCTCAGGGATTTGGTCTGCTTCCAGTACATAAGGAGAACTTTTGAAAAGGGTCTCAGCAGCTTTTTGGCACTTTCAGATGCTGCATGTAGCTGAATCTTCATTTAGCAGCCTGCCATGTTTTCCTGCCAATCTCGGGACTCTCTCTAGACTTGAACTAGTGACCTGCCATGTTGTTTGGTAATATTGGGACTGTACCATTTAATTTGTCAACCTTGGGCTTGTTAGCCTCACCAGTCAGCAGCTGCCTGAGTGGAGACACCTCTAGCTCCAGTGCACCGGAAGCAAGCCCAGGGTGGAGGGGCTTTCATCCAGCCCCTAGAGCTGGCACTTTGAACTTGGACTACTAGCTTCCTAAACTGTAAGAGAATAAATCCTTGTTTGTTTAAGCCATTCACTTGTGGTATTCCTATTAGAGTGGCACTAGAGAACCAAAACATCTATGTTCAGAACTAATAAAAAAATCTTTACTTCAAATACTACAAAGAATATAAATAATATATTCAGTACAATCTGAGTTTTAAAGATTTTCTTTAAAATTTCACAATATAATAATATTTTAGGATTGTAAAAGCTGTATTATATATTCAAATGAAAATCTTCCCAAATTTAACATGTAAATTAATAAAGGATTTCTTAACGTAGGGACTTAAATCCAAAAATGATTTAAAATGCCTTTATTCACTCATATGGTACATATTGTTTTCTACTGAAAAGCAATGACATTTGTCTTTCAATCTGTCAAGCTTAGCTAAAAATTCATATCTGTTTTCTATATCATGTACTCACATGATACAGTATGTAGGAAAAGTCAATTTAATAGACATTATTAAATAAGTACACACATATGTAGAATGTTGGACAAAAGGTTAAAATTACAGATGAATAGTAAGTGTGGGCACATAGATACTCTATGTAAGACAATGGATTTAACAGAAGATGTGTTTGCACTGATTTCCGGTAACCAATTTCCTTTATGTGAATCTTTAAATACCCAATTCTAAATCTTCCAGCTCCTGAAGAAGGGCTTTCTCTTTCTGAATTTTCTCCAACTAGAAAAATTCAAAACAATACAATTACTAAATAAGAAATGAAATAAAATAAAATAATTCAGTGTTTTTGGATCCAAAGCCAAAATAGCAAAGGAAAAAAAAATACTTCTGACACTTTGTGAGATCATTGGTACACACAGATTAAGAAATACAGACTTAAAACAAAATTTCAATTCGTTATCCAGTATGAATTAAAGAGGCAAAGGAGAGAAGCGGTCTTACTATATTGCTTTGGGTCCAATAAAATTTCCACTTTCCATTTGGGCTAAAAAGTGTTTAGGAGAGGAGGGAAAGAACAAACAGGGCAGAACAACCTTAGACAAAGGAAGGAAGAGAATCTTTTAATTTGTCTAATATAAGAAACTGGCATCATTTTCAGTAGGAGTAGCATCAGTACAGGGCTTAGGAATAGTAACTGTCTCATTCCCCAGAATCGACACAAATTCTTCCCCAATCCTTTCTTGTTTAAGAGTAAAAACTTTAAAAAAGAATATGGTATATAGCTTTCAAATCTATGTGCTCTCTTAACTGTTCAAACAGTTGCTTACAAAAAAAGGAAAAGGATGTTGGTTACTAAAAGCCCAAGTGAAAAGTGCAGAAAATACCTGATTTTTTTCTAGTTGTTTTCCAGCTGCTGCTTGTTCTTTCAGTTGTTCAATTGCTTTTAGTTTCTGTAAACATCAAATATGAATTAAGCAAGAACCCACTTTAGAATGTAAATCTCTTTATCAACAACTTAAATATATGAATGTGTAGCTTAAATATAGAAATTCAAATACCTTTCATCTGTATCAAAAATGGTCTGTTAAAATACTATGGTAAACTATCTTTTAAAAGTTAAATGTAAAATTAGAAATGTTAAGAACATGATAATTGAAAATATTTTTTTTAAGCTTTTGATTAACCTTGTATCTATAAAACATGTGTGTGTACAACTACTTCTCACTACTACCTCATTATCTGACATTTTGCATTAAGACAACAGGAAACAAATCTACTCATTTTGCCTATTTTGCATATTAATGATGTATGTCCCATGGTAACAAAAGTTAACACTGGCAATAATAGTTAAGGTTATGTGTCAACTTGGCTGGGCCATGACTCTTAGTTGTTTGGCATTTATGTAATGATGTAGTTATCTTCCATTTGTGATCTCATGTGGTCACCCTCCATTTTTGCATAATACTGGATTTTGCATAACAAACTGGTCTTTGAAACCTAACCACATTAATAAAGGAGGAGTGAGGAGAAAGAAAGAAAGAGAGAGAGAGAGACAGAGAGAGAGAGAGAGAGAGAGAGATAAAATGTATGACTAATTTCCTCATTTATTTCAGCACCTCATTATACTCATACCTGGATGACATCTTTGGCTTTAAGGGAAACTTCACACTGCCATTTGAAAAGGCTCGACAGAGAATGGCAGGAAGAAATATGAAGGACTCTAGGGACCTGCTATTACCCTCAGCGTAAAACTTTAACACACTGGTTGAAAGGTTACTTATTTATGGTAAGTAAATAAACTTATTTTTGTTTCTGTTTCTTCATCTTCAAAACAGAGATAAATCTGTTCTTATCTAAGTTACAGGTGTCTTATGAAATATTAAAGTGTCACCATATTTCTGTTCAAAAAATCAATAATTAAAAAACTAATAGCCTTTAAGTATTTGTAAGCAGAGCTAAATCAGTAACATTCTTAAGTTAGAATACTTCATAGTGAGAAATCAACAGTGAAAACCACTACACACAATCTTTACATAATTCTCACTTATTCCTTTAATATATATACATCTCACCTTCTTTAGGTTCTTGATTTTTTTGTCTGTCTCCGGGTCTCCAGAAGTTGACTGAGGGCCAATATTTCGTGGTGTGTTCAGCGGGGCAGGAGTAGGTGCCAAATCTGGACTCCTGTCACTTCTGGCTTCCTGTGGGAAATTTTTTTTTTAAAAATGCAGTTTTCTAAAATGAAAACATCAAAGTATTTCAACCAATATAGTCTTAGTATATGTAGTTTGTTGTTGTTATATGCCGTCGAGTCGGCCCCGACTCATAGCGACCCCTCCTTGGGTTTCCGAGGCAGTATCACTACGGAAGTAGGATTGCCCAACCTTCCTTCCGAGGAGTGGCTGGTGGATTTGAACCCCTTCTGGTTAGCAGTCAAGTACCTTAGGCACTATGCTACCAGAGCTCCCTACAGTCTTAGTATATAAAAGATAGAAACCAAATATGTGATTTTATCTTTCATACTGCATTTTATATAATGAAAAGATCTTCATGAATTGAAAACCTTATGAAGTAATGTCACATCTTGCCATAATAGGTAAAATACAGCTTAAAAAAAATCCACAGTATAAGACATCCAAAATGTGTTTACTATATAACTGTCTTGAGGAACACTTTGCTAGATGTAAGATTTAAAGTAATAGAATAAGTAATAAAAGAAAAAGAATATATTAGTAATATAATAAAATGACAAAAATGAAAAGACATGGAATGACCTTAGTAGAGTAAATTAGGAGGTTTCTGTATTAACTAATATAAGTATTTTGGATATATCACATGGCTTTCAAGATCCTAAAACATTATATTGTCAAATTTTAAAGAAAAGCCTTAACAGACTATACTAACTATATTAAATTGTATACATTCCTTATAGTATTTGCCCTGAAGAATTCTGGCATTTCCATGAAATATCAGGGTTACCAATGCCAAGAGGATTGCTCAACAATGTGTAATGTATGGGCAGCAGACGACCCTCCCATACTGACAAAGAGCACACTGCACTTTTATACAAATCTAACATATAAGAGTAGTTTATTTTACGTGGAATGACCAACACCCAGCCTATTTAAAGATATTTCTGGAGATGAAATATATGAACTACGATGATTTTCTTCAAGCCCAGATTTTAGCAAAATGTGACTGCATAATGCAGTTCTACATCTTAAAATCATAACTGCCTACCTAAATACATAAGCAACCTAGATCTGCCAAAATTCAAGCATTATCAGCCAAGACTGTACTGATGATAAAGTAATCAACTATTAGAAATCTACCCCACCCTGTCTGAATCTCAAAAATGTGGTCACTGAAATACCACCAACCAAATATCCCCTGGCCAGCTAATCACACTGTTACCATGAGTCTTATTCTATCATGATTTATGTGTCAATTATTACACTGGTATAGCTTTTCAACAGCATAATCAAATTAAAAATTATTTTGGAATAATTTCATTGTTTGGATACTTCTGATTAGTTTAGATTCCATCAAGAATCATGTCCTATAGTAATATAATACTGAGTGACAAAATGCCTTTACAGTCATGTAACTTCCAGCCTCTCCAGACAAACCTATGCTTTAAAGAAGGAAACTACATCATTCCACACAGACTCCAGTACACTACCACACAATGCTGATACAGTCTCAGGTTAAAGATCAGGTCCACGCTCCTCAGTCACACACTATGCATACAGTACTACTTAAAAAGTAATAAGCAAACATAAATTAAAGACATTTTGGTTATTTAAGGCTAACTCCAGTTACATTTTATAATTTAACAATCAAGTCTCTAGGACCACATTCCCTTACATTTTAAGGCTTAAAGCTAATTTAACTGGTGTTTTTGCATATTTGTTTTGTTTTGAAGAGACAGTACCCCAAATACCTGTTTTGCAGCTTTCTTAGCCTCATGCTTCCGCTGATTTTTAAGGGCAGTTTTTGATAATGGCTTATCACTTCCAGATTGTGGTTTCATATTCTGAGGTGGTTCCTCCTCATGCTATGGAAAATATAAAACAAATGCTTTTGAAATGGGGTCCATGTTTTTAAAAACATACACAACAGCAAATTAAACAATTTTTGACACTATGGGATCAATTCAAAGACTATTTCAAAACTTTTATTAGTAGTGACACTCTCCAAGTGTCAGGATATATTTAATTAGGATCTTCCTTGAATGACACATGCTATCTTTCAGTTATCTAAGAGTGGTAAAATTCTTTTCCTTTAGTTTGTTTAGCTATGGAATTTTTCTTAGTACTACTACTGACACATAATTCTTATGAAATAAGACATCAACAATAGCTTCTCTTGAGGTCTTTTTGGATCTACTGCCAGAAATCTAGTTGACTTGCTTATTTTCTTTGCATGAAAAATTACTTGTTAGATTTTACTTGCAAAATCAAAGATGAGAAAATTAAAAATGAAAGCAAATGAAAGACTAAAATAGACAATAAGAAAATAAGTCAACTAGAAAGAAAGAGGTGACTAATTATAAATCTGGGTTTAGCATAACAAAGAGGTCTACAAAAAATTAAATGGCTTGTCAGACTTTGAGAATGAAGACAATCCTTTCTATGACCAGATATTTACTTAGCCATATATCAACTATATTCCACAACAGAAAGGGGGAATTAAATATAGGTTCTAAGTACCTCCAGGATCACTTCAGGCAACCTGTAAGAGAGAGCACTACACCTCCTTACCAGATTCATCTACAATGCTATTATCTTAGTGTTAACTGTGTCTTAGGCCCTATGACCTTAGCACATGGAAGGTAACAGCTCTCCATGAAGCTTCTTGAGTACTTACTCATTGCCATCAAGTTGATTCCAACTCACAGCGACCCTCTTTGGGTTTCCGAGGCAGTAAATCTTTATGTAAGTAGATTACCCAGTCTTGCTTCCACAGAGTGGCTGGTGGGTTTGAACCACCAACCTTCTGCTTAGCAGTCAAATGCTTTAGGCACTATGGTCTCAGATTTACATTTTACTTATAAGCCATACAAGGAAATGGACAGAGCTCAAACATTTAAAATATAGAGAAATAAATAAAAAAACATAAAGTCATCTATCTTAGTAGCAGTATTAACTATTTCAGGTCAAACTTCTGTGTGAATATACCCTATTTTAAGCCAACTGATGGTGCTCTGGTGGCACAGTAAGGCATTTAGCTACTAATCAGGTCAGCAGTTCAAACCCACCAGCTGCTCTTGCCAGGAGAATGATGGGGGAGTATGCTTCCATAAAGATTTATAGCCTTGGAAACCCAACGGGGTCATTCTGAGTCAAAATAGGTTCAATGACAGTGAGTTGGCTTGTTTTGTTTTGTTTTTTAAGCAAATTAAGTATATGAGAACCCCTATTTGTAGAATAGACACATCTAAAAGGCAAGCTTCTTTCATCTCTTTTATATCCATACTTCATACAATGTTAGGTAAGAGAAACAATATTTGCTGAACATCTGTTTTACATATAAACAGGATAATTCTTTCAATAGCAAACTCTTCTATAATACCTTGCCTTGGCTGAAACAGTTTCTGCTCATGAGAACTTCTTCGAAAATGGCAAATCCATTAAAAATTTTGCAAGGTGAAATGATAAGTTACAAGTCTCTTCCACACCTATGAGCCTCATGTATTCACTGATAGGCTTTCTTTTTAGATTGGAGGAAATCCCCATGACTACTAGGGATCGTGAGCTTTTCTGGCTTTAGCACTATGTGGCCACTGTGCACCACTGAGAAGTTTCATTCTTATTAATAAAATTCATTTCTTCAGTAAATCAATTATTATGAGACAGTTTCCATGAACACAATATAGAATATTTTTGGAAAGCCAAAAAATAATTTTTACAAGTATTAATTTATATATGAATTTTTACTTATAAAGTTAATTTTTTCTTCAAAGGGAGAATCCCAACACCTTTTTCCCTTCCTCTCTGTAACTCTTCTCCTTTGTGAAATTATCTACAACACTGCACTGTTTCTAGTAACTTCATAACAGGATTTTCTCTGGCACTCATTTCTGGAATCAGAAACTAACAGAAATTTCTTAATGTCTTATTAGTAGGCATGTAGTTTCTTTAACTGCAATAATTTCATAAGATCACATAATCACCATGTCATATGCAAAAGCAAAAATTCAGTGCAAATCTTAAATGTTAAAAGAAAATAGTTTTAACAAGTTCTTAGTTAATTTTATCATCATCATTTTCAAAGTATCATCTTTTTTAGGTTAATTTCTTTCACTCATCAAAACAAGTTAGTTTTATGGATCAGAAAATAAAAATATCTACTTATCTACTAATTCAGAATTTCTTCTTTTCATGCCATCTCACACATATTCAGAAAGCAGGGTTTGGGATATTTTGTTTTTACCTTAGGTAAGAAAAGCTTAAAAATATAGGGATAGGAAAGATCCCAAGACACTATAAACTTTCTTTTCTGAGCTAATGACATTTAATATAATCAACAGAATTTGTTATTTATTTTTATTAAATTACTTCTAAAACAAAAACTGTTAAACTGAACATTTCAATGGAAGTCAAAAAGTTATAGACCACCACTACATTTTATTTAATAGAAAAGGAAAGGCTATTTTTTATCTGTAGGATATAAGGAGTGGCATAAAGAAGGCATAAGAATATTTATTCTTTGATAAATTATTTCCCTGACTGCCTAAAAATAATTAAGAGACTATACATTCTTCATTTACTTGGCATAGTCCCAGCTTACACCAGTTATGGGGTCACCTTTCTAAGGGTACCAGTAATATTGTTGGTCTTTCTTGCAGCCTTATCCTTCAACACCATCACAGAAACTGAACATTACCAAATAATCTCCCTTGAGTGCTGAAAGGCTACCATTTTAAAAGCAGGGATAGCCCCTAAATGATTAGAATCTGATCAAAACTCTGGTCAAAACTCAATGAGCAGGGAACTGATGTTCTGAGGACTTACAAATTTGTTTTATTTGGCCAACAAAGTGTTTTAAAAATTGAGAAATTTCACATAAATGTTCAGATTTGTTTTGTGTAGAAAAATCAAACATTTTGGCAAATATGGCCTAAAATCCCATACGGAAGCAACCCGTTATTCCCGAGTAGTTGCTATATCATTAAATAGGGCATAAGTCCATTAAATAGGGCATAAGTTCTCCCTTTCACCATTCATTCTCTCCCACTCATCTTGACTTACATTGCCTGCCTGATAAGCTTTAGCGTTTGAGCTCTGATTGACGAAGCCCATCTTTCATACTCAGTTACCCTTCTCAGAGCTTTTAAAATGTAAATTATTTCAAATTGGCGACACTGTCAATTTACCAATATGAGCTGTTCACTATCTTTAGTAGTAGGCACTAATTTCTGCCCTCAAGTTTATATTCTAGTAAGGTACTAAGTACCACAGTGAACATAAGAAAAAGGTGCAGAGAACTTCATGGTGAAAAAAATCTTCTTTTTCTACTGAAGTATTAAAACTTTACTTACCAGTTTAGAATTGGTGATTGGTTTATTTCTTAAAGCTGGAGGTCTATAAGCTGTTGCAACTTTAGGTTCCTCACTGGGTACTTCACTTGGAACTGCTTGATAAGTTATTGTTTTTGCTGGAAATATTCCATCTAAAAATGGCTGCCAAGAAACCTGCCATATTTCTGCATTTGATGGGACATCATACTTGTGTAAGACTGAGCCGGTATAATGCCAGATCTTGTATCCATTATTAACACGTAACCTGGGAGCACAAGTGGCTGTTAAAATATGCTCACCATCTGCACACCAAGCAAAATATGTAGAATCAGAGGCCACTGGTTTAGAAATAAGTTTGTAGTTTTTAACATCCCACACTTCCATTTGACCTCTCAGATTTCCAAATCCAGCTAATACTAATATATGTCCATGAGGGCTATAGTAGGCTGCATTACGAGGACCAGTTCCAAAGTCAAACACAGGATCACATTTCAAGTTGAAAATTGTTGCTTTGGCAGGCATGAAACCATAAACAGCACAAAACTCAGTAGAACTAGAATTCCAAACTACATCATAAATGGGGCCATTTTTTGCTAGAAAAAGAATATAAAATTCAAGTTAGCAATAAAGAATTACATGAATATAATATTTATTAAAACAAGTCATAAAAATTTAGCACTCATAAAAATAAGAAATCCAAAAATTTCAAAATATGTGAAAATTATTCTTACATTTTATATAAATATACATAAACCAAACCAAACCCACTGCAGTGGAGTCAGATCCAACTCATAGTGACCTCTCCTTGGATTTCCGAGGCAGTATCACTATAGAAGTAGATTGCCCAACCTTCCTTCCAAGGAGTGGCTGGTGGGTTTGAATCACTAGCCTTCTGGTTAGCAGTCAAATACCTTAGCCACTACGCCACCAGAACTGCTTATATACACACACACACACACACATACACACACACACACACACACATATATATGGATTATACATAATCATAAACTTATGATTATACATAATCATAAAAATTCCTACTGATCTCAATTTCTTTTGAACATTTTGGCAATGTGGACTCACAGAAGCATAGGTTGTTATTAATAAACTAGCTTTTATTGGAAAAGATATAATATATGCAGCACATGATACTTAAAAATACAATCTATATAAAAAGACATGGCACAAAAATAAGTCCCTTTACACAAAGGTAATCCTGTGTTATATTTCTTATGCATTCTTACAGTTCTGTTGTTGAAAAATGTCTCTCTCTTAAACATACACATATAAAATTTCTAGACCTGTTATTTCATTTAATACTCTTACAGATTTTCTTATATAAGCACATCAAGATCTACTTTATTTTTTTCAACTGTACTGTATTCCATTACACTTTGTTGCATATTTTCTGCACAGCAACTATACACCAATACATCTGTACAAATGAAACTGTGAGGTTAAAGGGCATATTATTTATTTTGAAATATACCATCAAAGTGCCCTCCAAAGGAACTGTACCAATTTACACTTCCATCAACAGTTTCTGACCATGCAGGTTTCCCTTCATGTTCACCCATACTGTGCAGTATCATTTTTATGTCTTCCAATCTATTAAGTGAAAAATAATATCTCACTTTTACTTTTATTTCTTTAATTACCAGATAAGCTAAGCACCTTTTAATAAAAGTAAGTTCATTTTTCTGTGGACTAATTTTTACTGTCCCATGACTGTTTTCTCTTGTGATTGGTCTTTTACTTGATTAACTTGATATATTAAGAAAATTTTTCTTTTCTCTTACTATCTTCACTTTTTTAGTTTACTTTTACTTAAACAGTGTAGAAATTTATGTTTTTCACATATTCAAATTTATCATTCTTTTCTCTTAAGACTTCTAGGTCTTCTGTCTTTTTAAAGTTTTTTTCACTGTAAGATTAGAATAAAAAAAGATCTTCCATATTTTCATCTAGCTCTTTTATAGTTTTATGTATAATTTTTTAGCTTATCTGATATTTATTTTATGAAGAGGTAGAAATATTAACTCTTTGTTCCAAGAGGTTAACCAATTGTCCCCAAATTACAAATTAAAGGATCAATTATTTGCCCCATTGATTCAACTGCTGAGTTTATTATATATTAATGCCTACAGAAGTATGGAGCTATTTCTGAACTATTCTGTCTACTCAAAAGCCAGAATCAAACTGCCTTAATTATAATTTTAATATCTAGTTCTATCAGAATTCCTCCTGTACTGCACTTTTTTTTTAAGTTTCCAAAATACTCTTGCTAGTTTCAATATCAACTTTAGAATCAATTTATCTAGTTAAAAACAAAAATCTATTGGCATGTTCTAAATCAATTTAGAGAGAAATAACATCTTTGTAAGTCTTTTCATTAAAGGACATTGTTTGTCCCTCAGAAGAGTTTCAAAGTTTTCTTCTCCTGTTGTTGTTGTTGTTGTTATTTGAAATGGAGTCGGCCCCGATACTTAGCGACCCCTCCTTGGGTTTCCAAGGCAGTTATCACTACGGAAGTAGGATTGCCCAACCTTCCTTCCGAGGAGTGGCTGGTGGGTTTGAACCACCAGCCTCCTGGTTAGCAGTCAAGTGCCTTAGGCACTATGCTACCAGAGCTCCCTTTCTTCTCCTAGGTCCTATGTATTTCTTGTTTTTGTTCCTGTTATGTTATGAACAGAGCAAGAGGATAATCAGGAAGGGAGTGTGTCAGAGTTGTATCCTTTTCCCATACTTATTCAATCTGTATGCTGACCAAATAATCCAAGAAACTGGACTATATGAAGAAGAACGTGACATCAGGATTGGAGGACGACTCATTAACAACCTGCAATATGAAGACAACACAACCTTGCTTGCTGAAAGTGCAGATGACTTAGAGTACTTACTGATGAAGATTAAAGACTACAGTTTGCAGTATGGATTATACCTCAACATAAAGAAAATGAAAATCCTCACAAATGGACCAATAAACAGCATCACAAAAAATAGAGAAAAAATTGAAGTTGTCAAGATTTCATATTACTTGGATCCACAATCAACACCAATGGAAGTAGCAGTTAAGAAATAAGACTGAGCAAACTTGTTGCAAAACACTTCTTTAAAGTGGAGTAAAGACATCATTTTGAAGACTAAGGTGCAGCTAACTCAAGCCATGGTATTTTCAGTTGCCTCATATGCATGTGAAACCTGGACAGTGAATAAGGAAGACCAAAGAAGAGTTGATGCTTTTGAGCTGTGGTGTTGGCAAAGAATACTGAAAGTACCATGAACTGCCAGGAGAATGTATAAATCTGTCCTGGAAGAAGTATAGCCAGAATGTTCCTTGGAAGCGAGAATGGCCAGACTTTGCCTCACCTACTTTGGTCATGTTGTCAGAAGGGACCATTCTCTAGAGAAGGATTATGATGCTTGGTAAAGTGGAGGGGCAATGAGATAGATTGACACAATGGCTGCAATGATGGGCTAAGGTATAGCAAGAATTGTGAGGATGGCACATGACCAGTGTTTCGTTCTATTCTACAGTCACTGAGTTGGAGTTAACTCAATGGCACCTAACAAGATGTTATGGATTGAATTATGTCCCCCCAAAAAATAAGTGGTATAAATCCTAACCCCTAGAACTGTGGTTCTGGAAATGGGTTTTCTTTGTTAAGAGGCTATGCCAGTGTAGAGTATGTTTTAAGTCAATCACCTTTTAGATATAGACTGCAGATGAGGCACAGGAGCAAGATATGAAGGGGGAAGACAGATGCCATGCACATGAAAATCACCAAGGAACAGAAGCTGGAAAAAGACACAGAGCCAACAGAGAGAGAAAGCCTTCCTCTTACAGCTGGTACCCTGAATTCAGACTTCTAGCCTCATAAACTTGGAGAAAAAAAAAAAAATGTTAATGCCATCCACTTGTAGTATTTCTGTTACAACAGCAATAGATAACTAAGACACTGTGTTGTCGTTCTTGTTAGATGCTGTCAAGTTAGGTCCAACTCATAGCAACCCTATGTACAACAAAAGAATAAAACCCTGCCTGGTCCTGTGCCATCCTCACAATTCCTGCTATGCTTGAGCCCATCACTGCAGCCACTGTGCCAACCCATCTCATTGACGGTCTTCCCCTTTATTGCCGACCCTCTACATTACCCAGCATGATATCTCTCTCCAGAGAATGGTCCTTTCTAACAACATGACTTAAATAGGTGAGACAATGTCTAGCTATTCTTGCTTATAAGGAACATTCTTCCAGGACAGATTTTTTCCTTTTTCTGGCAGTCCGTAGTATTTTCAGTATTCTTTACCAACACCACAATTCAAAGACATCAATTCTTTGATCTTCCTTTTTCATTGTCCAGCTTTCACATGCATAAGGTGACTGAAAATACCATGGCTTGGATCAGGCACATCTTTGTCTTCAAAGTGGTATCTCTGCTCTGTAACACTTTGAAAGAGGTCTTTTGCACAAATAGATATACGCACACCCATGTTCATCACAGCATTGTCCACAATAGCAAAGATATGGAAGCAACCTAAGTGCCCATTAATGGAGGAATAGATAGCCAAACTACAGGAGATACATACAATAGAATACTATGCAACACTAAAGAATAATGAAGAATCCACAAAACCCCTCATAACATGGATG
>NW_006921653.1:4769133-4771282 GCF_000298275.1 Orycteropus afer afer
GGGAGAATTCCTAGATAGGTTGAAAAAAAAAAAATATATATATATATATATAGAAAATATTATTAGTGATTACCAGGGGTAGGAGGGAGGGGGTGAAGGGGAAGCTTTTGTTTGTGGGGCATTGAGTTTATGCTAATGGTAGGGGAATATTTTGGAAAAGGACAGCAATAATGGTGGTACAGCATAAGAGACGTCATCATTGTCCTCAAGCTGGAAATGTGGAAGTTATACTGGCAAATATGTGTATTTTCACCGCAATAAAAGTTGGGGGAAAAAAAGTAAAAGGAAGGTGTGGTAGTTAAAGTATACAACTTCATGTATGTCATGTATGTCAACCTGGTTGGGCCTGGTTGAGTGGCTGGGCAGCTGGTGGTAGTTATTCCCCATGATGAGATTGGCAATCAACTCCATGGTGGCATCTACCACAAGCAGCTCAGTAACTGCTTTAGTGATGTAGTCTGCTTCCTGTATATAAGTAGCAGCTTTGGGAATGGTCTCTAGCTTATGGCACACTTGACCCCTGCATGTAGCCATGTCATTGTTCAGCAGCCTGCCATGCTCTGACGACTCTGGGTCTCGCAATGGACTTGAATTAATGGCCTGCCGTGTGGTTTGGTAACATCGGGACTGTGCCTTTTTACTTGTCAACCTTGGACTTGTCAGCCTCAGCAGCCAGCAGCTGAGAGAAAAGCCTCCAGCTTCAGTAGACTGGGAGCAGGAAAAGAGGTGCAGTGCAGCCCAAGATTGAGGGGCTTTCACTCAGCCTGTAGAGCCTGGCACTTTGAACTCAGACTTAAAGCCTCCAAACTGTAAAAGAATAAATTCCTGTTTGTTAAAGTCAACCCATTTGTGGTATATTTCTGTCAGAGCGGCAGAGGTAACCAGAACAGGTTTACATTGGAAGGAAACTTTCTTTGTTGGTTACCAGGGATTTGGGGGGGGAGGGGTGGTCTTTTGCAACAGATTTGCCCAGTGCAATACAACATCTGATTTCCTGACTGCTGCTTCCATGGGCATTCATTGTGGATCCCACTAAAATGAAATTCTTGACAACTTCAATCTATTCTTCTGTTTATCATGATGTTGCTTAGGGCTCCAGTGGTGAGGATTTTTGTTTTCTTTATGTTGAGGTGTAGACTGTAGCCTTTGATCTTCTCGGTAAGCACTTCGAGTCATCTGCACTTTCCGTAAACAAGGTTGTGTCGTCTGCATACCACAGGTTGTTAATGAGTCTTTCTCCAGTCCTGATGCCACGTTTCTTCCTCATATAGACCAGGTTCCTAGATTACACAAGACAACGTAGTATACAAAAACTTTTCTTCCATTTTTTAAGTGGTTGTTTATAACTTTATCTATATAAACAGAGATGAATTTGATTTTTCCTTTCAAATTTGTTTCTTTGTTTTTATCAAGCACATTTACCAGGTCTTTCAGAATATTAAATAATACTGGAAAGGGGAGCCATCTTTATTTTATTTCTGATTTCAACGGGAACACGGTTTTTTGTAAGGAAGCTTAACTTACTTTTTTACATGTTCAATTTAAAACAAAATATTAGGGAGATACCAGAATTTTAAAACTGTATTATTTTACTGTTAATTTAGCTCAGTTAATCTAGGTTGAAGTTGTAACATTTTCAGATACTATTCATAGTTGTGAAGATAGTGCTAAACTCAGTAGAGCAACCTGTTGTCCTAATTAGTTAAATGAATCCCAAGAGAGCTACTGTAAATGGAATTACCTAACTCAGCAAGTTCCCTACTAAAATGCTGGCATGACTCAATTAACTAATTGGATTCTATCAAAATAAAGTATGTTTAGGGATGATTTTATATTTAGGGATGATGTTATTTTATCTTAACAGGAATTTTATCTTAAAGGTCATTAAAATATATTAATTCAATCACTTGATCAAGAACTTTAGTTTGTATTGTATTTATGGCATAGTACTGTTGATTATCAGTTTTTATCCAAAGAAGATTTCTGGAACACTTACGTAATTGCACGACAGCACTTTCTCCATTTGTTGCAATGTAGTGCAGCGTTTGTTCCCCATAGTAGGAAGCTCCTGTCTTGTCAACATCTGTACTAGCTATTACCAATACAGCAGTAGCTATTAACAGTAAAAATTTCAATTAGATTTAACACA
>NW_006921653.1:4772174-4773862 GCF_000298275.1 Orycteropus afer afer
AAGGGCAGGGTGTAAAGATTAAAGGAAACGTAAAAGATTTATCAGTAAATGACAATATGCAGTACCATTATTTAATATCTGGAGTTCTTTTTGTTTGTTTTTACATGACATTTGCAACTATTAGAAATTTGAACACTGACCAGAAATTTAACATCAGCAGTGATCAAATATTTATAAATGTTCACCAGACAGTAAAAATCATGTGATAATGGTATTGTACCTAAGTTTGAAAAAATCAAGAGCTCTAATCTTCAGTGATACATATTGAAATATTTCCAAGTAAAATCATGTATTATCTAGGATTTGTATTAGCACAGTAAGAAAAATGGTAAAAAAACATGGATAAAGTAGGATTGGCCATAGGCTAATTGTTGGGACTAGGTCTACTTCTATGTTTGAAATTTTCCACAATTAAAAAAAAAAAAAATTTAAGAACCATAAAAAAATTTGTGCCACAGAATTTCAATAGCCATTAAAATCAGAAAGTACTCAAAAACTTTAAAATTTAATGTCAATTATCAAATAATGAAACATTATGAAAGAAAATCTGTTATAAAATTTCACTAGCAGTAGACTTAAAATAGTCAAATAAATTACTGAACAGCAATTCTCTCTTTTTCTCTCTCTCTCTCTCTCTCACTGCTGTTCAGTCAGTTCTGACTCATAGCGACCCCTCCTTGGGTTTCCCAGGCAGTAACTCTATGGAAGTAGATTGCCCAATCTTCTGTCCGAGGAGTGGCTGGTGGGTTTGAACAGCCAGCCTTCTTGTTAGCAGTCAAATGCTTTAGGCACTATGCTACCAGAGCTCCCATTAATAGCAATTAGTGATTGATAAATTAACATTATGTAGAAGAACCCTACAGTGCCATTAAGAGTAATAAAATTGTATGAATTTATAATAAATAATAACACTATTCTGCAAATCTTTCCATACCAAAACTTTTGTTTTCAAAGAAGTGAACTTCATTGTTAACATTTCTGGCACAAATAGTTTCATCTTCTGACCAAGATGGACACCTATATGGAAAAGAAAGAGTATAAAGAAAAGTTTAGGCAGACTGTAAATATCACATTTTGACATGTTAAAGTCTGTGATATACATATGATGTTAAGTCAATTACTAATAGTTTCAGTCAGTGTATATAACAGAAAAATATTGTTTCTGTCCATTCAAATATTAAACAAAAGAAACATCAAGAGTTTTTTTTTTTTACTCTTATTAGCTTTAATGAAGATTCCTACATCAGTGGCATTATAAATCTAGCTTTTGGTCTGAAATACTATTTTTGAGATCAATACCAGAGAAACATTGCATGAAGATATTTAAGTTTTAACACTTTGTAAATACTTAGTACTTTAAAGCATTTATCTACCAATTTTGCATTTTTTTCTGGATGAAAGACTTCAAACATGTTCCAGTTTTCATGTCAAAAAGTTGCAGGTTGGGTGCCCCAGCTGTGCCATCTTTTGAAGCTGCAATGAAAGCCATTATTTATTTATTTATTGCAATAATTGTCTCTTAACACTTGTAAAAAGATTTCATTCTTAGAAAAAAAAATTGAACAAGGTTATAAGATCAAGTAAAAGTGTTGCTTTAAATCAACTTTCTTCTCTAGCCTTACCTATGGATATAATCATCCACTACTAAAACCATGACAACTGTTGATGAGCAAAAATCTAGCACCTCT
>NW_006921653.1:4777577-4779073 GCF_000298275.1 Orycteropus afer afer
GCACACACATATATACACATATATTTAAGGAGAAAAATCAGTTACATTTGACTTAGTGAGTTAACCACTAATTCACTAAAGACTACAATCACCACACTATATCTCATTCACTCTGCTCCCCACCCCCCAAAATATGTACCATGTGGTCACCACACTTTAAGAAATAAATGCTAGAACCAGGGATAGAAAATATTTATTAAAATGATGGCCATAACATACAGGGATATATTAAAAATACTCAGCTGAGAAGATCAGATGAGGGTCATGAAGAGGATTATACTCTAGACCAAGGATAGATTCAGCTGAGGCTAATCTTGCACAGATACCAGTGATACAAAACACCTGCAATCTTTACAGAAACAGCAGAAGACAGACATAGAGCAATCCCTCACAGCCAGCCAGACACTGAGAGAGAGATCCAATGGATCTACCGACCAGGACCATAGTACTGGCACACACCAGACCCAACTCGCACAACAAAATACATAAAAATCATTCTCCTCAACCTACATTGGTGAGTAGTGACTAGGGTCTTAAAAGCTTTCAAGTGGCCGTCTAAGATGCAGCTAATGGTCTCCTATTGTTGGAGGCGAAGAAGAATGCAAAAAACCAAGGGCATTTGGAAGCATCAGCCCCAGGTTATGATGGGCCTTGAGACGAGAAGTACTAGATGGTGCCCAGTACCAATGCCAACCACTTGGGAAAGGATCAAAACTGGATGATCCTGGATAGAGTGGGAGGGAAAATGTGAACAAAATCCAATACACAGTAATGACCAGAACTACTGGCTGGATGGAGTCTGGTGGGACCCCCAATACTATGGCCCTGGGATACCCTTCAGGCCTGGAATAAAACTCACTCCCAGGGGCTGGCTCTCAGCCCAATAGTAAATAAGCCGTACATGCAGACCACTCAACCCAGGATGATGCACCCACATACTCCATGGAGATGCATCCCTTGGAGCAATCGACCACAGGGCACCAGAGGGGCAACATTCGCATGGAGGAAATGCAAGACACACAGGAGTGCATAACTATGAGGGGCATGGGGGAAAGGGAGTACAGGGAAGGGTGGGGAAGAGAGTGGGTTAGGGTTGGGGATGTTAACTGGGGAGTGAAACCAAATGTAGATGAAATGTTGAATGAAAAACAAACTCTGCTCTATAAATTTGCACTAAAGCACAATAAAAAGAAATAAAAGGCTCAGAGCCAAGTCCAAACAGAAGGCTATATGCAGATATGAATCAAGTATATATCACTGTTAATAATAACTGACAAAGTAAAAATACTTATTCAACAAACTGTAAGCTATTTAAATAAAGGATACTTCAATAGAAAATAAAAGTATATCCTTTGAGACAGTAATGTCCATTAACTCACTACTCTAAGAAATGGTATAAACTAAAATATAGATTAACAAAAACACTTCAATTATCCACCAAGAGAAATAAAAAATTTGGGAGTATACGTTTAGCTTGAGGCTGAGATTAAGACTGG
>NW_006921653.1:4779838-4782467 GCF_000298275.1 Orycteropus afer afer
AGAATTTAAGAAATCCTAAGCAGTAACTTAGAGCACTATTTAAAACAATCTCAACTTGTTCACAGGACAAAGAAAAAGCATTAAATTAATTGCCCTTTTCATCATGTATTAATTTTTAATTCTAAGTAACTATAAAACTCAAATCATGATGCATAAACAGAAACTAACAACCTTAGAGACATTGTATGGAAGTTACACTAGAGGTAATACCTAACCTACATTATGACTGTAAATATGGACTTTATTAATGATAACCAAATACATGTTATGCAAATAATGCCAGTTAATATTTTATATTCATGACATATACACATAAAATATAATACCATGTAAATGAACACTAACTTTTCTCCATTGCCCCAGGCAAACAAGGTCCCATCCTTACAAAAGGTATATACTTTGCAATTTTTCCCAGATTCCCTGAAAATGACAAAGAAAAAAAAAGTTTAAATTAGTAAGCATTAATACATTTCAAAAATCTGATTAAAAATTCACAATATTACTACTAATCTTCACCACTAAGAACTTACATAAATTTGAAAAAAAAAGAAAGTCCAAAATACTTTAGTCTCTTCTGTCAAAATACTTTATCACTCAAAATATGGTACCCATGACTACTAAAAGAAGCTAGAAACTAATTTTATACCAACAAATCAATCTTAAGATGCAGAGAGCCCTTCTGGGTCAATAACTAGTTTGTATGAAGACCTGAAAATATACGTAAACATGGAAGTGACCAGCCGTCAGCCCCGATCCTGAGAGGGCTGAAGGGTTTCAGCACATGGAATATACCAGACTACCTGCAGCGCCAAACAACAGCAGGCAGAATATCCTTAAGAGGCCAAGTGCCCTTGGATTTGAAGGTCCCATTAATTTTTCGTAGCAACAATGTTTCACAACGTGAAGAATGTGACCAATGTCAGTAAACTATAAATGTAGAAACTGAATTAGCGTATGTTTTGTCTGTATGTATTTTCACACAATTAATAAAAAGAAAAACAGACCAATGGAAATCAGACAAGACTTCTTGGCAATATTCTATCAAGAGAATATCAAAACCACAAGTACTGTATCTCTCAAACTAGAGATGGCCACTGTGCATACATCTCCCAGTGATAATGAAGATCCAAACAGAAACGTGTATAAGGATAGGACCTTGTGTCTATACATGCAGCCACAATATTAGGTTACAACTTCATGGCTAATAAATACCTGAATTGTTAAATAAAAACAAAGTGGCACTAAGAACTGAGCAGTATACTTTCCTTAAGCCAGACGCTATCATTGTTTGGATTAATTCATCTAAAGATGACATTCGTGTTTCTGCAGTCATACAATAATGGTACCTTATACATTTGATCTATTGGTATAAAATTAGTTACCTAAACATTTTTCTCTCTCTGTCATGTGAACAACTGTGACCAATATCTCACTCTTCCTATACAGTACAATTCATATCTGAACCTAAAACCAGAATTTTATAACCTTCCTTATTAAGTTACCTCCTTTAGATTTTGATGTATTATTCCAGTCTACGGAGATCTACTTAAACTTTGATTTTTCTCTTTTAAAACAGGAGTCATTCCACACAGATTTATGTAATGTGGAAATTATAAAACATCATATTTTTTGTTTTTGTTTTTTTAATTTTTATTGTGATTTAGGTGAAAGTTTACAGAGCAAATTCATTTTCCCATACAGCAGTTCACACACATTTTGTTTTATGACATTGATTGCAATTCCCCACAATGCAAAAACTCTCTTCCTACTTCTTCCCTGTAGTGGCCTCTTCCCTGTGTCCTTCTTTCCTATGCATTCCTGCCCACCCCTAACCCCTATGCTGAGCTATCTCCTTGTGCAAACATTGCCCTTCTGTTCTCCCACGATTGGAGTGTATCTACATGATGCAGATGTAAACATTCACACTATATGCCTATCTATTGTTTGGCTGGAAGCCACAGGAGTGAGTTCAACTCCAGACCTGAAGGGTAACAAGGGGCCATAGTCTTGAGGGTCTCATCAGGATCTATCAAACCAGTCAACCTGATCTTTTTTTTTTAATGAGTTTGAGTTCTGTTCCCCATTGTTCTCCCACTCTATCCAGGATCGTCTGCACTGATCCTTCTCTGAGTAGTTGACAATGGTAGCCAGGGACCATCCAGTTCTTCTAGTCTCATGGTCATATAGGCTGAGGATCGCATGGTCTACCTCCAGTCCCTTGGACTAACTGTTCCCATGTATCTTTGTTTTCTTCATTCTTCTTTGCTGTGGACGAGGAGAGACCCATTGTTGCATCAAGATAGCCACCTGCAAACTTTTAAGACCCAAGTCACTACTCTCCAAAGTAAGAAAAACTTCGTTTCTAAGCCATCACCTCAATTATTTATAAGAATGTTAAGTGAACTCTGAGCAGGGTCCTGTGGCTCACCACAGTGCCCTTCCTCTAACTAAACTATCGTATTAATCAACTGAATTCACAGCTCTTAACCAATGACAACTCTCATTATCATCATCCAAACCAAAGACTTTCTCATTTCTCAGATATTTTGCTAAAGTCATGTGTTTAGTTCTATTATTCTGATGCTTCCAGAAATTCTACTCAAAAAGAAAGATTTAAAACAATTTATTC
>NW_006921653.1:4783207-4784531 GCF_000298275.1 Orycteropus afer afer
AAAACCAGATACCAAAAAACCAAACCAAACTCATTGCTGTCAAATTGGTTCCAAGTCATAGCGACCCCTCCTTGGGTTTCTGAGGCGGTATCTCAAAGGAAGCAGATTGCCCAGTCTTCCTTCTCAGGAATGGCTAGTGGGTTTGAACTGCCAGCCTTCTGATAAGCAGTCAAATGCATTAGGCACTACGCCACCAGGGCATGTCATTTTACCCTATACTTAACTATTCATCTCTAACTGATGAGGATGTTTTAAAAACAAAGTCACCAGCATGCCATTTCATTCTGCAGAATTAACAGTAACTCCTTAGTATCATCTAATACTCAGTACTTGGCTTCCAAAGCTGGGAGTTTTTTAAAAAAAACAACAACAACAATCTCCCCAGGTCATTCTACTTTGTAACCAAATTTAAGAACTGCTCATCTATGTTCATCTAGAAACCTGATTAGAGGTTTTTCTTTTTGGGAGGGGTGGTGGTGGTGCTGGTGACAGTTGTTTAGCCAAGTTCTTTAGGTAAATACCACGTAGTTCCTATTATAACTTATCAGGAGGCTCATGTCTGGCTATTCCCTTGTTAGTGATCCTGAGATCATACTGGACTCAGTTATGTGCCGCCTCTGATTCACCTAGTCCTTTCAGTCCCAGGTCGGAGTCATTCAATGGTGAGAACGGACAACCTCATCTCCTAACACTATTGGTTGTCTCAGAATCTCTAGGAATGAAGACCACACTGCAGGATGACCTTCAATATACTCATTGCAGCAGGAAGCAGAGGAGTTCCAACACTCAGCTTCAATCTGAACAGACCCACAGAGTCACTGACTACAGATGTCTTATCCTTCCTCTTTCCACAAGATTGTTACAAGGCACAGTGGTTCCATATAGCCTTTCTGGAGAAATTCTGCATGACCAAACAATATGGCTGTATTTTGTGAGGCTGTGGTCAGTTCAGCTTAGTGCACTCCACTTTCTATTTGCTGCCTTGGGATAGCATACCCCACTGAAGCTTTGCCACAGAAATGATTGCCAAACATTAATATACATACAAACCACTTAAGGCACCCACTAAAATGAAGTTTCCAATTCAATAAGTCTGATATGGCCCGAGATGTTGCATTTCTGCACTGGCTCATGGGTGATGCCAATGTGGCTGGTCTTAAGCCCATAGTTCCTGTAGCAAGGTCGACAGAACTGGGCCTAATAAAAAACTGATCAACAGATTCAAGTGATTTCAGCCCGATTATAAAATTTCCCATTAACAGTTCATCTAATGATATCTACATGGATCCAAAATCCACCAAGCCCTCCGTCATGGAGTCAATTC
>NW_006921653.1:4786281-4793146 GCF_000298275.1 Orycteropus afer afer
GGATCTGACTCATAGCTACTCCTTCGGTTTTTCTGAGGTGGTATCTCTTCAGAAGTAGATTACCCAACCTTCCTTCCAAGGAGTGGCTGGTAGGTTTGAACTACCAGCCTTCAGGTTAGCAGTCAAATGCCTTAGGCACTATGCCACCAGAGCTCTTTTCAAAATATATGGATGTTATAAACTTGGAAAAGAATCAGAATTTGTATCTAAGTTTAATCTTCTTTGTATTAGTTTACCTCTCAAATGTCCATGAATGAAAAAACTCAAAAATTTAATTGTCACTAGTGAAAGGTAAGGAGCTCTGGTGACCATGTAAACATAGCACCATGTAAACATAGTTACAGTACCATATATTGACTCATTATGTGATCAATGTCTGATAAGTTCAGTGTGGTCAGGGATAAGGCCAGTTTTCTTTCCTGTTAAATCTCTAGTGCTCAGTATTCATATAATAGAGTTCTGACCTCAAAAATTGAAAGATGGAGAAAGCTTCTTTGAGTAAGTCATTTGTGTGCTGAGATCTGAAGGACGAATCACAGTTAAGAAGCAAAGAGAACAGTAACAAGTGTAAAATTCCCTTGCAAGAGAGACAATATAGCATCAGAGGAATGGAAAGAAGGCCTGGAAGAAAATTAAGCTGGAGAAGTAAACAGGGCTCAGAACAAGCAGGATCTGTAGCCTAAGTTAAGCAAAGTTGGTTTGTATCCTAAGAATGGTAGAAATGTTCAAAGAATTTGGGCAGACTTTTTAAAACATTTTTGTTTTATTGTGGAAAAATATACAAAACATTTATTTTAACCATATAATTCAGTGGCATTAAGTACATTCACAATGTTGTAGAGTCATCATCACTATTTCCAGAACTTTTTCATCATCCCAAACAGAAATTCTGTACCTATTAAATAATGCTTCATTCCCACCCCCTGCTGCCCCAGTTCCTGATAACCTCTGCAGCCCTGAACAAACTTACTTTCATTTTTTACCTGTGGCTCGTTCTGTCTACGTTCTGTCTATGTGAATTTGCCAATTCTGTTGTTGCCAATACCAAAAAAATAACCAAACTCACTGCTGTCGAGTCAGATCTGACTCATAGAGATCCCTCCTTGGGTTGCAGAAGTAGTACCACTACGGAAGTAGACTGCCCAGTCTTCCATCTGAAGAGTAGTTGGTAGGTTTGAACTGCCACCCTTCTGGTTAGCAGTCAAATGCCTTAAGCAGCTGCTGTCAAGTCAGCCACCACCTCACGGCAACCACATGTACAACTGAAGGAAAATCTGCCTGGTCCTGTGTCATCCCCAGGAAGAGTTACAAATTAGACCCTTATGATACAAAAGGTTTTCACTCACTGGCTGGTTTTTGGAAGTAGATCACCATGGCCAATAAGCACGTGAAAAGATGTTCAACATCAGTACACCACTCCTCACTTATCGACTATCTCATTATCCAACATTTCACATTTACAACAATAGTGAAAAATCTACTACTATCTGACTATTTTGTGCATTAATGACAAATGCATAGCAGCAACAAATGCGGAGGTATGAGTCGAGAGTAACACTGGCTCTGAGAATTATGTGTTCACTGACTAGGCCACCATTCTACCATTCTCAGTGGTTTGGCAGCATAGTAATGGCATGGGGGTGGGGTCTGACCTCCTCAAACTTTACAAGGGGGTAGGAGGATAAAGATCAATAGTCCATGACACTCTCTACATCTCTGCTGAGTTCGATAATTCACTGCAATGGCCACACAGAACTCACAGACAATACTCACAATTATGAGGTTTATTAGGGAAGTAACTGGTTATAATTCAAAATAAGAAACAACTCAGGATGTAGTTCTTTGATCAAGATACCCTCTTCTGAGCAGTATCCGCAGACATGCCCTCTCTTTGGCCCTCAGCCTCTCAGCCCCACAGTCTCTGCCTTGCTAAGGTAAGGGTTACAAAGATCTTTTAGCTCTGCTAATAAGGGTCTTCAGGCACCCCATTCTACCAGTAAGCCTTGGCCTGAAGCTTCTTTAGCTCTGTAGGTCGGTATACTTAGCTCCACCAAGTGCCCAGAGGCACCCCACTCTGCCTGCAAGCCTCCTGCCCGAAGGCACTCAGCTTTTTCACTCCAGGTGTCCAGAAGCCCACTGTGCTATCTCCTGCTGGTCTCCTAGTTCTGCTTCCTGTTTCTCTGCTGCCACTTCTCATTATCTGTCTGGTGTTACAGATCTGTCTTCCGGGTTGAGGAGGTTCCCAGCACAGGGACCCAGGGTCCAAAGGATGCACTCTGCTCCCTATCATCTTCTTTCCACCTCTGGGATGGCTCATTTCAAGCCTAGTGGGATGACAAAACTAACCAATCCCCGTATGAGGTTTATATGCATGGTCCCACCTCCACAAAGGTGCCACACCCATTATTTACATTATCAACAAGCTATCTGATCCCCTTGGTAGGCCACAAGCACCTCACATCTGTAAAGTCATTTGGTGAGAGTTACAAAGACTATGGCTACAAGTGTTGTATTAAGTAATTCCTTGCACTCCAAGCAGTTATGTAATGATGTAATTTCCCAGTTATGTAATGATGTAGTCATTCTCCACTTTGTGATCTGATTTAGTCACCCTCCATTTTTGTACAACATTGATTTTCACATAACAACCTAGTCTTTGTGACCTAACCAAATCAATAAGAAAGGAGTGGGTATAGTCATTTTGTTAGTTGCTGTTGCTATTTGCCACTGAGTCGATTCATTCCAACTCATGGCAATCCCATATGTGTACAACAGAACTGCCCCAGAGGGTTTACAAGGATGTGATTTTTTGGAAGCAGATTGCCAGGCCTTACTTCCAAGGAATTTCTAAGCAGGTTTGAACTGCCAACCTTTCAGTTAGCGGTCCAGCACTTAACCATTAAGAAATGCAAATCAAAACCACAAGATGCTGTTTCATATCCACTAGAATAGCTATTATCAGAAAAATAAAAACAACAAGTATTGGTGAGGATATGGAAAATTGGAAGAACCCTTATCTATTGCTTGCTGGATTGTACAATTGCAAGCCCCCTTAGAAAACAGCATAGTGGTTCCCCAAACAGTTAAAACATACAACTATCATGCCACAAAACCCACTGCCATATGGAAAATTGGAAGAACCCTTATCTATTGCTTGCTGGATTGTACAATTGCAAGCCCCCTTAGAAAACAGCATAGTGGTTCCCCAAAAAGTTAAAACATACAACTATCATGCCACAAAACCCACTGCCATTGAGTTGATCCCAACTCACAGTGACCTCCATTGGGTTTCCAAGGCAGGAAATCTTTACGGAAGTAGACTGCTCAGTCTTGCTTCCGCGGAGTGGCTGGTGGGTTTGAACTGCCAACTTTCTGGTGAGCAGTCAGATGCCTTAGTCACTGTGCTACCAGAGATCCTTACAGCTATCATATGATCTAGTAATTCTGCTCCTAGGTACATACTCAAGACTTAAAAGCAGGGACTCAAAGAAATATGCCAATGTTCTGTGCAGCATTATTCGCAAAAGGTATACATACAGTAGAAATGATCCAAGTGTCCATCACTGAATGAAACGATAATTATGTGGTATATCCATACAATGGAATATTATTCAGCCATGAAGAGAAATGAAGTTCTGATACATGCTATGACATGGATAAACCTTGAAAATATTAAGATGAGTGAATTAAGTCAGACATTAAAAGACAAATACTACATGAACCCACTTACATGATACACAGACTAGGCAAATGTATAGAGACCAAATATTTTGGTTCTCTAGTGTTGCTCTAACAGAAATAACACAAGTGGATGACTTTAACAAACAGGAGTTTATTCTCCTACAGTGCCAGAGGCTAGAAGTCTGAGTTCAATGTGCCAAGCTCTAGGGGCTGGGTGAAAGCCCCTTGACCTTAGGCTTCAACTCTGCCTCTTGTTCCTGCTCCACTGAAGCTGGAGTCTTTCTTCACTCACGTAGCTGCTGGCTGCTAAAGCTGACAAACCCAAGGTCAACAAGTAAAAAGGCACAGTCTCAGTATCACCAAACCACACGGCAGGTCATTGATTCAAGTCCATTAAGAGTCCCAAGATCAGAAGACAACATGACAGACTGCTGAAAACAGCCTGGCTACATGCAGGATTCAAATGTGCCAAAAGCTAGAGGCCTTCCTCAAAGTTGCTTCTCACATACTGGAAGCAGACCACATCCCTAAAGCAGCTACTCAGCTGCTCCAGAGATTCCATGATGAAGTTGATTATCAATCTCACCATGAGGAATACCCACATCCAGCTGCTCAGCCACTCAAAACCAGGCCCAGCCAAACTGACACATAACCTTAACTACCACACCACAGTTCATTAGTTATTTCCAGAGGTAGATGGGAGGAGAAAATGGAGAGTTACTGCTTAAGGTATAGTGCATTTCTGTGAAAGGTGATGAAAAGATGTGGCGATAGGCAAATGCATAGAAACAAAAGTTTCTTAGTGGTCACCAGGGATTGGGGGGAGCAGGAGCAAAATTATAACAGAAGGGGTACCCAGTTTCTGTTTGGAGTGATGAAAAATGCTTGGAAATGGATAGTGGTGAGTAGCACAACATAGAGAATATAATATCACTGAAGCATATATCAAAAATGGTTAAAGTGACACACTTTCTGTTATACATATATACATACATACACACACACACACATATATATACACATTACTGTAATAAAACCTTTAAATGTTAAATAACATGGGAAAAAAAATTTCCTTACCACACAGGACAAGCATTTCCAATTAATCATCTGTTCCAATATCATTATGATTTAGAAGAGAACTGGCTATTCTTAATACTTAAATTTTAACAAAACATTTAAAGGATTAATTAGAAAGCTTATAGGGACAGAACACACATATCCCTAAGATTGCAAAATGGTACACTGTCAGTATAGCCCCAGTGAAGCTGTAGTGTAACTAGAAAATATGCCATATGATTATGTAATCAAACCATGGTCTACTGCCCCTAATTGCTGGCATTAAGAGTATATGCCTAAATTGGCTGGTCAATTAAAAAAAAAGAAAAAAAAGCAGTTTTCCCCCAGTTCATCTCAGCTTCCTGTGTTATTCTCATGACATTGTAATTAGTGACCTTGGTCCTCCATATTTGTTCATTTTGCTGTTATCACCAACCAGAATGTTTACTTGGGAAAAATTCAAAATTTCTGTCTACTACTAAAGTGGCAGCTATCAGTCAGAATAACAACATAGTGGCAATTGTACCCCAGAAGAAGCTATGAAAGCAGCCTTTCTCACTAGCAGTGAGAACTTTCAGAGTCCTTAGGGCAACCAAAGGAGAAGCCTTGGTGGCACAGTGGTTAAGCATCTGGCTGCTAACCAATAGATTGGTAGTTGAAAACTCACTAGCCACTCCACAGGCGAAAGATGTGGCGATTTGCTTCTGTAAAGACACTGATCACTATGAGTCAGCACTAACTCTATGACAATGGGTTTGGGAGGGCAACTAGTTAAAGGTTTTTCTTGGTAAAAATTTCTACTTCTACTTTATACTGACACCAAAAACTAAGACACAGGCAGTATCTTAGTTATTTAGTGCTGCTATAACAGAAATACCAAAAGTGGATGACTTTAACAAACAGAAATTTATTCTTTAATAGTTTAGGAAGCTAGAGGTCCGAACTCAGGGTGTCAGCTATAGGGCAAGGCTTCCCCTCTGCTCTGAGGAAGGTCCTCGTCAACTTTCAACATCTGTGGGCCTGGTATTCCCTGGAAATCACCATGTCTTGGCATCTATCTTCCCTAAGTCTTGTAGGATCTCAGTGCAGGAACCCAAAGTCCAAAGGATGTGTTCTACTCCCAGATCTTCTTTCTTGGTGGAAGCCAGGTCCCTTCTCTCTGCTCACTTTTCTCCTTTTTTCTACTGTAAAAGGTGTGATTCAAGCAAGGGTGTGACTTGAGTAAGGATAGTGACTTGATAAGGGTGAGACTTGAGTCATGCCCCCTTATAAGGCTGTGATTCAAGATACAACCCACCCTAATTCTGCATAGTGCCTAAAGCACTTGACTGCTAACCAGAAGGCTGGCAGTTCAAACCCACCAGCCACTCCTCTGAAGGAAGATGGAGCAATCTACTTCCATAGTGATACCGCCTCAGAAACCAAAGGCGGGGTTGCTATGAGTCAGGTCTGACTCGATGGCACATAACAACAACAACAATCCTGCCTCATTAATATACAGAGGTTAGGATTTACAACACTAATCACAAAATAGAGGATTATTACAGCAGATAACAAAGTAGAGGACAACCATACAATATTGGGAATCATGGCCTAGCCAAGTTGACACGTATTTTGAGGGGACCTAATTCAATCCATGACAGGCAGGTAGAAGACTTCTAAGAAGTAGAGGAAACACACACACACACACACACACACACCACCCTCCTTCACATAGACTTGACAATTCAAAATCTTAGAAAACAACACTTGAGAGAAAAGCTATCATGGAAAGTACCATGTCTTTCTTGCTCAAGTAGCATTCAAAGTCTCACGTGGTTTCTAATTCCTGGATTAGAATTTGGAGAAGCAAATAATAAATTAATCAACTGTTATTCAATATGAATAATGTTTAGAATGTTTGCATTCTTAATAAAGAACATTTAGCAACAAAAAAATCCAAAGGTTGTATTATATATAACATTCTTGGTTGCCAAGGGTTAGGATTAGAGGGTAGCACAAGGGAGTTTCTTTGTGGTAATGGAATAGTTCTGTAGCCTGGGAGTGACGGTTACATGAATGTATTGTTGTTGTTGTTGTTGTTATGTGCCGTCGAATGAATGTATACACATGATAAAATAACTTAGTA
>NW_006921653.1:4793531-4794303 GCF_000298275.1 Orycteropus afer afer
CCATATTCCCACAAAAAGGCTAGGTGGAACTACACAAATAAGGTGCTTGTGGCTCACCAAGCAGATTGCATAGCTTGCTAATAATGTAAATAAAGTACATGGCACCCTTATTGGGAAGAGACCATGTAAATAAGGTGTATGGAATTCTAATGAGGGGATTGATCAGTTTTGCTATCCTGCTACACTTAATAGCCAATTCCAAAGCAGAGAGGGGACCTGACTCCCACCAGGAAGAGACAGGAGTAGACAGTGCCACTTGAACCCAGGGTTCCTGCAGTGGGAATTTCCATACCCAGGAAAGAGAGAGCTGTAGTACCTAGCTGAGTTGGAGAGAGACAGTAAAAAGCAGAGGCAGAGAACCTGCAGCAGCATAATCAGGAAACCAGCAAGAAATGCCCACATAGTAAGAAAGCTGAGCTCTGTCAGGCAGGAGGCTAGCTGGAGGAGTGGGGTGCCTCTGGCCCCTTGATGGAGCTAGATGAGCTGACAGACATATGGAGCCAGAGCTTCGTACCTTCAGGCTGGGGCTTACTGGCAAGATGGGGTACCTTGGGGCACTTATCCACAGAGCTAAGAGAGCTCTGTAACAACTGCCTAAGCAGGACAAAGGCCAAAGCAGCTGCTGAGAAGAAGCTGTTTTGATCAAAGAACTGTATCCTAACTTCCACACACCTTCATATCAAAATAAAAAAGTAGACCAGCACAAAAATTTAGCAAATACTAAAACAATAGCAACGAAGGAAGTGATAACACAATTCATAAACAAAATGAG
>NW_006921653.1:4795404-4798194 GCF_000298275.1 Orycteropus afer afer
CAAGTGCCTTAGGCACTATGCTACCAGAGCTCCTACCAAAATCTTTGGGACACAGCAAAAGCTGTGATCAGAGGCCAATTTATAGCAGTAAATGCATACATCAAAAAGAAAAGCCAAAATCAACACCTCCAGCATCTCCAAAAATTCAAAAAAGAGGAGCAAAATAAGAAACAAATTGGGCAACATCACAACAGAACCAACAGAAATGAAAAGGATAATACTGCCTCGGAAATCCAAGGAGGGGTCGCTATGAGTCGGGTCCGAATCAATGGCACATAACAACAACAACATGAAGAACTACACTCCAATAAATTTGAAACTCTACAAGAAATGGACAAATTTCTAGAAACATACTATTTATCTAAACACAGACTGAGATGGAAAAGTTGAACAGACCCATAACAAAAGAAGAAATTGAACAAGTCATAAAAAAAGTACCAACAAAAAAAAGTCCTGACCCAGATGGTTTCACTGGAGAATTCTACCAAATGTTCAGAGAACTGACACCAATGCTACTCAAACTACTCCAAAACACAGAAAAGGATGGAATCCTCCCAAATTCATTTTATGAAGCAAGCATAACCCTGATAGCAAAACCAAGCAATGATATCATTAAAAAGGAAAACTACAGACCAATATCCCTCATGAACATAGATGCAAAAATCTTCAACAAAATCCTAGCCAACAGACTCCAACAACAGATCCAAAAAATAATACATTATGACCAAGTGGAGTTCATACCAGGTATGCAAGGATGGTTCAACATTAGAAAAACAATCAACACTACCCATCACATAAATAAAACAAAGAAAAAGAACCACATGATCATATCAATCGATGCAGAAAAGATATTTCATAAAATCCAACACCCATTCCTGATAAAAACTCTCAGCAAAATAGGAATCGAAGGGAAATTCCTCAATAAAGGGCATATATGCAAAACCAACAGCTAACTTTATTCTCAATGGAAAGAGACTGAAACCATTCCCCCTGTGAACAGCAATGAGACAAGGATGACCTCTATCACCATTTCTATTCAATACTGTATTGGAAGTCCCAGTCAGGGCAATAAGGCAAGAAAAGGAAATCAAAGGCATCCAAATTGCTAAGGAAAAAGCAAAACTATCCCCATTTGAACTAACTCCAGATGGATCAAAGACTTAAATGTGAAACCTAAAACTATAAAGTTTCTCAAGGAAAAACTAGGGGCAAATTTAAGGGGCCTAGCACAGTGCCTAAGGCACTTGACTGCTAACCAGAAGGCTGGCGGTTCAAACCCACCAGCCACTCCTTGGAAGTAAGATGGGGCAATCAAGGAGGGGTCGCTGTGAGTCAGGTCTGACTCAACCACACATAACAACAACAACAATATATGGTATAAATAGACTATCAAGCAGAACCCAAAATGCACAAACAGCAGAAGATAAACTAGATGAATGGGGCCTTCTAAACATTAAATTTTTATGTATTTCAAACAACTTCTCCAAAAGAGTCAAAAGAGAACCTACATATTGGGGGAAAATACTTGGCATATTTGACAAGGGACTTATCTCTAGAATTTATAGAAAACTCCAACACTGCAACAACAAAAAAACAATAATCCAATTAAAAAATGGGCAGAAGACATGAATGGACACTTCACCAAAGATGATATTTAGGCAGCCAACAAACACATGAAGAAATGCTCACAATCATTAGCCATTAGAGAGATGCAAATCAAAATGAAAATGAGATACCATCTGGCTCCAGCACTAGAAGCAAAATTCAACGAGACAGAAAATAACAAATGATGGTGAGGATACAGAGAGATTGGGACTCTCATGCACTGCTGGTGAGACTGTAAAATGATACAACCACTGTAGAAAGATGTATGGCAATTCCTCATAAAGTTGGAATTAGAAAAACCTTTTGACCCAGCAATTCCATTACTAAGTATATATCCTAAAGAAGTGAGAGCCAGGACAAAAACAGATATATGCACACCCATGTTCACTGCAGCACTATTTACAACAGCAAAAACATGGAAACAACCTTGGTTCCCATCAACAGAAGAACGGATAGCCAAACTATGGTACATACACACATGGAATACTATGAAACACTGAAGAATAATGCAGAATCAGCAAAACACTGCATGAGGTGGGTGAACTTGGAGGACATTATGCTGTTTGAAATAAGTCAATCACAGAAGGACAAATATTGTATTAGTCCGTTATTGTAAAAAGTCAAGGAAAGATTTATATATGGAAGGAAATTTTCTTTGTTGATTAAAGGGTGGGAGGCAAGGGGAGGGAACACTGTTAGATAGGCAGAGGTGCCTAAGCCACTTGACTCTTAACCAGAAGGCTGGCAGTTCAAACCCACCAGCCACTCCTCGGAAGGAAGATGGGGCAATCTATTTCCATAGTGATAACTGCCTTGGAAACCAAAGGAGGGGTCGCCATGAGTCGGGTCCAACTCGACGGCACATAACAACAACAACAACAAAGAGAAGTGCAATGTACCAAATGTGAGTGATCAACACTGTGGCACTGAAGAAGAGGAAGACATAGAGAGGTGCATGGGAGGTACAGACAACAAATATAAACCTTTTTGCATATACAGAACTGCATTGTCAGTGAAGGCAAACATGGAGGCTGAACTATTAGGTATGTCTATGTAGGGGGGAGTTTGCCCAATACCACGTATAGGGTTGGCAGACAATGTTTCTACAAGTGTATTTGTATGTTCTGTAAGAATTCCCAGGTATATAGTAGAGCTGACAAGGGACAAGGTTGTAGTCACTTCTTG
>NW_006921653.1:4799224-4801164 GCF_000298275.1 Orycteropus afer afer
TGTCTCACCTATTTTGGTCATGTTGTCAGAAGGGACCATTCTCTGGAGAAGGATGTCATGCTTGGTAAAGCGGAAGGTCCACGAAAAAGGGGAAGGTCTTCAACAACATGGATTGCCACAATGGCTACAGTGATGGGCTCAGGTATAGTAGGAATGTGAGGCTGGCACAGGACCGAGAAGTGTTTTGTTCTGTTGTACATAAGGTCGCTATGAATCATGAGACAGCTTGATGGCACATAACAACAACAATTTTTAAAAAATTCTATTGCATTTGTTTTCTCAAAATGAAGATATGATACAAACTAGCTTAAATCCCTATACCATTTTTGAAAACTTTTATCTCTAGAAAAATACTATTCCTGATAATATCATAGAGAACCAACCATGACTAATCTATTAATACACAGTTTGTGAAATGACATTTTCAGTTCCACGAGTGCAGGGAATAAAAGAAAACTTAGTTAAATGAATTTAAAAATTATTTGAATCATCCTTAGACTTAAAGCATATAAGAAAATTTATTAAACAGATTTTTAAGTTGAACAAATTCAAAGGTCATTTAATGTACTTTTCATATTCTAGATCTAATAATGATGTACTGATATTATTTAGAGACAACTAAAACATATGACAATGATAATTTTTCCAGGATTATTTTCACTGATGCTTGACACATGAAATATATATCCCCCAAAAAAGATTATCAGTCTACTACATTATAAACTCAAATAGAATTATTTGAATTAAATCTTTTATTGATTCCTTAAATTACAAGATTCAATCTCATTCTCAAGTTTTAGTAATGAGTCTTTTTTTGAATCAAAGTAAAAACATTCTTAATTAGCAGTAAATGATATCGTAATAGGAATAGTAGAAGCAGTAATGATAACAGCAAATATTTATATAGTGCTCTACAATTTACAAATTGCTTTTGAATATGTTATTTCATTTAAGTACTTTAAATATAGATAAGAATATATAATAATCCTGAGTGCTCTGACAGTATTTCTAATTGTGGTGTAGTAAATTACTTAGTGTGGCTTTTCTAGCCATAAGTCTTTGTAAACTCTGTGGTGGAATTTGCTGTGTGCAACTGAGGAGGTCCTGATTGTAAAAGTTATACACCTGGGATATTTCTGTTGGGCGCAACACAAAGCAATGTTCTGGGAGGTTCCTGCTCTCTCTCAGGTGTTTAAAATTCTGATGTTATGATTGGTTAGTTTGGCCACTCTGCCAGGCTCAAAAGAAGGCCTCTTAGAGGCAGAAGAAGTCTCTCTCTGACTGCTGGTTAAGGAAGACGTGCAGCTGAAAGAGACACACGCTGCTGGGAAAAAGATGCAAGAGACATGCTGAGTGAGATACCAAGGGACACGAACTGTTGGGAGAGAGAATCTGTGGGCTGGGAGAGAGACTGAGTGTTTTTCCTGAACTTGAATTGTAGCCTGGTGTGTCCCTAATAAACCCCATAATCTGAGTTGTATGTGGCCACTGCAGCGAATTATCAAACCCAGGAGAGAGGCAGTGGGTGCTTTGGGAGGAACGGATGGTGAAAGGGCTGGCAGGAGGCAGCATGTCTGGCCTTGCAGGAATAGGCCTTGGGATACTGATGGTGATCCTGTCTTCCTCTTGTGTGGTTAAAGGAGGTCAGGAGATGTGGCCTCCTTGCCGTTTTTGCATTCATACTACGATGCCCTTTGTCTGACTTCCTTAGTCAAGAAAATCAATAAGTCTTATCTTCTAGGTAAGCTGTAAATATCCATGAATGATTTTTATGAATTGAACCACACGTATTTATAAGATTGTGGCTAAATGACTATTAGCAGATATTCATGTCTTCTATATATCTCAAAGGGAGCTCTGGTAGCATAGTGCCTAAGGCACTTGACTGCTAACCAGACAGCTGGCGGTTCAAACCCACCAGCCACTCCTCAGAAGGAAGG
>NW_006921653.1:4801744-4802636 GCF_000298275.1 Orycteropus afer afer
TATCCTGAGTCATTTCTGAGCCTTAAGTTACTTCCCTAATAAACTCCACAACTGTGAGTATTGTCTTTGAGTTCTGTGGGGCCATTGCAACAAACTATCCAACACAACAGAGAAGTACAGAGTGCTGTGGGAGGGCCAGGTGGGGTCAAAATTGGTAAAATGGCTGGAAGGTGAAGGCGTGTCTGACCTCCCGCTTCATAGGAATCAGTCTTGGGCTGCTGATCTTGATTCTCCTCCCCCCTTGTGAAATTAGAGGAGGTCAGATGATGGCACCTCCCTGCCATTGGTACATTTGGGAATACTGGACAAATGTGTCACATTATAATCAAATACTGGAGGTGGTGGGTGCCATATATGGAAACTGGTGGTGCAGTAGGTAAGGCATTTGGCTGCTAACCAGAAAGTTGACAGTTCAAACTCACCAGTTGCTCTGCAGAAGGAAGATGAGGCAATCTACTTCCATAAAGATTTATAATCCTAGAAACCCAATGGGGGTGGCTGAGTTGGAACTAACATGATGGTAATGGATTTTTTTTTTCTTTTTTTAATAGGACAAAGTAGAACTAAGGTTTTCACTGGCCAATTCTTTGAGAAGTAGATGGCCCCTTCCTTCTTTCCAGTCTTTTTAGTCTGGGAGCTCCACTGAAACCTGTCCACCATCACAGTACGACAAACTGACAGGCAAGTGGTAGACTGACTCAGGGTTTTCTTAGCTGTAATCTTTATGGTAACAGATAACCAGGTCCTTCTGTGGAATGGCTGGTGGCTCTGAATCACTGACTTTTCAGTTAGCAGCCGAGTGCTTTACTACTGTGCCATCAGGACTCTTCCATAAAGATTACAGCCTGGGAAACCCTATGGGGCAGTTGTAACTCTGTCCTATCGGGCTGCT
>NW_006921653.1:4807966-4809126 GCF_000298275.1 Orycteropus afer afer
CTGGGTTTTAAACACCAGAGGCTCAGCCTCAAAACTCACATCTACATGTCACCACAGTAGGACAAACTGACAGACAAGTTTTTCCTGCTGTTGGAGACCTCTTGTATCACCCCCACAGTAAGAAAATTGTCATTCTTGGTTAATGTGACTATAAATGAAGTGACTATTCTTTAATTTATTCCTCATTAAACATTTAGAGACCTACTTTTTACCAAACTTGTTTCCACTGGGTCAGGTCTGACTCACAATGACCCTATAAGGTAGAGGGGAACTGTCCCATAGGGTTCTCAAGGCTGTAAATCTTTACAGAAGCAGACTGCCACATCTTTCTCCTGAGGAGTAGCTAGTGGGTTTGATGGCTTAACCATTGTGCCACCAGGGCTAGTCTATTGTTTAGCAGTCCTGGACATGATACTGAGAAGACAGAAATGAGTAAGACACTATCCTTGCCATTAAAGAGCTTACAATCTAGCAGAGGGGAAAAAAAAGAAACATTTAAGTAACTTGATAATTACCCTATGTGATAAATGGGAAAAGAAAAACAAAAAGTACATATGAAACATAAAAACAGTCCAGAGGAGCGACTGACTCTATCTGGTAAGAGTGAGGAAAGGCTTCACAGAGCAATAATTTCTGAAATGAATTTGAAAGATGAAGTTTACAAATCAACACAAGGAAGAGGATAGCTCTATGCTGAGGAAATGGACTGTTTAATGGGATTAATAAGCAGATCAGTATTGACAGAGCCCAAAACAGAAGGGGATGGCATGGAAACTAATGAATACAAAGACTTATTCAATGATTATTAAGGAATCTACAGGCTATGCTATACAGGATAGAATTTACTTACTATAAAGATCAAGGAGAAAATTCATCAGACTTCTACTAATTTTTTATTACAGTTCAAATAAACATTTTTCAAACCAAAAACCAAATTCACTGCCGTCAAGTCAATTCTGACTCATAGTGACCCCTCCTTGGGATTCCCAGGCGGTATCTCTAAAGAACTAGATTGCCCAATCTTCCTTCCAAGGAGTGGCTGGCTGCTGGGTTTGAACTGCCAACCTTCTGGTTGGCAGTCAGATGCCTTAGGCACTATGCCACCATAGCTCCTAATAAACATTTGCTGTTGTTGTTGTTATGTGCCGTAGAGTCGGCCC
>NW_006921653.1:4809841-4810861 GCF_000298275.1 Orycteropus afer afer
GCTGTTGTGATGTGGTTATTCCCATGATGGAATTAGATGATTATGTTTTGAGCAGACAATCTGTTGAAAGGGAGTTTCCCTAGGAGTGTGGTCTGCTTCCAGTATATCTATGGACATTCCAGGAAAAGAGACATTCTTCTGTGGATCGGGATTCTGTTGTGCTGCCTACAACTGTCCATGAGTGAACAAACCACCATTTGGCCTGGAGATCTTGGATTCGTCATTCTTTGGAGTCAACAGCCGGTGTACTGCCTGCCAGCCTTGAGCTCCTCGGCCCCTGCAGCTACAAGAGACAGGAAAAGCCTCCAGCTTGACGTTTGATCCAGGAACTTTGGACTTGCCAGCTTCTGTAAGTGTGTGAGCCATTTTCCTAAGATAAATTTCTCTATATATACATATATGTATAAGCTTTACTGGTTTTGTTTCTATAGAGAACCCAGTCTAACACATTTGGTACCGAGAGTGGTGTTCGAGACACAAAATCATAAGGATGGGCTTCCTCAATTGGTTCTCCAGTTTGATTAATCTTAAAGACACTAGTGACCCTGTCTCTGTTAGTAAAGAGGACCCTGCTAATCCATGGCGTGAGGTGGCAAAATTAATACGCGAAATAGCACCACCAATAGATCAAGTACTTGTGAGAAGTGATGCTCTGGGTGATCATATATTTGATACTTTTCTGCAATTTTGTCAGCATGAGTAGTATTAGAAAGCTGGTTGCTTGGTCCTACTTACACTAGACAAAGTGGTGAAAGAGCGAGATGAGCTTAGAGCTGCTGAGTCTCAGCTTCAGTGCCACATAAAAGACCTCAGCGCTTCCAGTTGTGCTCTAAAAGAATGCCTTATATATTCTAGTAACAGAGCTGTTATTGCTGAAAACCAAACCCAGAGTCTTATTGTAAGGGTGGCTGAATTACAACGCCAATTAAATTGCCAACACAGAATGGTGTCTGACGTTAAAGTGAGGATATTGATTGGGAAAAAATGGGATCCTGAAACCTGGAATGGGGACATATGGAC
>NW_006921653.1:4811875-4812475 GCF_000298275.1 Orycteropus afer afer
TAATCAGAATAGTCTGACATGTGTGGAATTATGGTATTGGTTACTTGCTCATGGTGTTCCTAGTAGTGAAATACATGGCAAGCCTACTAAATATTTACTTGATCTGTATAGACAGAAGAATTCTAGGTCACATGAACAGCAGCCTAGATTGAATCGCCAGAATACAGTGTCACGATCTCTCAATCAATGCTCAGACCTGAGTCAGTTTAGAGACCCACAACCCCTTGAAAGAAGGGGAGGCCAGGTCCCTTTGAGGAAAGACCCCACTACATTGCCAAAAATCTATAATGTCAATCTTTCTCCTAGCCTTCCCCAAAGGGATCTCAGGCCTTTTATAAGAGTGACTGTTCACTGGGGAAAAGGAAATAATCAGACTTTTCAGGGATTACTGGACACTGGCTCTGAACTGACACTAATTCCAGGAGATCCAATGCGTCACTGTGGCCCACCAGTCAGAGTGGGGGCATATGGAGGTCAAGTTATTGATGGACTCTTAGCTAAGGTGCTTCTCAGTGGGTCCAGTGGGTCCCCGATCCCATCCTGTAGTGATTTCCCCAGTGCCAGAATGCATAATTGGAAGAGATATACTCAGCAATTGGC
>NW_006921653.1:4815057-4816593 GCF_000298275.1 Orycteropus afer afer
AGGCACCACTCGAAAGTGGACAGCAGCAGCACTGCAGCCCCTTTCTGGGACTTCCTTAAAGGACAGTGGTGAAGGGAAATCCTCCCAGAATGGGCAGAACTTTGAGCCGTGCATATGGCTGTTCACTTTGCATGGAATAAGAAATGGCCAGATGTGCGATCATATACGGATTCATGGGCTGTGGCAAACAGCTTAGTTGGATGGTCTGGGACTTGAAAGGAACATGACTGCAAGATTGGTGATAAGGATGTATGGGGAAGAGGTATGTGGATAGATCTCTCTGAATGGGTCAAAGGAGTAAAGGTATTTTTGTTTCATGTGAATGCCCACCAAAAGGTGACCTCGGCAGAGGAGGACTTTAACAATCAGGTGCATAGGATGACACATTCAGTGGAAACCAGCCATCCTTTTTCCCCAACTACTCCTGTCATTGCTCAGTGGGCTCATGAACAAAGTGGCCATGGTCACAGGGATCGAGGTTATGTGTGGGCTCAGCAACATAGACTCCCACTTACCAAGGCTGATTTGGCTACCGCCACTGCTGAGTGCCCAATCTGCCACCAGCAGAGACCAACACTGAGTCTGCAATATGGAACCATTCCTCGGGGTGATCACCCAGCAACCTGGTGGCAGGTTGATTACACTGGACCACTTCCATCATGGAAAGGACAGCGTTTTGTTCTTACTGGAACAGATACTCATTCTGGATATGGATTCGCCTTCCCTGCACGCAATGCTTCTGCCAAAACTACCATCCATGGACTTACAGAATGCCTAATCCATCGTCATGGTATCCCACAAAGCATTGCTTTGGATCAAGGGACTCATTTCACAGCAAATGAAGTGTGGCAGTGGGCTTATGCTTATGGATTCACTGGTCTTACCATGTTCCCCATTATCCTGAAGCAGCTGGCTTGACAGAACGATGGAATGGCCTCTTAAAAACACAAATACAGCGCCAGCTAGGTGGCAATACCTTGAAGGGTTGGGACAGTGTTCTCCAGGAGGCTGTATATGATCTAAACCAGTGTCCAATATATGGTTGTTTCTCCAATAGCCAGGATTCACAGGTCCATGAACCAAGAGGTGGAAACAGGGGTAGTACCACTCACTATTACCCCTAGTGACCCACTCAAAAAATTTTTGCTTCCTGTCCCTTCTACCCTATGCTTTGTGGGTATGGAGATCTTAGTCCCAAAGGGAGGAACACTCCCACCTAGAGACACAATACTGATTGCATTGAACTGGAAATTAAGAATGCCACCCGGCCATTTTGGCTTCCTCATGCCTCTGGATCAACAGACAACAGACAAAGAAAGGCATTACTGTACTATCTAGTGTGACAGATCCTGATTACCAAGGGGAAATTGGATTGGCTTTACAAAATGGAGGTAAAGAAGAATATGTCTGGAATACAGGAGATTCTTTAGGACGTCTCTTAGTACTACCATGCCCTGTGATTAAAGTCAATGGAAAATTACAGCAACCCAATTCTGATATGACTGCTAATGGCCCAAACCTTAGGAATGAAGGTTT
>NW_006921653.1:4817448-4832524 GCF_000298275.1 Orycteropus afer afer
TGTATATATACATATATATATATATATATATACACATATATATAAGCCTTACCGGTTTTGTTTCTTTAGAGAACCCAGTCTAACACAACAGGAAAGGAAGAAAAGACCGAAATGGATGTCAGAAGACTCTGAAACTTGCCCTTGAATGTAGAGTAGCTAAAGCAAATGGAAGAAATGACCAGATAAAAGAGCTGAACAAAAGATTTCAAAGAGCAGCTCAAGAAGACACAGTCTTCTTATATTTGTTATAAATATATTTATTATTATTATAATGAAATGTGCAAAGACATGGAGTTGGAAAGCCTAAAGGGAAGAAAATGCTTGGCATTTCTTAAGCTGAAAGAACTAAAGAAAAAATTTAAGCCTCGAGTTGCAATATTGTAAGGTTCTATGGGCAATATACTGAATGATGCAGGAAACAGCAAAAGAATACACAGTCACCATACCAAAAAGAATTGGTCAATGTTCATCCATTTCAGTTGGTGGCCTATGATCAAGAACCAATGGTACTGAAGGCTGAAGTTGAAGCTGCACTGACAGAATAGGCGTAAAACAAGGCTCCAGGAATTGACAGAATACCCACTGAGATGTTTCAACAAATGGATGCCCTGCTGAAGCCAACTGATTGGAAGAGATCCATATTTTTACCCATTCCAAAGAAAGGTGATCCCACAGAATGAGGAAATTATCAAACAATATCATTAATATTCCACACAAGTAAAATCTTACTGAAGATAATTCAAAAATGGTTGCAACAGTTATACTGACATAGAACTTCCAGAAATGTAAGCTGGATTGAGAAGAAGATACAGAATGAGATAACACTGCTAATGTCAGATGGATCTTGGCTGAAAGCAAAGAATACCAGAGAGATGTTTACGTGTGTTTTACCGACTATACAAAGGCATTCAATTGTGTGGATCATAGCAAATTATGGATAACATCGAGACGAATGAGAATTCCAGAACACTTAATAGCACTCAGGAGGAACCTGCACATAGCCCAGGAGACTGTTGTTCAAATAGAACAAGAGGACACTGCATGGTTTAAAATCAAGAAAAGAGTGTGTCAGGGTTGTATCTTTTCACCACCCTTATTCATATCCGTATGCCGAGCAAATAATCCAAGAAGCTAGACTATATGAAGAATGTGGTATTAGGATCCCAGGAAGACTCATTAACAACCTGCGATATGCTGATGACGCAACTTTGCTTGCTGAAAGTGAGGATGACTTGAGCACTTACTGCTGAAGGCTGAAGACTACCATCTGCAGTATGGATTACATCTCAATATAAAGAAAACAAAAATCCTCACAACTGGACCAATAAGCAGCATCACGATAAACGGAGAAAAGACTTCATATACGATCAACACCAATGGAAGCAGCAGTCAAGATATCAGATGCAAAAGACCTCTTTAAAGTGCTGAAGAGCAAAGATAACTCCTTGAAGACAAAGGTGTGCCTAACCCAAGCCATGGTATTTTCAGTTGCCTCATATACATGTGAGAGCTGTACAATGAATAAGGAAGACTGAAGATGAGTCGATTCTTTTGAGTTGTGGAGTTGGAAACTACTACTAAAAGTACCACGGACTGCTAAAAGAACTAAGAACTCTGCCCTAGAATAAAGTGCAGCCAGAATGCTGCTTGGAAATGAGAATGGCCAGACTTCATTACCTACTTCGGTCGTGTTATAAGAAAGGACCATTCCGTGGAAAAGGATATCATGCTTTGTAAAGTGGAGGGTCAATGAAAAATGGGAAGGCTTTCAAGGAGATGGACTGACACAGTGGCTGCAACAATGGGCTCAGGTATAGCAAAGATCGTGGGGCTGACACAGGATCAGGCAGTGTTTTGTTCTGTTGTACATAGGGTTGCTATGAGTCAGAGATGACTCAACAGCACCTATCAACAACAACAACAACATCATTATTGTACTTAAAGTTTTCTACTCTTTTCCCTCCCAGCTACCCTTTCTTTACTCATTACTCACTTAAGATATACAGCCCTATATCCTAGACCAGCACCCTCCGAGGCAATGTCCAAAGCTAAGCTGATTATCTTCTCCAAACTAGGAATCAGTTTCAAAACCTCAGAAGTCCTCTAGTGTTCTAATTCTAAAATGTTCACAATCATTCCAACACCAAACATTGCTACAATATCTCTACATTTACTGCTACCATGCCAGACCACACCTTCACCACTTGAAACCTGCACTATTATTACAGCTCCACTCTATTCTGCAATATGCAGATGACATAACTTGCTTGCTCAAAGTGGAGAAGACCTGAAGTGCTTACTGATGAAGATCAAAGACTACAGCCTTCAGTAGGGATTACACCTCAACATATAGAAAACCAAAATACTCACAACAGGACCTATAAGCAACATTATGACAAATGGAGAAAATACTGAAGTTGTCAAGTATTTCATTTTACTTGGATCCGCAATTAACACCCATGGAAGCAGCAGTGAAGAAATCACAGAGTACTGCACTGGGCAAATCTGCTTCCAAAGACTTCTTTAAAGTGTTAAAGAGCAAAGATGTCACTCTAAAGATTAGGCTGGGCCTGCTCTAAGCTGTGATCTTTTCAATAGCTGCATATGCATGTGAAAGCTGGACAATGAATAGAGAAGACCACAAAATAATTCATGCATTATAATTGTGGCGTTGGTGAGCAATATTGAACAAACCACAGACTGCCAGAAGAATGAAAAAAAATCTGTGTTGGAAAAAGTACAACCAAATGCTCCTTAGAAGCTGAAAATGGCCAGACCACTTTAGTCATGTTGTTAGTCCCTGGAACAGGGTGTCATGCTTGGTTGATCAGGGAGAAAGGGGAAGACCCCCAACAAGATGGACTGACACAGTGGCTGCAACAGTGGATTCAAGAATAACAAAGATTGTGGGCATGGCATAGGACCTGGCAGTGCTTTGTTCTGTTGTACACTGTGTCACACTATGAGTTAGAACTGTTGTGACAGCACTCAACAAGGAGTCAGTCTTACAAACCTCATCTGACTGGTCCTTCGGAATGTACAGCTCTTTTTCAAGTAATTAACTGGGTTCCAGTAATTAACTCCCATCTCTTTAAAAAAAGTTATAGCTAATCAACACATGGAGTACAAAATTTGGTTAATACTTAAGTTCAGTTTTATGTATATGGTAAAATCTTTGAAGGAGGGAGCAGAGAATTGCAAATTTCTTCTGTAACTCCAGTGCTGACTGGCTACATAGCAGTTTGCGGGTTTGCACAATACTTGCAGGGATGCTATCTTAAGTCCACTTTATGGGTGAGGCACCTGAGGTCGAGTCCAAAGAAGCTTGATTTGTGAACAGATCTGGGGTCACTTTCTTTCTGTCTCCTAATTCAATACATTGCCTGGCTTGCTTAGTTCCAGAGTACTGACTCATATGCCTGCCTTTTGTCTTTATTACTGAGCAAATGACTTCACACGGTCAAGACCTGTCACGAGATAAAGACCCCTGTAACACCAGTATTGCAGACCCAAACCAAACCCACGGCCATCCAGTCAATTCCAACTCATAGCCACCCTACAGGAGAGAACAGAACTGCCCCATAGGGTTTCCAAGACTGTAAATTTTCAGGAAGCAGACTGCCTCATCTTTCTCCCGCAGAGTGGCTGTTGGGTTCAAACTGCCCATCTTTTTGTTAACGGCCCAATGCCTTAACCACTGCGCTACCAGAGCTCCTATACTGCAGACCCAGGAGATCACAAATCCAATGACCACTTTCTGTTCTATCAGCCACCTTCTATTCCTGTAGAAGATGAAGAGACAGGGAAGAAACAGGCAGAGATGAAGGAAGACTGGAACCTAGAGGCGGAGACATCACTTCCGATTGCCACGCTACACCAAAAAACCCAAGAGGTCCTCCAGCCCCTCCGCAAGCCACAAGAAAAGGCAAAGCACATATCAAGTCTTCCTCTGCGCTACCAGAGCAGGACAAAGCCACAAAAAGAAATTGCTCTGAAAAAACAGAGTTCCCCACTCGTTCCTAACTCACCGGCCAGGAGTGGCGTGGACGGCGCCATCTTATCCCGGAAAGAGAAACTCATGCGTTCGGGTCAGAGTTCACAGGAGCCGAACCCGGCCCCACCACGTCTCCTCAGGCTTTGGACCGCGCGTTGGTATTTCCGGGGCCACTAGCCTTCGGGGCCACTTTATTTCCGGTTTGGAGAGCAGCGGTAAAGGAGTCCGAATGCGCATGCGCAGCTCTAGGGCTCCTTCATAAAGGCCGTGGGCGGCCTGGAGAGGGCTAATGCGCCCGCCTACTCCCTCCTCTCTTATTTCCCCAGCGGGCGGAGCTTGCCTAGTGCTGACGTTGGCAGCCGAACCCGAAGTAGTTCGAGGCAGCAGTCTGCACCGTCCGGCTGTCGCGTTGCTCTTCCTCTTTCACTCCACGCTCCCGGCGGCGGCGGCGGCGGCGCGAGAACGTCCCGGAGGCCTGCTCTCTTCCTTCCGCGTGTCAGCCCCGCTTGACCGGTCGGTCCAGCGTCGTCTGTCGGAGGCCTGCGCCCCGCTAGTGCTCAGCCCCCGCGCGCGCCGCGCCCAGGCCCATCGGCTGGAGCTCGTGCCCGGCCTGAGAACTTCCTCGCTCCGGCGGCGCGGACCCCAAGAGTGAAACCTCGCAGCGCCCGAGGGGAGGCAGGCGAGCGAGTCCGAGGGGTGGCCGGACAGGTGGTGGCGCCGCGAAGATGGTGGCTAAGCAGCGGATCCGTATGGCTAACGAGAAGCACAGCAAGAACATTACCCAGCGCGGCAACGTCGCCAAGACCTCGGTATGGAAAGAGCGGGTGTCCCACTTCGCTCCGCAGCCGTGGCTGAGGCCTGGACCCCGGCTCCACGTACCGTGGAGGGTAGGGTCCCGAGACAGCGAATCGGCCGCTGAGCAGCGGGGCCCGACCAAATGGGTGCCAGAGCTGGGAAGCTAGGGAACCGAGGGGAGGTTAGGGGCCTGACGACCGGCTGCTGGCTGTGGGGGCCCTAGGCTAAGTTGTTTCTCTGCGTCTGAAATGGTGCGTTTTCCTTTTGCAGAGAAATGCCCCCGAAGAAAAGGCTTCTGTAGGACCCTGGTTATTGGCTCTCTTCATTTTTGTTGTTTGTGGCTCTGGTAAGTGTTCTGGGGGTTCCCACCGGGTAGGGTGTTGGGTGGATGATGGGTTTGGGATGACGTGGTGACCTATCAGTGGTGAGTCCTACTCGCGTAGTTCCTAACCCACCTGCCGAGAGTGCCACATAATTCTGTTTCATCTGAACCAAATTATCTGTCCCACATAAGCACAGAAGATAATGCTCCAGAAACTTCCCCCAGCTTGACTTGTACTCAAAGGAGATCAGAAAGGAGGTCATGGTCAGGCTTTTGGTAAAGATCGCCTTGGAAGAAATTTAAGACCAAAAATTTAAAAAACATGCAGAATGAGAATTCGAATGTTTGGAAACTTAGTGCATTTGCAAAGAAGTTGTTTATGAAATTGAAGTGCATGTACATGAAATTATATCCATATGGGTGTTTGGACTTGATTTAACATATACCAGAATCTAACGTCTTAAGTCAGAGATGGGTATAAAATATTTCTTATGTAAATCTGGTGCAGAGTTGACTCACTGTAGAGGAAATGTACCTGATTTGCAATTTAATGTGTGAGGTAAATTTTTTTAGATTTTTTTGAAGTTTGACATTGCTGTTAGAGAATGGATTCTTGCCTTCTCAAATGGATTACAGATTGCCTTTCTTTTAGACATTTATTACCTTAATATGCAAGTTAATATTGAAGTTCATGTTTTTGTTTCTCATTCTGACATTCTAAAGTTAGCTAAGATTTGTGTCTAGCATTTTACTTTACTTTTCTCCTGAACTTAACAATTGGAAGCTTTCCTGATAGATGGCTAAGAGCCAAGCAATTTATATAACCTAAAGATAATTGAATTTCAGTCTTGTGAGAATAAGGGAACTTGCAATGTTGTGAGCCAGGTCTTAAAAGGACTCTTAATTGTTTAGGGATAAACCAAAATAATTCTGTACTAGAAAAACCTGTTTACTTTGGTGCCTTAAGTTCTTTCTGAAATGATTACCGTTCTAAGCTTTTTGGACACCCAAGATAAAAAACAAGCAGAGATTTTGAAAGAATAATTTATGGGCATTTTACTGTTTTATTAAGGTAGGTATGTCACTTTTTTTATTTTTTTTTAATCTCCATCTTGCCTTCTTATTACGATGAAGTACATAGCATTTTTGAACTACCTTACTATTCAGTCATCAGACCCATCTTATTTAAAGCTTGTTTTAATGTTTGGTTTTTCTCTTCACAGCAATTTTCCAGATTATTCAAAGTATCAGGATGGGCATGTGAAGTAACTGAACCTTAAGATGTTTCCATTCTCCTGTGAATTTTAACTTGAACTCATTCCTGATGTTTGATACCCTGGTTAAAAACAATTAAGTAAAGCATCCTGCCTCAGAATGACTTTTCATATCATCCTTCATGTGTCATTCCAAGGTTTCTTCACCAGTCATTCCAAGTTTTCTAGTCCATACCACAGTGCCTTGCAGAAGCACCACATGATTAAAGCAATAAAATTTGATTGTTAAGCTACAGTAGTGGACTTTACTTATTCAGTCAGTAAAGAGGAAGTTTTTCTAGTTGGTTGGTAAAACTGTATGCCGTACGGATAATTAATTCAAATCTATGTAGAAAGCATCTAGATTTTGTCAACCCTAATGTGTAAATGCAATTAGCTTAATTTAAAATTTGGAATCTATGGTTTTTATGTAGCTAGGCACTTTATTACTACTATCTCTTGAATTGAAAGCACACGCCCATATGGGATCATGTAACTGTTCTGTAATAGTGCTTATAAATGGAACAACACATTTAGCCTAGTTTGATCATTACCTTTCGCACCTAAAAATTTTAAAAGACTTCTAAATGCATAATACAAAGGGAGATGTATATAGCCACAACATCTATTTTAACAATATTGTTTCTATTAACTACCTTGAATTTTGCATGAGTGAATATACTAATCTAAGATGCCATAAAAATAAAATAACTTGGTTGACTGTTTTGTAATATAGTCATTGCAGATTCAATAAAAACTACCATGGTAGAGCAAAGTCAGGGAAGATTTGTTTGTTATCGTTGATTTCACCAGGATTAAGGTATCAAAGGGGTTTACTAGATAAAATTTTAGGGAAAAAATACTATTAAAAAAATGAATGCTTCATCAGGACATGCTATTGAGTCCAGTGTGCCATAAGACAGCATGTGAATAGCCCTTTTAATACCAAAAAAGGCACATTTTACAACATTAAAATTATACTTAGTTTGGAAATGCTTTTTATATCATGATTAAAATGTAATTAGGATTCTAGATAATCAGGCTAGAATAACATCTGGAATTAAATGGATTTACTGATAAGTATCAGTCTTTAGTCTTCCTTTGTATGATTTTATAGGTTTGATTAGTTGATTTTCTTTTTACTAATGGTAGGGGTAAGAGTGGTATAAGGCAGGTTTTGAGTTTTCTAGTAATGTTGAAAAACTAAGTATTGGTTATTCATACACTTTGGCATAACTTGGTGAAAAAAGCCTTGAGGGGTGTCTATGTATTAATTGGAAAGAAAGCTGCTTCTCTTTGCTTTGATAATTGCCTCAGGAGATCTCTTTTAAAATAAGCTGTTTTAAAAGGAACAGAAGAGAAATCTGCTACCTAGTGTGTACACAGTGTGAACCTCATAGAGAGCTGATACCCTTGAGTATGGGTGAAAGTGAAGGAGAGGAGGGGTTAAGAATGTTTAGGAACTTAACTTTTGGAGTTGGCTAAGCTGCTCATAATGAAGAAATAGGAAAGGAATCAGCTGACCTTGGGCCAGCTGCTTTTTAACTGCATTGTTACCTGCCTTTCCTACCAGTAAATCAACCCATGTACCCGTTTCCTACCTTGAAACAGTTGTCTTGGTTACCTAATTCTATTTTATTATAACTTTAAAAATGAAAGTTAATTGCTCTGAGTTCATAGCAGGTGCCTTAATTTTTGCTTAGAGTCAAACCATTCCATATCAGAATTTCTTTTCATTTACTATAAGAAAATTGACTGGGGCTTTTTTTTTTTTTTTTTTTCCCCACATACAATGTCTTGATTAATTGGACTGTTAAATTGCTATAGATGGCAATCTTCACATATGTAAAATTGCATTCCCATTGTATTTCATGTATAATTTACCAATTGAGTACATTTTATATTAAGGATGAATTATGCATGTTTGGGTAATTGAAAACCATGTCTTTCTTGATTTGTCCTTTAAAAATAAAGTTCCCTGAATACTCATTTCTTCTAAAAGAAAATGATCTTACACAGTTCTTATCTGAGTGTATTTTTTATAGTTAATAGAAACTGGTTTTTAAGGTGCCTAGTTCTTGAGTTAAGATAAATAGTATCCAAAGGCACAGATGAAAGGTTTATAGATGTAAAGTTATAAAAGAAAAATGCACTATGAATTACATACTTCACTTAGAATTTACCCTCTTATTACTATCCAAGTCTGGTTCAAGGGAAATTCACTTCTTTGATCTCCCTTCCCCAATTGAATTTTATGTATCACCTAATACAGAGCACAGTGTATGAATACTTTATTGAGGTTGTCTACATTATCCAACTGCTCTTTGATTTAACATCTCAGGAAGTTGTCTGCTATTTCATTTTATCTGTCAGGTTGTATATAATGCTCAAAATAATTAATTGGACTTCCAAAATAAGTAAAGATTTTACTGTAACAGATTTCATTGTAATGGCTTTGAAGTACATTAAAGAAAATGTGAGTACTCACCTGCGCAGGGCCATGGTTATTGTCGAAGGTTACTGGAGTTCTGTTGGCACAAAGGACTGCTGTGTAGAACTCGATTATATCCTTGGGCGCAGTAGCAGTTTTATCAACAAAATACTGTATTTTAGCTTCTGTGATATTCAGAACATTATCTAATGCTCCATTTAGAAATTGTTCTCACATCTAATTTGCCTTTACCTACCTTTTTAGTTGATAATTTGTTTTAAAAAGTAAACAACTTTCAAGAGGAAAGAGTTTGCTTCAGCAGCAAACATCACTCCCTCAAAGCCTTTCTAATCTTAATCCCATTCCCCTCTACTTTAGCACTCCTAATTGCTAGTATTGCTTTATCTTCGAGCTGGATTAGGACAAACATGTCTTAATTTGGAAACAGTACTAACAAAGGAAAAGAGTACTAAGGGATAAAAATATCAACTCCTTTCTGATCTTAGATAATATATATCACAGAATCATAAAGCTGGGAAGGACAATTTAGGCCAACTGCCTCAATTTACAGAAAAACACATTCATTAAGTAACTTAGGGACCAGGTATGGAGAATAGAGATACAGTCCCAAAATGGAGGGATCTTTCCAGTAGTGGGAAGAACAGCCAATATGATGAAAATGTGACCATAGTTACAAGTGCTTCAAAGGGAAAGTAAAACAATGTCTTGCTGTCAAAGGGCTAGTTGCAGGTAGAGCAGAAACTAGAACCCAGGTTTCCTTACTCAACTGTGCTTTAAAGGAATGCCTGGGTGATGCTTAAGAGTTAGCATTCTTGGCAGCTAACTGAAAAGTTGGAAGTTCAAGTCTACCCCAGAAAGTCCACCTAGGAAGAAATGCCTAGCAATCTGCAAAATCTGTCATTAAAAGCGGTTCTACTCTTAAACACCTGGGGTTGCCATGAATCAGAGTTATGGGCAACTGTAGGAACCATGGGAATGATTGCAAAACTTCCACAAAGAACACTTCTGTTTTCATGGGATCTTGGTTTCTGCTTTTAGGAAAGTTCTTTAAAAATTGTTTTTCAAGTTGCCAATTCAAAGAAGAAAGAAAGGAGTGTGTCCTTGTAAGAATGCTTTTTTTTTTTGTCCTAATGAACTTTGGTGACAAATGAACTTGCATTTCCTGTGTAGCACAAGAATTCAGGATCAAATCGGTAATGTTATATATACACGGTGACATTCAAGAGTAGTTGAATTGGCAGAAGATGTATGGTAGATATATTTACAACAATTTAGGGAAAAAAAAACCTACTGAGGCTGCTTATGTACAACCAAAACCCTCATGGAATTTGGTTCCTTGGTTAAGTTTTAGGGTCATGGTTTCAAGGGATATGCCAGGTAATTGACCTGACCAGACAATGTGTTTAATGCTTCTGTTCTACCTTCTATTCATTGCATAGTGCCTGGGGTCTTCAAAAGCTTGCAAACAGCCATGGAAGGCACAACAATTGGTCTCTATTCACCTGGAACAAAAGAGGAAAGAATAGAGTCAGGAATAGAAGGAGGAGAATACAGAATGAATGGCTTATTGCCTCCAGGAACAACTGTCTCCTTTGCCATGAAACCAGAACTGGATAGTGCCTGGCTACCATTACTGAGCACTTTGATCAAAGATTCCATAGAAGAATCTTGATCATAAGGGGCAAAATGCAGAGCAGAATTTCAAATTCTTATGAACTATAGACAGGGTGGCTGAACACCTGGAAGTATTGACCTGAGATAATCTTTAAGCTTTAAACCAAAGATACCCCTGAAGTCATCTTGCAAAAAGGGCTTTGGTCACTTCCTTTAACTTCACAAGGGAGAGAGAGAGAGAATCAACACCAGCAGCTAAAGGCTGATTCCTATGAGGCAGAGATCAGATATGCCTCCACTCACCAACCTTTTTACCAATTACTGCACCCACCATCATGCCCACAGCTCTCTCTGTTGGGTTCGATAATTTGTTGCAGTGGCCACCTGGAACTCACAGACATTAGGATAATGGGGTTTATTAGAGAATTAACAGGACAATTGAGGACCAAGAATGCTCAAGACACAGTTCTTTGATCAGGGCAGCCTCCTCTCAGCTGTGCTCAAAGGCAGGTCTCTCTCTGGCGTTGGCCTCTGGGCCCTGTGACCTGTTGGCCTCTGTCCTGCTCAGGCAAGTGTTTACAAAGCTTTTTTAGCTCTTCTGATAAGGTGCTCAGAGAGGCACTCCAGTCCACCAGCAAAGGCTCTCAGCTTTGCTCCGTGGCAAAAGATGCTTTGTCTTGTGCTGGGCTCTTGGTACTGCTGCCACAGTTTCTCTGCTGCTCTTATCATCATCTTTCACCATCTCAGCAAAGTGTTACAGCTCTTTCTTTGTCTCCTGGGTTGAGGAAGTCCAGCGCAGGGATCTTGGGTCCAAAGGTGCCCTACACTCCTGGCTCTTCTTTCTTGATGGTAATAAGCTCCCTCTTTGCCTCTGGGATAGCTCATTTTATTTTAACCCTAGCAGATGGCAAAACTAACCAATCTCCACCTTAGAGCTGTTGTTGTTGTTAATGTGCCGTCGAGTGGGACATGACTCATAGCGACCCCTCCTTGGGTTTCCAAGGCAGTATCACTACGGAAGTAGATCGCCCCATCTTTCTTCTGAGGAGTGGCTCGTGGGTTTGAACCACCAGCCTTCTGGTTAGCAGTCAAGTGCCTTAGGCACTACGCTACCAGAGCTACTTAACCTTATTTGCACATGCCATGTACCTCATTTACATTATCAGCAAGCTATCCAATCCCTTTGGTGGGCCACAAGCATCTCACATTTGCATGGTCCCACCCAGTCTTCTGGTTGGTGTGACAAAGACCATGGCTAGAACAACCATATTAAGCAATTCACTGCACCACACATCTTAAAACTGAGTAATAGTGTAGCTTAACTAGTAAAAAAGATCTGCCTTGAGCATTATGCTCTTTTAAGAACTATCTATATATAACCAAATTCACAACAGCAACTTGAAAGATTAGATAGGAACCTTAGGGGGCAGTGAGTTTATGTTAATGAGGGAGGAACAACTGAGAAAAGGAGGGTGGGAATGGTCACACTGAAAATACAATCAGTGTCACTGAACTGTAGAAACAGTTGAATGGGTATATGTTTTGCTGTGTATATTAACAACAAAAACAAAATAAAATTTAGGAGAAAAACACAAAAAAGTGACTCTTTACAATAATTCTGCTATCATAATTTTATTGTATTTTGTTTTAAAATTTTTCATCTGTAATGTTGAAAATAATTCTTACCAGGTAGTGCAATAGCCAAAAAAAAAAAAAAATGCCATCGTGTACTCTCCACAGACACTTTTTATAACAAAGGCTCAGTAAACTATGTGTGACTTCTTTTACAGTGTGGGAATTTCTACCTTGAAATGTATGTAGAATTAGAATTAATCTGTTAACGAAATTGTATTGCTTGAATTTAATTGCATTGTTTTAAATTATTAAAACTGATTTCAGTACCATTGTCAAGGCTAGTAACAGGATTTTCTTCTTTTCTCGAGACTGTTAAGGAGAAAGCCTGTCAAGCTAGTAACAGGATTTTCTTCTTTTTTCACTGTTAAGGAGAAAGCCTGTCAAACAGGAGAATGAGAATAATTGATTTTAGAACTGGAAATTTAGAAATAATTTTGATTGGCTCCTCTACTTTACAGTTCAGGGAATTACAGCTAGGAGGCTATCTTTCCCACCATCAATAAGCCATTAGCAGACCGAGGATTAGAAAACTGGTCTTGTGATGACCAAACTGACTCTTTACTATGTTGAGTGCCAAGGAATTATGATTGTTTAGGAATGCCTTCTTTACTAAACTTCAATGACTTCCTGCTGCCATTGGGATGAAATAACCTTTAGCCTTGGCTGTGAGGACACCTTATAATATAGCCTCAACCTACCTTTTCAGCTTTATCCCACACAGCTTCTCTCCATCGACCTGTTGGACCCACAAGAGTCTATTTACATTTTTCAGATGCTTTAGTTTTTGTGCATTTTCCCCATATCACAATATTGCCTGTCTTTCAAAGCCCAGCTTGAATTTCACCTCTGACCTTTTCTCTTGCCATCGGGATCAGAGGCACTCTTCCTCTATGCCATACTTGTGAAGAGCTTAATGTCTCTGGACCAGTTAATTAGCATTTATTATATTTTGCCTGGTTTATTACGTTTACTCATTTTGTTTCTTAATTTCTAAACTACAATATGGAATCCTTAAAAATATTTTTTCCTTTGTTTTTTGTTCTTTCTTCACTTACATTACCCCAAGGCTAGTATGGTGCTTTACACACATAGTAGTGGCTCAACGCAAATGTGTGAAAAAGGGCAAAGAAATGCCCTAGGATATCAGAAAAATCTTTAAGAGATGGATCTTGTAAAATCCTCTAACACTTGTGCAAGAGACACCCCCACAACTTCTGGTGACCTCTGGTTAATGGCTAAGCTCAGGGCCAGAGTTCAGATTCTCTCTACCCTTGAAATAAACTCACCCCAGACAGGTTCCATATTTGAAAATACATCAGTAGTGATACGTGTCCTTCAGTCATATTTGAGAACCATTCATAACAAGTGTTGAGAAAACGAAAAGTGCTTTATCAAAGAAAATCGACACCTCACCACACCAGTCTGTCCTGTTTTAAAAGTCCAACAGCCTCTTGCTGTTTAGAGCAGGTGCTGTGGGCCAGCAACTGTCATCAGCAAAGTGCTGCCACCAGTCCCTTTCTAGGGCACAGGATGTTGCGAGGATGCCACTTAGATATGTGGTTATCCATGTCAGACCTGCGTGGACCCAGCAGAGCTCTATGCAACCCCAACCAGATCAAGTCCTTGAGAAGGGGTAGGCTTGTTCCCCTCACAGAGGGATTAATGCCCCACAGCAAGGCCACGCCACATTGACTAACAAGCTGCTGTAAAGCATTTAGAATGTGGTGTTTTCCAAACCAGATCTCATACACTGGGCAAAGGAGGCTCCTAGAGCCCTTCTTGGGGAAAAATGCTGTCCCCACAGACTCTTGCAGAGCACGCCTGACTTGCAGAATGCTTATCTCCTGGCACCCTGGGGCACTGTGTGACCTGGGAGAATTGTGAAGTCCCTGCAAATTTGTTTTCTGGAGCTTGGGGGACACCAATAAATGTGTAACTGCATCTGGAAGTGAGAAAAATGTTAATTTCCCGTAAAGTCCAAGTCATAAAGGTAAACAAACAGAAAATCCTAGCATGTGTCAGCCTAGCTCCAGCCTCGACTTCATGCGCACAACCTACTGTTAATTATGGATGTATTAATGGGGAAGGAAAGTGCCACAGAGAACAAAAATCATGCAGAAATCTAAAAGTCATTTCTGCTTGAAAGAGTACAGACAGCAACAGGATGTTTTTCAAGGCAAGAGCCTTGTGCCTTGCTAAACCTTACCATAAAATCCATCTGGGTTCCCAAACACATGCAGGGAAAGCTGAGCAGCTGAGTTTACTACCCAGCCTACACTGCTGTTCAAAGTGTGATCCCAAGACCAGCAGTAACCTGAAAGCCTGTTAGAAACAGAGATTCTCAAGTTCCATCTTGGACCCTGGGAGTCAGAATCTGCATTTTTACAGATCCCCAGGTGATTTGTATGCAAATCAATCTATGAGAAGTGTTGAAAAGGACTCTAAGTTGTAGTTCCACTGGGTAGTTCTTTGGCCTTAAACAAATCCCACAGGCTCCTTGGGCTTCATTCGCCTGTCTGAAGCAGAAGGAACACTTCCCCTTCTGTTTTATGGGGTTATTATGAACTGATAGTGATAAAGACTCTTTGAAAATTTCAAAATACCCTATGTAAATAAGAAACCACTGAAATTGTAAGCGACCAAAACAAGAGACTTCTGATAGGGTGAGGCAGCTTCCTCACTGCAAACCAAAAGGAACTGTAGCCTTTGTATTTGACTTGGCAGGAAGTTACCAACTGTCTTCCGATCGCCTGCTATTTATACATCTTGAAATATAATTTTTCCTCTCTAAAGTTTTGCTATGAGACTCGACGGCACATAAAAACAACAACAAAGTTTTGCCTTTGAATGGCTTCTTAGAACTTCCAGGACTGTGAATGCTATTTAGCTTTTTAGCCCTCACTACAAGATGTCTCGGAAGGAAGGTTGGGCAATCCTACTTCTGTAGTGATACTGCCTCAGAAACCCAAGGAGGGGTCGCTATGAGTCAGGTCTGACTCGATGGCACATAA
>NW_006921653.1:4833654-4840081 GCF_000298275.1 Orycteropus afer afer
AAATCCAAGATAAGCAGGTAAAGTGATAGACTTTTGCCTCACAGGCTGTGAAGACAACAATCTCAAGATCGGCAGACAATCCAGCAGGCCACTGGTCATAGGTCTGGGAACTGGAGATGATGATGAGCCAGATACAGGATCCAAATTCAGGAGAAAGCCACAGATCTTTCCCAAAGCTTTTCCATATATACTGGAAGCAGCCCACACCCCAAAGGACACTCCTTTCAACTGATTGACTGCTCATAGCAGATCTCATCATGGAGGTGATTATGTTGTATCAGATCTAGCATAGGGATGTCTACATCATAACTGCTAAACCACCTAGAATCAAGCCAAGTTGACACACAACCTTAACTATCACAGGTGTGAAAAGATCCTTGCAAATATAAAAGAGTTTTAAGTTCATAAAATAGTTTTTGAAAAGGTTGGAATTTCCATTAAAAGAAGGCATATGGCAAACAATAGACAGGCATATAAGTTGAACCTTTACCTTAGGTAGATACACTCCTTGGAGAGAACAATCATGGGAGAAAGAAGGGCTGCTTATGCACAGGGAGACAGCTCAGGGGGCAGGAATACATGGAGGGACGGACACAGGGAAGAGGTAACTATCCGGAGGAAGTATGAGGGAAGCTGTTGCATTGTGGTAAGTTGTAGTCAGTGTCATGAGACAAAGTGTATGTGAACTGCAGTATGGAAAGTGAATTTGCTCTGTAAATTTTCACCCAAATCACAATGAAAAAAAAAAAAAGACAACTCACAGTTTGGGGAAAAATATTTGCAAATCGTGTATCTGATAAAGGATTTGTATCTAGAATATATAAAGAACACTTACAACTCAATGGCAAAAAACAAATAACCCAATTAGAAAATAGGCAAATGATCTGCATAGATATTTCACCAAAAAAAGATAAACAAATTGTAGTTCCTTTTCATCCTTCCAGTTTAGGGATAATTTGAGCAGGTTTAATTTGTAGAAGCTGGAGGGAAGTGGTGATAGAGGGGTAGAATTCTTGCCTTCCATTTGAGAGGCCTGAATTTGAATTATGAACAGTGTACCTTATGCACAGTCACCCCCCTCCCCATTTTTCACTGGAGGTTTGCATGCTGCTACGATGCTGAATAGGGTTCAGCAGAGGTTTCATACTGTGTCAGGCTGGGTTCTCTAGAGAAGCAAAACCAGTAAAAGTTATATATACATATGGAGAAAGAGAAATTTATCTTAGGAAAATGGCTCACACACCTATAGAAGCTGGCAAGTCCCAAGTGCTTGGATCAAACATCAAGCTGGAGGCTTTTCCCGACTGACGTAGCTGCAGGGGCTGAGGAGCTCAAGGTTGGCAGGCAGTATACTGGCTGTTGATGTCAATGAATCATGAATCCAAGATCTCCAGGCCAAATGGTGGATTGTTCACTCACAGACAGTTGTAGGCAGCACAACAGGATTCCAATCTATAGAAGAGTGTCTCTTTTCCCAGGATGTCCATAATATAGTGGAAGCAGGCCACATCCCTAGTGAAACTCCCTTTCAATGGACTGGCTGCTCAAAACATATGCATCCAATCTCATCATGGGAATAACCCACATCACAATTGCTTAAACCACTCAGAATTGTGGTCCAGCCAAGTTGACACACAGCTTCAACGATCACACAGACTAAGACAGACTAGTAGGAAAGGCCTGGTAATCTACTTCTGAAAATCGGTCAATTAAAACTCTGTGGATCACAAAGGTCAGATTTGCAACTGATCATGGGAATGGAACAGGTCCAGGAAGCATTGAGTTCTACTGTGCACAGATCACCATGAGGCAAAGGCTGACTAATGGCAGCTAAACAACAATTTGTTGAAGTTAATATGAAATTATTAATTTTTCTTCATTTGTAGATCACACTTTAAATATATATCTTACAATGTGTCAGGCTTTTGAAAAAATGGCAATTTCTAACAAATCCTTTTTGTACCGTAAAAAGTTCTCTACTTATGCTTACCATCAACAAATAGTTGATATACTAGGAAACCCACACTAAAATATTTAGGGATAAAAATTCATGATGTATGTAACATCTGTAAATAGCTCAGGAAAATAATTTCATATATATATATATATTGCCCTGTGTAGTGCCTATGACTCTTGACTGCTAATCAGAAGGCTTGCAGTTCAAACCCACCAACCACTCCTTGGAAGGAAGGTTGTGCAATCTACTTCCTAGTGATACTGCCTCGAAAACCCAAGTTGGGGTCCCTATGAGTCAGGTCCGACTCAACAGCACACAACAATAACAACAACAATGTAATTATTATGTCTTTCTTAGGGAACAGAGAGAAAGAGAATGATAAAAATGGTATAAAATGTTAACAGCAAAGTCTGGGTAAAGGGCATATGGTCTGTCCTGTGTACTATTTTTGCAAGTTTTTAAATTGAAATTATTTCCAGTAAAAAGTATAAAAATTGCATATTTAGCAAAAGATTAAAAAGAGCGTCTCTTTTGTTTGTGAAATGCACTTTAAACAACAAAAAATATTGTACACCGATATATTAGTATTTGTGATGACAATCGGGTGCCACCTAGTGTTCAATTTCTGCAACTGCTAATCTTACAAATTCAAACCCAAATTAATACTGTATTTGGAAATGTCGTTTTGTAGGTTTTTTCGTGAAGGCAACATAAGATTATGAGAAGAATTTATGTGATCTCAAAATTAGTACAAAATAGCCACATGCTACTAAAATATGAAAAATACACCCATACATTGTGATTTTAAATGCAGAATTCTGCCTCCTTTAAATTTTATCAAAATCTTAAGAGAACATCTAAGTGGTTGGAACACACATTAAGATTCTGATCATTTAACAGATAGTGAAAACTAGGGGTTTGTACATAATCCACGATGTTTACAGGGCAAAGAATTTATGCTAAACGCAATTTAATGGGGGAAAGTGGTGACAGAAGGAAAATTATTCACACATTTTCCCCCTTTTTCTATAAACAACAGATGCTGTGGTCCTTTATCCAAGTAAAATGTAGTACAACCAAAGAACAAACTGGGTTTGACACTTGTCTTAAGGTAAATCAGCATCATCGTTTTGTTTTGTTTTTAGTTAATACTTTAAAATCAGCATTGAAGAAAATCAGTTTGCTTTAACACACTTCATCCATGCTAATGATGTTTTAGTTGGGCTTCAAAGATCTTGACCATAACCCAAATTGTACAACAGTTCTCAGAAAAATTGGAATGTCAGATGTTGAGTTCAGTTAAGATATCCTCAATGTGTTCACCATCATCAACAATGTCATCAAACTGGATTTTGGCATTATCTCCTGGGGCAAATGTAGCTTGTCCTGGAAGCTCACTATATGGCTTCAGAGGTCCAGCTTAATCTGCAACACAATGTAAAGTTGCATGACTTTGTTGTCCAGTAGTTTTGTAGGCCCACTGTATAATGCTGGAAATCATTATTGAAACTGACCTCAATTTTCTTCTGACCGTCAAAACACATTGCTGCCACCTGTCCATTTTTTTCAACATTTAGATTACCTGGGCCTGCTGGCCCATTGCCCATGAACACAAATTCTCTTATTTCAAATTCATTCTCATCCTTACTGATGTGCCTATTTTTATGATAATTGTTGGCCATGGCTTGCTTGGAGGTCTGGGTGTCCAACTTCCTGCTGTTTTTCCATACATCCTTCCAGGAGGGAGAAGTAGGCACGTTTGAGAGAGCTTTTGATTGAGGTTTCCTTAAGATCCTTTCTCCCCTCTACTGTTTTCATAGTTACACATTCTATTCTGTTCTCTCAGTGAATACCCTTTAAACTTAACCAGGTATATTTGAGGAAGTCAAAAATTAATCTTCATTTGTACCTTTTCCCTGAATTTTAAAATGCTTTAATTTCAATTATACCTTTTCCACATTTTATGTTCATGTTACCTAGGTTTCCCACCCACCCCCAAAAGTACCTATTATTGTTGTTTTATCAGCACGTGCTTTTTCTCATTTCTTTATCTTTACCTATTTCTTTGTTTACCATTCCTTCTTGCATCTCATTCCTTCTGAGTTTAATTTCCTTCTTCCTGAAGAACATCCATTAGTACTTTTTCAGCAACTATCAGTGAGTAATAAATTCTTTCAGTCTTTTTGTTTGTATGAATATGTTTTTATTTTGTCTTCTCAAAGGAGCTAGATATTGATAATGAACTGAAAAAATTTTAGCCACTTACCTCTCCAAATTCAATTCTCCTACTTATCTTCATTCTTTCCCTTCTGAATTCCTATTTCAAATATATTTAACCTTCCCATCCTGTTTTCTATCTCCTAATCTCTTTGTCATGACCTCTTTATTTCTCTGTCGTATTTTGAGTCATTTTCTTAAATACTGGGATATTTCCTGTGCTTTAACAATTCTTACAGTAAGCATATCTTTGGCGGAAGCTTGTGTTTTCTGTGAAAATTGTCTGTGCCTGAAATGTGGAAACGTTCTTCCACAGAAGAATGTTAGCATCTACAAGAGCCCAGGAGTATGACTAAACTCACACTTTTGTATTAATTTCTCATTTTGGAAATGGGTGGGAGTTCCTAAGTCAAGAAATTCTTACAGTAAACCTGGGTGAATTATTAGGCCCAGGGTTTTAAAATTCTCAAAAAAGATCTATGTGAAACTCAGAGACTAGAACAGACTTAGACAAGATTCTTGACATCTTTCTGACTTGGCGTACACATTTCATCCTGGTACATTCTTTCACAGAAGGTGTAAGCCTTCAAAAGTATCCATTTATTGCCATCCACATCCTTAATTCTTGTGGAACCAAGGTTTCTTTTGTTTTGTTTTGTTTTTTAGTATCTGTGCTTCTAGGACAGTCACGGGATTATCTCCTGTGCTATTGCTTTAGTTTTCCATTCCTTCTTCATTTTGGCATTTGGGAGGATTCTTCTTTCTAACTTGTGAGTTTGTTGTTAGGTGCCATCCAGTTAGTTCTGCCACACAGTGGCCCTATCTACAACAGAATGAAACGCTGCCTGGTCCTGTGCCATCCTCATCATCATTGTTCTGTTTGAGCTCATTGTTGCTGCCCACTGTGTCATTCTGTCTTGTTGAGGGTCTTCCTCTTTTTTTGCTGACTCATTTATCAGGCAAGATGTCTTTTCCAAGGACAGGTCCCTTCTGATAACATATCCAAAGTATGTGAGATGAAGTCTTGCCTTTTTCATTTCAAAGGAGCATTCTGGCTCTACTTCTTCCAACACATATTTGTTTGTTCTTCTGGCAGTCCATGGTGTATACAATATTCTTTGCCAACACCATAGTTAAAGACATCAATTCTTCTTCAGTTTCCTTAATTCAACGTCTAGCTTTCACATGCGTATGAGACAATTGAAAATACTATGGCTGGTGTCAGGTACACCATGGTCCTCAAAGTGACATCTTTGCTTTCAACACTTTAAAGAGGTCTTTGCAGGAGATTTGCCCAATGCAATATGTCATGTGATTTCTTGACTGCTATGTCCATGGGCACTGATTGTGAGTTCTAGTAAAATGAAATTCTTGACAGCTTCAATCTTTTCTCTGTTTATCGTGATGTTGCTAAATACCCAGTGGTGAGAATTTTGGTTTACATTGAGGTATAATCCATACTGAAGGTTGTAGTCTTTGATCTTCATTAGTAAGTGCTTCAAGTCCTCTTCACTTTCAGGAGGCAAGGTGTGTCATCTGCACATCACAGGTCATTAATAAGTCTTCCTTCAAACCTGATGCTATATTTTTCTCCATATTGTGCAGTTTCTTGGATTATTTGAACCCACAAACTGAGTAAGTAGGATGAAGGGACACAAGTATGATGATGCTCATATTTCCTGATTTTAAGCTGTGCACTATCACATTGTTCTGTTCAAATGACTCTCTCTTGGTCTATGTAATTTCTGCATGAGCACAAATAAAGTGTTCTGGAATTCTCATAGAATGCCTTTGCACAGTTAGTAAAACACAGGTAAACATCTTTCTGGTATTCTTTGCTTTTAGCCAAGATCATCTAACATCAGCAATGATATTCCTCTTCTGAATCCAACTTGAATTTCTGACAGTTCCTAGATGATATAGTGCTGCAACCATTTAGAAAAAAAAAATTTTTATTGTGATTTGGGTGAAAGTTTACAGAGCAAATTCACTTTCCATACAGCAGCTCACATATACTTTGTCTCATGACATTGACTGCAATGTCCCACAATGCTACAGCTCCCCTCAACACTTCTTCCCCATAGTTACCTCTTCCCTGTGTCCTTCCCTCCCATGCACTCCTGCCCCCGAGCTGTCTCTCCATGCATACACAGTCTTTCTATTCTCCCATGATTGATCTCTCCAAAGAGTGTATCTACCTAATGTAAATGTTCAACTCATATGCCTGTCTTTTGTTTGGCTGGAAGCCACAGG
>NW_006921653.1:4840249-4842434 GCF_000298275.1 Orycteropus afer afer
GCACCACATAGTTCTTCTAGTCTTGTAGTCATGTAGGCTGAAGATCACATGGTGTACCAGTCACTTGGAGTAATTATTTCCATGTGTCTTTGGTTTTCTTCATTGTCCTTTGCTCTGGATGAGGAGAGACCCATTGTTGCTGCAACCATTTTTTGAATTATGTACAGCAAAATTTTACTTGCATGTGATATTAATGATGTTGTTTGATCATTTCTGCATTCTGTTGAATCACCTTTCCTTTGAATGGGCACAATTATGGATCATTTCAGTCAGTAGGCCAGGTCACCATCTTCCAAATTTCTTGGCATAGTTGAGTGAGTACTTCAGTATTGCATGTTTTTAAAACATCTCAATTGGCATTCTGTCAATTCTTGGACCTTGATTTTGCCAATGCATTCAGTGCAGCTTGGACGTATTTCTTCCAGACCATTGGTTCTTGATCATATGCACCCTCCTAAAATGGTTGAATGGTGACCAGTCCTTTTTATTTTTATTTTTTTCATTATTTTATATTGCCATTGACATGAAGCAGCATGGGCCCATGAATATCGTTGTTTTTTTTTTTTTTTTAATTCTTTATTGTTATTTGGGTGATATTACTCTGTAATATCAGAGTAAATTCATTTTCCATTCAACACTTCATACACATTTTGTTTCATGACATTGATTGTAATCCCCACAATGTTACGGCTCTCTTCCCACTTCTTCCATATGATATAACCTTTTCCCTGTGTCCCTTCCTGTGCATTCCTGTCTTCTGAGTTATCTCCCTGCACAAATGCTGCTCTTCTGCTCTCCCATGGTTGATTGTTCTAAGGAGTATACCTACCTGATGAGAAAGTTTATGTAGTAGCCCTGTGCATTGTTTAGCTGAAAGTTAAGCCATGGGAGTAAGTTCAATTCCAGGCATGAAGGGTAACTAAGGGCCATAGTCTTGGAGTTTCTACCAATCTCTATCAGACTAGAAAACCTGTTGTTGTTGTTTTTTTTTTATGAATTTGAGTTTTATTCCACACTTTTCTCCCACTCTATCCATGATCTCCAATTTTGATCTCTTTCTGAGTGGTTGGCTGTGGTAGCTGGACACCGTCTAATTCTTCTGATCTCAGGGTCATGTAGGTGGAGGTTCCCATGGTCCACTAGTCCCTTGGACTAATTGTTTCCATGCATCTTTGATTTTCTTCACTCTTCTTTGCCCTGATGAGGAGACACCAATAGTTGCATCTTAGATGGCTGCTCGTAAGCTTTTAAGACCCCATTTGCTGTTCATCAAAGTTGGATGTAGACCACTGCTTTTCCGTACTATCATGCCAATTGAGCTGATGTCCCCCATGACCTTGGTCCCAAAACTGCAGGCCCAGTGACTCACTACCTTAAAGTGTTTGGTTATGGCTAAGAAGTTATCATAATCTTAGCCCCTGTTAGCTCCACTACATATATGGACATTTTTATAGCACATATAAATATGTATGTAGAAATATCATCTGCAAAACCTGTATGTGGTCATGGGTATATTCCCATTTGCCTACTCATAACTGATCATCTTGCCTGTCTACCTATGTATTCACCCACAGATTGATGTTTTTAATGTTTGTTATTACCAATAATACAGTATTGTGCATGTAATAGTATTTACTTTTATTGTCTGTACCTCTTGTGCACCTCTCCGAGTCTTCCTTTTCCTTTGTGATATTGGGCTTGTTACCCACTTTTGGTATATTGCCTTTTCTTTCATTCAATCAATATGTGTCTCTTACTTATTTGACTGCTAACCAGAAGGCTGGCAGTTCAAACTCACCAGTCACTCCTCAGAAGGAGTGGGCAATCTACTTCCATAGTGATACCATCTTGTAAACCCAAGGAGGGGTAGCTACTAGTCAGATCCAACTCAACAGCAGTGAGTTGTTTTTTTGTTTTTTTTTTTTAACCTAGCTAGCAATTTTTTACCTCCCCTCTGCTCTCATCCTTGGTAACCAACAAAGAAAGTTTCCTTCCATATGTAAACCTTTCCTTGACTGTTTATAATAATGGACTAATACAATATATATCTTTCTGTGATTGACTTACTCAGTATAATGTCCTCCAAGTTCATTCACATCATAAGGTGTTTCACAGAGTCTTCATTATTCTTTAATGTTGCATAGTGTTCCATTGTGTGTATTTACCATAGTTTGTTTATCCATTC
>NW_006921653.1:4842534-4843984 GCF_000298275.1 Orycteropus afer afer
TTGTAAATTTTGGTCAATGACATGAGACAAAGTATATGTGAACTGCTGTATGAAAAGTGAATTTACTCTGTAAATCTTCACCCAAATCCTAATAAAAATAAAAAAAATAAAAGCTTGCAAGTGGCCATCTAGATGCAAGGATGGGTCTCTCCATGTCCAGAGCAAAGAAGAATGAAGAAAACCAGAGAAAGACACATGGAAACAATTAGTCCAAGTGACTGGTACACCATGGAATCCTCAGCCTATATGACTATGAGACCAGAAGAACTAGATGGTGCCCAGCTACCACTGTCAACCACTTGGAGGGGGATTTATGTAGGAAATCCTGGACAGAATGGGAGAATAAAGTCAAATAAAACTCAAAATCATTTAAAAAAAAGAGGGGGGCAGTTTTGCTGGTCTGATAGAGCCTGATGGAACCCCTGAGAAGATGGCCCCTAGCTGCTCTTCAGGTCTAGAATTGAACCCACTCCTGTGGCTTCCAGCCAAACAAAAGACAGCCTATGAGTTGAACATTTACATTAGGTAGATACACTCCTTGGAGAGATCAATCATGGGAGAACTAAAGGGCTGTGTATGCACAGCAAGACAGCTCAAGTTGCAGGAGTGCATGGGTGGGAAGGACACAGGGAAGAGGTAACCATGGGGAGGAAGTAGGAGGAGAGCTGTTGCATTATGGGAAATTGTAGTCAATGTCATAAGACAAAGTGTATGTGAGCTGCTGTATGGAAAGTGAATTTGCTCTGTAAACTTTCACTCAAATCAAAATAAAAATTAAAAAACAAACAGATGTATGCCTAAGTGGAGAAACCATCCTGTTATCTGACATCAGTTGATCTCAGTAAAAGGAGGAAGAAACCAAAACCAAAGTCACTGCTGTCGAGTTGATCGTGACTCATAGCAATCCCTCCTTGAGTTTCTGAGGTGGTATCTCTAGGGAAGTAGATTGTTCAGTCTTCCTTCCGAGGAGTGGCTGGTGGCTTTGAACCACTAGCCTTCTGGTTAACAGTCAGATGCCTTTGTCACTGTGCTACCAGAACTCCTTATATAGAATAATTACTCAGAATAAACCGTATGTTCCAATTTTGTTGAGTTTTGGTTATTTTTAACCCACCAACTAATAGGACTGTTTTTGAATCTAAGTATAGAGAAAAATATGTAGGATTCTTATGTAATGTTTTAGCATTGGGGGTTATTTTTTGCCATAAGGAATACTTACATGATTTAAGGACAAAATATGTTTGAAGGAAAAGTAAATAGAAAAGGGATTGCCTCTTCACGGTATTTGTGTATTTATGCTAAGCAGCAATGTAGTCTTAGAACAAAGTTTCTCCTATTACATTGCAGTCATGTGTTAGACTTTGTGTTATCCTTGTATACTCTCCAAGTCTGTGCTTACTGTCTAACTAAATAAGAACTACTTGGCTAATTTGGGATAATTTAACTGAAG
>NW_006921653.1:4844084-4845546 GCF_000298275.1 Orycteropus afer afer
AGTTTGCTCCTATTTTTTATTTGATTAACATTATAGTTTTAGGTTTTACATTTAGGTCTTTGATCCATCTTGAATTCGTTTTTGTGTATGGTGTGAGGTATGGATATTTTGTTTCATTTTTCTGCAAATGGATATCCAATTTTGCCAGCACCATGTGGTAAAGAGACTATCTCTTCCCCATTTAATGGGTTTCAGATCTTTGTCAAAGATCAGGTGTCCATAGGTGGATAGATCTATTTCTGGATTCTCAATTCTGTTCCCCTAGTCTACTGGTCTTCCATTTATGTAGGTCTCTTATAGCTTCTTTTAGTAATGATTTGTAGTTCTCTTTACATAGGTCTTTTGTGTCCCTTCTAAGCTTTCTTCCTAAATATTTTATCTTTTTGGTAGCTATTGCAAATGGTATGTTGTTGTTGTTAGGCGCAGTCAAGTTGGACCCAACTCATAGTGACCCCTCCTTGGGTTTCTGAAGCAGTATCACTACGGAAGTAGATTGCCCAACCTTCCTTCTTAGGAGTGGCTGGTGGGTTTGAACCTCCAGTCTTCTTGTTAGCAGTCAAGTGTCTACACTACCAGAGTTCCTCCTGTAGTGAAAGTGCCTCCAAAACCCAAGGAGGGGTTGCTTTGAGTCAGATCCTACTTGACTGCAGTGAGTTTGGTTTGGGTTTCCGAGGGGTAAAACTTTATGGAAGTAGATTGCCCAGTCTTCCTTCCAGGGAGTGGCTGGTAGGTTTGAAGTGCCAACCTTCTGGTTAGCAGTCAAATGCCTTAGGCACTCTGCCACCAGACCTCCTAACCATTGGCATAAAGGCTAGGATTTACAATACATCACAAAATGGAGGACTATGGCTATAAGGGCCATATTAAGCAATTCACTGCAAATGGGTAAGCTGCTGGCTCTACTTTTTACTGATATTATGCTTTTGTTCTGTGAGATAAGAACAGTTTCCCAAACAGAGAGGCACTTGACTAGGGCAGTTTATATTTCAAATAGAAAAGAGTAAGGAGGTGGGGGAAATGTGTGGAAAGCATTCTGCTATCTCAAAATGTGGGGAGAAATGAAAACTTTACAAAGGAGAAAAGGGAAAAGACCGCTCTGAACTCTTTTGCAAGTAGAATTCTGAAGAGTGGAATTGCAGGTTAAAGATTATGTGCATATTTGGTTTTATTTTTGGTGAAAATATACACAGCAAAACATACACCCATTCAACAAGTTTTTATATCCACAGTTCATTGACCATGGTTACATACTGTACATATTTTATGTAATCAGTTTCATGGAGGCTGCATAAACCATTTTAATAAAATTCATATGGTAAGATGGAACATGATTAATAACAAGTGAGAAAGTATAGTGATATACTAAAATGGGAAAGGAATATGGAAAACAATAACTTAGTGGAATTTTTTATGATGATAAGATCATGTATGTTTTAAAAAAATTGTTTATATTTTGAGCAAT
>NW_006921653.1:4850154-4853666 GCF_000298275.1 Orycteropus afer afer
AGGTTGGGCAATCTACTTTTGTAGTGATACTGCCTGGGAAACCCAAGGAGGGGTCGCTATGAGTAGGGTCTGACTCAATGGCAAATAACAACAACAACATAAGTTGGAAAAGAGCTCTGGTGGTGTGGTGCCTATGGCATTTGACTGCTAATCAGAAGGCTGGCAGTTCAAACCATCAGCCACTCCTCGGAAGGAAGATTGGGCAATCTACTTCCATAGAGATACTGCCTCAGAAACCCAAGGAGGGGTCGCTATGAGTCAGATCTGACTTGATGGCAGTGAGTTTGGTTTGGTTTTGGCTATAAGTTGGAAGTGAGTCCATGGCAAGAGGATCAGGGAACATAAGGCAAGAAGACAGGGTTATTCACAGCCTGGGAGATGGAGGAGAAGAGACAAAAAGTAAGAAGTATTATCTAAAACAATTTAACAAAATCGACAGGCTACAAAGAAAAATTCTTCAAGACCACACACACACCAAAAAAAAAAAAAAAAGAAAGAAAGAAAGAAGAAAGGGTAGCATTTGAATATATGACTTTGAGTCTTCCTCTGTGTCTAAAGTTCATGAACAATACTTTGCAGCCTTAATGCACCCTAGGAAGTGTCTTTCATCATTGCCCAAGGGAACAAGTAAAAATCAGATGCATCAAAGGAGTAGCAGCTAATGTCTAGGCATCCCTGGTCAAACAAGAAAACTAGCTCCAAATTTCCAGGAAGGAATTCAACCACAGAAAATAACAAATGCAATCACCTCAGTAGTTAGCTGCAGACCTCCGGCCTTATCAGTGTCTTGTTTGTTGGTAACCTAGATTTTAAAGGCATCTGTCCCTAAACCCACCAAACCCACTACTGTGGAGTGAATCCTGACTCATAGCAACTCTATAGGACAGAGTAGAACTGCCCCATAGGGCTTTCAATGCTATAAATCTTTACAAAAGCAGACTGCCACAATTTTCTCCTGCAGAGTAACTTATGGATTTGAACTGTTGACGCTTTGGTTAGCAGTTGGGTACTTTAACCACTGTACCGCCAAGGACTTCTCCCTAAGGAGTCACTAAACAAGAGTCTGTAGGGCTTGTTGTCTCACTATGTGCTGGTGAAGTGTATTTCACAAGCCAGTTGCCTTGACATCTCTTACTATTTCATCTTTTCACTGACTCATTTTGCTTGCCTGTTCCAAACTGATTATTCCTTGCAGTGGGTGCCTTGTATTCATTTGGTATTATTATAACCTTGCCATGCAAGCTTCCCCTGTAACTGCCATTTCTATCATCCAGCACTTTAAGTACTTTGTTTTGGGATTGTTGGTTCCTATTCACTTGCAATTTCCACTCTTTGTAGTCTGATCCTTACCATGATCTGCTTTTTAATCACTTGCTCATTCCAATCTCATTACAGTGTGATCAAGCCTGTAGGGCTGGCCTGCACAAGATTATGAATGGACTTAGTATCTCTGCTGGCTCTGTTCGTGATGCTAAAGAGTAGGAAGCTAAAGAGTTAGGAATCTAAACTTTAGAACACCCTCACCAGAACCATTTGCTATTGAATTGATTCCAACTCCTGGTGACTCCATCACTGTCAGAGTAGAATGTGCTCCATAGTGGCTTCAGGATTTCTCAGAAGTGGTCTTTCTTGCTAGGCACCTCTGTTGTTGTTGTTATGTGCCGTCGAGTCAGCCCTGACTCATAGCGACCCCTCCTTGGGTTTCCGAGGCAGTATCACTACGGAAGTAGGATTGCCCAACCTTCCTTCCGAGGAGTGGCTGGTGGGTTTGAACCGCCAGCCTTCTGGTTAGCAGTCAAGTGCCTTAGCCACTATGCTAGGCACCTCTGGGTGAACACAAACATCCAAACTTTCAGTTAGTAGCCCAGTGCATTAACCGTTCACACTATCCAAGAACCCTAGAACACCACTATTAACGAGCTATTTTCCTAGAACCAAACCAAATCAAACTCACTGCTATCAAGTTAATTCCAACTCACAGTGGCAGAATAGAACAGCCCCATAGCATTTTCAAGGCTATAAATCTTTATGGAGACAGATTGTCTCATCTTTCTCAGCAGTACAGCTGGGTGGTTTGAACTACCAGCCTCGCAGTTGGCAGCCAAGTACCTTAACCATTGAACCACAAGAGCTCCTTTCACCTATGACAGATGTTCTCAATCTTTAGTTTTCATCAGAATCACTTAAGGGCTTATAAAACACGTATTATTGCTAGGCCAGACTCCTAGAGTTTTTGATTGAATAGAGACCTGGGCTGGGTTCAGAAAATTTGCATTTCTAATAAGTGCCTGGGAGCGTAGTGCCTAAGGCACTTGACTGCTAACCAGAAGGCTGGCAGTTTAAACCCATCAGCCACTCCTCAGAAGGAAGATGGGGCAATCTACTTCCGTAGTGATACTGCCCCAGAAACCCAAGGAGGGGTCGCTATGGGTCGGGTCCGACTCCATGACGGCACATAACAACAACAACATGACTGAAGTTCAATTGAAGAATCTGTGAGAAAGGGAGATAGAAAATAATAAATGCCAGAATACTCTTCATTTTGACAGGTGAGCTTTCTTTAAATGTTTCAGTTAAACTTTTATGATACACCTCATTCTTCATCATTCTGGTGCCCTGTTTGGGGGACCAGTAAGTGAAAATGAATAGAATTGGGTGGAAATGTAATAACTGGCTTAAGATTAACAACATCGTTTTTTTCTTATACATCTCCAAGTTTTTATAGGTTCATATATATGTAAAGGCAAAATATATGCAAACTTACTAATTTTGAGCCCTCTGATAAATTACTTAATATTAAGTAGCTTAGTATTAAGTACCTCCGAGGAGTGGCTGGTGTGTTTGAACCACCAGCCTTCTGGTTAGCAGTCAAATGCTTTAGGCACTATACTACCAGAACTCCCGTTTCATTACTTTGAGAATTCCTTAATTTATTCTGAGGGTTTTGGTGAATATTCCTTCGGGTGCTTTTTTTTTTTTTTTTTTTCCAGTATGAGACCTTGTTAAAATGTAGATTCTGATGCGGCAGGACTGGGAATTCTGCATTTCTAATTAGCTCTCAGATGACAGATATGCTGCTGGTTGTAGACCACACATTCAGTGGAGCAAGGTGACAGCCCATCTTTTATGTATATCTCAGAGTGTATCTCCTCTTCTACTACTTGCCAGTATCTTTCTCAAGTCTTATAAAGCACTTGCTTATTGTTTTGCAAGAAAACCTAACCAGTGCTAGTTGCTATCGAGTTGATCCCATCTCATGCTGACCCCATGAGTCTTATAGTAGAACTGTGCTGCAAAAGGTTTTTCTTTTCTTTAAACTTACTTTGTTGTTGTTATTGAGAATATACACAGCAAAGTATACAATTCAATAGTTTCTATATGTACAATTCAGTACATTAATTACATTGAGTTGTGCAATCACTCTCATCCTCATTTTCTGAGTTGTTTCTCCCTCATTAACACAAGCTCACTGCCCCCTAAGATTCCTATCTAATTTTTCCAGTTGCTATTGT
>NW_006921653.1:4853766-4856096 GCF_000298275.1 Orycteropus afer afer
AGATTCTTATACCCCATCCTATCAATATTGCTATGGCAAAGGGTCTGGGAATAGTGTTTACATAATAATAATTTTCCCTAAAACTACAGCTTCTGGTCTGACCCTGGGGTTTTCTGTTTCTTGGAACTGACTCCACATAGTTCATTCTCCAAAGGAACATATTGCCCAAGGCAAAGCAGTCTTGACTGATTAGCAAAACTCTTGTTTGACTTAAAGGTGACTTTTAGGAGACCTGCCTGGTCAAGGCTTAGGGTTAAAAAGAATATCTCAGGGCAATGTCCTGGATAGATCACCTCAACTCCATGGACCCCAGAAATGTGGATTCTGGGGGAATTAAAAACTGTTTCTCACTAATTTAGCATAACGTTTTCAAGATTCATCCATGTTGCATCAGTATTTCAGTACTGTTTCTGTACTTTGTTCCTTTTTATGGCTGAATAATATTCTGTTGGATATACCACATTTTTTTTATTCATTCATCAGTGGATGGACATTTCTGATTATTTCCAGCTTTTGCTATTATGAATAATGCTGCTATGAACATTCATATTCTGGCTTTTGTGTAGACATATGTTTTCAATTCTTTTATGTATATAGCTAAAAGTAGAATTGCCAGATAATAAGATAACTATCTGTAACTGTCTGAGGAAGTGACAGACTGTTTTCTAAAGTGGTTGTACCATTTTACAATCCCACCAGCATTGTATGAGGGTTCTAATTTCTCCACATCCTTAACAACACTTACTATTATTTGTCTTTTTTAAAATTATAGCCATCCTAGTGGGTGTGAGGAGTCCTTGGGTGGTAGAAACAGTTAAGCACTCAAAAGATGGCAGTCTGAACCCTCCCCCACAAGCCCCATGCTTCAACTTAATTCTTGACAGAAACTAAAAACTCACAATAAAACAGTTCTAGAAAAGTTTATGTAATTAGATAAGCCATAGCTAGCCTATAGAATGCTGCTCAAATAATTTCTTTTAGGAAGATCAGGACAAGGCTGATCTCTATGAGGTGGAGGTTAAAGATGTCCCAAATATCCAACTTTTCCAAACTGTCGTACTACTCCATCACTTTTCCAAACTGTCGCACTACTCCATCTCTATCAACTCCTCCTCCTCCCCTCAGTACTCTCTGTCTTATCTTAGGATTCCGTATTTTGCTGTAATGTCTCACAGAACTCACAACCCACCTAGGAAATGGCTCACATAGTTGTGGAAGCTGGCAAGTCCTAAATTCATAGGTCAGGCATCAATCTGAAGGATTCTCCTCATTCACATGGTTGCAGGGGCCAAGGAACCCAAATCAGCAGGTCAGACAACTGGCTGGTGTCTCAAGTCCCAAGAACTGGAGGTCAGATGATGATGTCCCAGATGCAGGGTCCAGAACATGAGAGCAAACTTTGCCAGAACATTCATATATCAGATATAGTCCATACCCTCAAGGAAACTAAGGGTGGTGACTTGACTCACACCCTCTAGTAATGCAGTGACTCAAGAAAAATCCCACCCTAATCCTCCCTCATCAACATAACAGACGACTCAATCAAAAATGGGACCATAACCCTAGCATATTGTTGTTGTTATGTGCTGTCAAGTCTACCCACTCATAGCGACCTCTCCTTGGGTTTCCAAGGTAGTATCACTACAGAAGTAGATTGCCCCTAGAGGTCAGGATTTATAATACATTACAAAATGGAGGACTATAGCTAGAAGGGCCATATTAAGTAATGCAGATACACAGACTTAATAAACCAATCCACGTCACCTCCTACCAATTAAGTAAAATGACAACCTTTTGGGAAATTTCCTGTTTATACTGTATATAACTGACTAAATTGTAATGTGATGAGCTCATCTCTTCAGAGGTGCTCCTTGTTCTCAGTTTTTTTCCACCCCCTAAAATATTTTAACTCTAACTGACTTATTGATCAGATATTTTCTTTTGATATCAGATAGAAGTACACAAATATCCTAAATTTTCCCAAGTATTTTCTGTGTGTGTTTTTAAACATCTATACTTCAGTGCATCTGAAGTTTATTTTCACGTATGGTGTGAAGGAGAGATTTGGCTTTATTTTTCTTCAATTCAGAAAGTACATAGAACAGTCTGATTTTTCATCAGTTTTGGCAAGGGCAATTCTAATCTCTGTACTCTTACTGATTATAATAAGAGAGTATTGCTTTGGATTTTGAAGAAGTCTCGTTTTTTTCTGATTAAAATGTTAATACTTGTTCACTGTAGGAAACTTGCAAATGATAGTAATACCTAAAACCTAAAATCAAAATGGGGGAATTATACTCTGGCAATCTACTTCCGTAGAGATACCACCT
>NW_006921653.1:4864231-4866521 GCF_000298275.1 Orycteropus afer afer
TAGTGCCTAAGGCACTTGACTGCTAACCAGAAGGCTGGAGGTTCAAACTCACCAGCCACTCCTCGGAAGGAAGATGGGGCAATCTACTGTAGTGATACTGCCTTGGAAACCCAAGGAGGGGTCGCTACGAGTTGGGTCCGACTTGACGGCACATAACAACAAACAACAACAACATTGTCAATTTGATCCCATAGAGATTGTTCTTAAAAGAGCACAATGCTGGCAAACCTTTTACAGTTGTTTGGTTTTAAAATGACTTCAGAGGATATTTTTTGTTTAAGGTCTAAAGATTATCTCAGGGCAATAGTTTCAAGGGTTCATCTACCATCCTTGGCTCCAGGAAGTCTAGAGTTCACAAGATTTTGAAATTCTGTCTGCCCCCATTTCATCAGAAATCTTCTATGAAATCTTTAATCAAAACGTTCAGTAACGGTAGCCAGGCACCATCTGGTGCTTCAATTACCACACACATGGGGTTTTCAATGGCTGATTTTTCAGAAGTAGATTGCCAGGCCTTTTCTCCAAGGAACCTCTAGGTAAACTCAACCCTCTGAACTTTTGGTTAGCTGTTGGGCTCATTAATCATTCTCACTGCCAAGGGACTCTACAAGAAAACACAGAGCTACAGTCATTTCTTTAATGTTAAATATTTGCTTTATAAATATGAAACTTATGGCTCACACCTCCATTACTAGGCCTTTCTTTGTACATAATGACTTTTTGTTTCAATATTGAATCACAGTGTAAACTTTTTAAAAACACTTTAAAGGGCACTTAAGCTTAACATGTATAATAGGAACAATGCACCTAACTCAAACAGAAGTAACAAAATGGACAGCTGTGGCCAAGTTCATGAATGTACAGATAAAGACATCTATATCACATTGCCACCTAGCCACCAGTGCATACAGGACATCATCATCAGCTATATGACACATTGTGATTTGTGCAGTATAAAAATATGAAAAAAAGAGTAAAATTATGAAATATAGTATATAAAAACAGCAAGAACAGTAGGGCAGCAAGGAAAGACATAGGGAACCAAACTATATACACTGTTTTCATTCATAATACCAAAAACCAAACTCACTGCCATTGAGTCAATTCTGACTCATAGTGACCCCCATTGGGTTTCCAAGGCTGTAAATTTTTACTGAAGCAAATCACCCCATCTTCTGCAGAGTGGGTGGTGGGTTTGAACTGCTGACCATTTGATTAGCAGCCAAATGATTGAAGCAGAACCATAACAGGAATGGAAAAAATTACAGATCACAGCCTTGCAATGGGAGATTTGGAAGAGGGGTAGTGAGCCCCTTCAGGAGCCTGACATAGGAGACTGGATAACTGCCAAGACTGGAGAGAGCAACACACATTCAAAGAAGTGTGGTTGGCTGCCATCTCTGAGCCAGGCACCCCAGTCTCCAACTCTGCTGTATAAGATATTTGTTTGCTATACAACCCACCAGCCACTCCTCGGAAGGAAGATTGGGCAATCTACTTCCGTAGTGATACTGCCTCGGAAACCCAAGGAGGGGTCGCTATGAGTCCGGGTCTGACTCCACGGCAAATAACAACAACAACAACATACAACATGCAGGAGCTCTGCTAGCGTAGTGCCTAAGGCATTTGACTGCTAACCAGAAGGCTGGCCAGTTCTAACCCACCAGCCACTCCTCTGAAGGGAGGTTGGGCAATCTACTGTAGTGATACCACCTTGGAAACCCAAGAAGGGGTCGCTATGAGTCGGGTCTGACTTGATGGCTCATGACAACAACATGCAACGTGCCCACTGTCCTTACTTTCTAAGAGGGAGATTAAGTTTCTAGCAGGATGTTGTTGTTGTTATGTGCCGTTGAGTCGGACCCGACTCATAGAGACCCTTCCTTGGGTTTCCGAGGCAGTATCACTACGGAAGTAGATTGCCCCATCTTCCTTTGGAGGAGATCAACCCATATTTTTCCTGTTCTGGTTACTGTTTCAATTCACTCACATGTTACAAATTCAGGTCCATTTGAGTTTGCTTCTTTAGCCATGACTGAATTGAGCAGAACTGGTTTGAAGCCCTTCTTCAAACTGAATTCAAACAATTCTTTAATCTCAGTCAGGAGCAGGTAGAATTTTTTTGTTTTCAGAGCACTCATCGCCCCCCTGGGGGAGGGAAGGTCTTATGGATCAAAGAACACATGCAAATTAAAAACCAGCACACTTTGGTGAAGAGAGTTACAATGTTTTCAAATTAATGGCTTTTAAAATAGAAATTGGGAAACATGAATATTTTTAATCAGTTTAA
>NW_006921653.1:4866621-4867524 GCF_000298275.1 Orycteropus afer afer
GCCATGAGTTAGAATCAACTTGATGACAGCTGGTTTTCTACTCTAGTCTCAGCCCTCAACTCTTCACATGTATACTGCACAGTATGGTAATTTTCCATGACCACAATTTCATCTCTTTTTACCTGCTAACACGGGAATCCTTAACCACTGAGGGATCCTGCTGATCTTAAGTTCTTGAGAATGCAAATAATCTTAGTTAACAAAAGAATCAGGCGTTAAGAGAGAGCTTGAGGAGTAAGGTTTTTTTCCCCTTATGCTTTTGACCTTGCATATAATTGCACCCAACAGCACTCCAGAAAAATGCTTTTCTATAGAATCTCCACCTCCTCCTCTTAACTTGTTAATTTTGCAGATAGACATTCTTGCAAACATTTACATCAAATATCTCAGGTAAAATTTAAGCTCATTCCTTCTTGACTCTTTCTCAGATATAACAGACCACAGTTGCTCACTTCTCTCACGGAATATTCTTGCATACCCTTCCAGACTTTAGTTGTAATCAATGTGTAGAGGTAAGTAACTTCTTGTTTGCTGGATAGCAGTGGTATCCCTGAATTGATAAGGAGCTTTTTCTTTTTTAAACTCATCTCTTCCTTTCTGTTGACAGAGCATTATCTAATTGTTGTTGTTGTTGTTAAATGCCCTCGAGTTGGACCCGACTCATAGCAACCCTTACTTGGGTTTCCGAGGTGGTATCACTACAGAAGTAGACCTTCCTTCTGAGGAGTGGCTGGTGGGTTTGAACCACCAGCCTTCTGGTTAGCAATCAAGTGTCTTAGGTACTATGCTACCAGAGCTCCTGTCTAATTGTTGTTGTTGTTGTTATGTGCTGTGGAGTCAGACCCGACTCATAGCGACCCCTAATTAGGCACTTATTAAATGCAGATGCTGAAATGGACACTA
>NW_006921653.1:4867883-4870609 GCF_000298275.1 Orycteropus afer afer
CTCTTAGTAGCTTTAGAGGTGCTGTCTTTGGGTGCAAGATATTTAATATTTACAAGTTGTCAGATGGCCTTATCTCCATTTTTATTTTTAATTAAGAATTTCTCAGCCTCTAATATTTGGAAGTTATAATAATTCTGTTGTTGTTGCTGGTTCCATTAAGTTGATTCTGACTCATGGTGACCCCATGTGTGCAGGGTAGAAGTGTGGGCCATAAGGTTTCCAAAGCTATGAGCTTTTGAAAGCAGATTGCCAGCCAGGCCTTGGTTCTGTGGTGTCTCTGGGTATGTTTGAACTGCCAGTGGCCATGTGATTGTTTTGAGCATAAAGTCATTCTTATCAATGATAGGTTTGCTAATCAAACTTATATGTATGTGAGAGCATGCATGTGGTGTGTGTGAGCATATCTAGTTAGAGCCTTGCCAAGATGTTGTATATGTACAAAGACAAAATTTCTCCTGTGGGAACAGAAGGTAAAAGGAGACTGCTTTCTGCCCCTTAAGGCTTCCAAAAATTTCCACTGTTGACCACAAAGAGAGGGAAATGGTGCTGTGGCTGTTGCTCACTTCTCCTTATTTACTAGGAACTGGACACAATATAATTAGGAGCCAGATCCTAGTAATGGGCAGAACTTCTCCATGAGGTCTCACTGTTCAGAGGAAATATCTGGTAAACTGTCTGGCACAGTTGCCATTTTAACTGAAAAATAATGGGGATGCTGAAACGAGTCTTGTTGCATTAGAAATGCTCATCGCTAAGTATGTACTGTGAATGACCAGCATTCACCATATTTAGACTTCTATGAAGGTATGTAATAAGAAAGTTAGTAGCCTTTTAACACAAATATGACAGTGCTTACATTTCTTCTTTTACTACTTGGGGATTTTTTTAAAAACTTGAGATAAAAAAGAAAACTAACACTATCTTGGTTATTTAACAAGTACCTACTTTCTTTTTAAGAACTTTAAAACAAAATCGCCTCACTGGAAACCAGCTGAGTGACCCTAGGCTATCCACTCAACCTCTCTGGATGTCTGAGAAGAAGCCTTGGTAGAACAGTGGTTAAGCACTTGGCTTTTAACTAAAAGATCATCAGTTTGAACCCCCCAGCCACTGCACAGGAGAAAGATGTGGCAGTCTGTGTAGATTTATAGCCTTGGAAACCCTGTGGGGCAGTTCTATTCTGTCACTATGAGTCAGAATCAATTCAATGGCAGCAGGCTTTCTGGTTTTGGGTGTCTGAGTCTTGGAGGTAGAACATGTACTCTGGAAGGCGTGTGCAAAATTATCCACTGGGGAGCTGGACAAAATGTTAAAGCCTTTGTTTACATTTTCTTTCCACCTAAAATGTAAGAAAAAAATTAATTATTTGATATACGGATCAATAAAACACAAGTACATAATTTTTAAATGTACAAATTTTGGCTGTGTATGCTCAAAAATGCTTTCCTTTTAAGGGCATATCATTTAAAAAAGTGTGGAGATCATTAATTCACATCTTTCAAAAATTGGGCTAGATTCAGTGTTTTCATCAAATTGCTGGTCACAACCTTTTGTTGCGTTTCACAATCAATTTAGTGGATTTTAAGAGTGAAATAAAATATCAAATATCAGAGTGTATTGTTCATAAATAAGATTAAATATTGTCTGTGTAACTTTTGTTTCAGATACACACATGCGTGACTACCAGGTTATGATGTAAAATATATTCCTTATGTGGGTTCTGGCTTAAAAAAAAAAAGGGAAATTAAAGCATCTGGACTAGAGCTATTGTTTTTAGGTGGTGTTGAGTCAGATCTGATTCACAGTGACCCCATGTACAATGCTGCCTGGTCCTCTGCCACCCTTAAAACCGTTGCTATGTTTGAGCCGATTGTTGCAGCCACTGTGCTGAGCCATCTCATTGAGGGTCTTCCTCTTTCTTGATGACCCTGTAGTTTGCAAAGCATGATGTCCTTGTCCAGGGACTTGTCCCTTCTGACAACATGTCCAAAGTATGTGAGACAAGTCTCACTATCCTTGATTCTAAGCAGCATTCTGGCTGTACTTCTTCAAAGACATTTGTTCATTCTTCTGGCAGTCCATGGTATATTCAATATTCTTCCCCAACACATAATTCATATACATCAATTCTTCTTTGGTCTTTCTTATTGATTGTTCAGCTTTCATATGCATATGAGTGATTGAATATACCATGGCTTGGATCAGCCACCTTAGTCCTCAAGGTGACATCTTTGTTTTTTAACACTTTAAGGAGATCTTTTGCCCAATTCAGTATGTCATTTGATTTTTTTTGACTGCTACTTCCATGGGTGATGATTGTGGATTCAAGTAAAATGAAGTCCTTGACAACTTCAATATTTTTTCCATTTATCATGATGTTGCTTATTGCTAAAAGTGAAGAGGGCTTGAAGAACTTATTGGTGAAGATCACAAACTATAGCCTTCAGTATGGATTATACCTCAACATAAAGAAAACACAATCCTCACTGGACTACTGCAGTGGTTCTCAAAGTGTCCTTGGACCAACAACAGCTTTTGGAATTTGTTTGAAATGCAAATGTTCTGGTCCCACCCCAGATTTACTGAATCAGAAAGTGTGAGTGGAGTCCAGCCCTTTTTCAAAACATTTCTATCTTTTCTAAATTTTCCACACTGAATTTGTATTAATATGTGACCAGAATTAAAAATATTATTTATGTGTGTCCTAATGAGTGTTCCATGCAATT
>NW_006921653.1:4874282-4882724 GCF_000298275.1 Orycteropus afer afer
CCAAGTATTTTATTTTTTTTTTTGGTAGCTATTGAAAACAGTATTGATTTCCTTATTTCTTTTTCAGCAATCTCTTTGCTGGTGTAGAGGAATCCAACTGATTTTTGGATGTCGATCTTATATCCTGCCACAATAATGAATACATCTTGATTGCATATTTGGTCAATTTCAGACTGCAGAAGTTGGTAAAAATCTTCAATGTCTTCATCTTTGGCTTTAGTGGTTGCTGCATAAATTTGAATAATAGTAGTATTAACTGGTCTTCCTTGTAGGTGTATGGCTATTACCCTATCACTGACATCATTATATTTCAGGGTAGATCTTGAAAAGTTATTTTTGACAATGAATGCAACACCCTTCCTCTTCAGTTTGTCATTCCTGGCATAGCGGACAATGATTGTTGGATTCAAAATGATCAACACCGGTCCATTCATCTCACTAATGCCTAGGATATTGACCTTTATGAAATCTATTACATTTTTGACAATTTCCAATTTTCCTAGAGTCATACTTCATACATTCCATGTTCCAATTATTACTGAATGTTTGCAGCTATTTCATCCCATTTTGAGTCATGCCACATCAGCAAATGAACATCCCCAAAGCTTTACCCCATTCATCTCATTATGGTTGACTCTACTTTGAGGAGACAGCTCTTTCCCAGTTGTATTTTGAGTGCTTTCCAACCTGGGGCTCATCTTTGTGCACTATATCAGATAATGTTTCACAGCTATTCATAAAGTTTTCCAGTAATATATCAGACAGTATTTTGCTGCTATTCATTAGATTTTCAGTAATCAGTTTTTTTCAGAAGTGGATGGTCATGTCCTTTTCCAAGTCTATCTCAATCTGGAAGCTCTGTTGAAACCTGTCCACCATGAGTGACCCTGTTGGTATTTGAAATATCAGTGGCATAGTCTCCAGCCTCACAGCAACACACAAGCCACCATAGTACAGCAAACTGACAGATGAGTGGTGAGGAGTTAGAGGAGATGCTCTGAATTTCTCTCATCGTATGGATCAGGTAAACTTCAAATACCTTGACCTAGAGACCTGACTTTCAAAAGTAACTATTACAACTGACTTAGTGTTGCTACTGCTAAAACTGCATCCCCAGTTAATTTTAATTTTAAAAAAATCTCAACAACATAAATTAGAAAATAACAGTTGAACTTATATTATAAAAACATGCACCACAAATGTGTATAAAAATCTAAAAATCCTCTGATCCCCTAACTCTGTCACAACTCAAAGGTCATCATTACTAAGAGTTTGGAGGATATTTTCTGACCTTTTAATATATTTATATACAGCCTTAAAATGTGAGTTATTATTGATGTCATTCTGTAATTTTTTAGTAAACAATATGTCCTGGGCATTTTTCCTGTGTATTACATAAAAGTGTAGCCAGCTCCTTTGAACACCAGAAGATTTATAATGTTTAACATTCACCAAACTTCTTTGACCACAGAACACTTTTAAAAACAGCATATATTTTAATTGACTGACTATCCATGTGAACTTAAAGCAGGCAATGAGTGGTTAAAGAGACAGCTGAAATATATCTTCTGGACAGATTAATGCTGCAAGAAATCATATAAATATAGTTCATTAAAAATCCTTATAATTAGGAAAGAATATTAAGAGAAATTAAATTATATTTCACTAAGAACAAAGAAGAATAGGAAACATTTTTATTTTATATATTTTGTTATAAGACATGACATAAAAAAACCTCATAAAATTAGTGTTTTGGAGTCCTTTTATTGCATTATTTAATAGTTGCAATACTGTTTCAGAGTATTTTATTTGGTGAAACATCAGGTCTACTGCTAATTGTTGTCTCATTGCAGTACAATGCAAAAATGTCATTTAAAAAAAAAAATATAAGAACTCTGTAACAAAGGAAAGAAGGGCAAGAACTGAGTATAGATATCTTACTACGTCCATGTCTTCTTGATTTATATGCTCTACAAATTCTTAGTTATATCCTATCTGAGGGCTCTCTGGTGATTTTTCAGAATCTCTTAAGTACTATCATTCATTTTTATGTTGATTTATTCAATCATTTTGCTCCTTTAATTGCACACATCTTTTGAACTTCAAGACAGTTTTTCATTTAAAATTTAGTTTTTCAATGTTAGGCCCATAAGGAACAATTTTTTATATTATTAAAGTGTTTTAAAATATCATAAACATCAAATACTAATATCAAATGTGTGTGGCCATTAAAAGAGAAGACACCTAGCATGGAGCCACAGCATCCAGGAAAGAATGTGCTATGAGACGGCGGTGTATGCTACCAACACATCCGAATGTCTGGAAGCCAAGCATCAACTCACCTATGAGAGATTTTTCTCCTGCAACTTCCTGGCATTCTGGGGTAGGAGTCAATCTTAGTGTTCTCTGAAGCTTTATGATTGAGGACACAATTGTTGTATTTTGCAAGAGTGGTACAACGGTCAAGCACTATGCTGGCTGCTAATGGAAGAGTTGTTGGTTTGAACTCACTCAGCAACTCTGGGGGAGAAAGACCTGGCAGTTTGTTTCTGTGAAAATTACAGTCAAGAAAAACCTTATGTGGCAGTTCTACTCTGTCACACAGGGTCTCTGTGAGTCAGAATTGACTGCATAGCACACTACAGCAACAGAATAAATACTGATAAAATGCTATAGATTTAACTTTTTGGTCAGATTTTTCTGGTATCAGAATAAAACACTTGGCAGAGGCATAGCAAGGGTAATGAGCACCCAGGGGCAATCTCTAAGTTTGTGCCCCTACCCCATCTTGTTGGGTGTGATTCATCAGCCAGCCTCATCTGACTTGTACCTGGGGAAAGTGCTTCCCTTTGCCTCTGTGCACCCCCCCATCTAGATTATTCAGAACCAAGGGAGGATGTTCCTTTACTGAGTTGTCTGTTACTAATTCAATTAATACAGGGAGGGGCACTCTTCTATCATTTTTAACTAGGCTTTTAAACTTGTTTTATAGTCTACAGAAGTATTTTTCTATATATTATTTTATTTAATCCTTAGAAACACCTTCTAAACTGGGTATTATTGCCATTTTACATATGAGGAAATAGGCTTAGAGAGGAAAAGTGACTTGTTCAAGGTCTCTAGAATCTGAGCTTGTATATGTTTGACTTCAAACCTGTGCTTTATCCTCTACAGCATGATTCCCCACGCTTCCACCAGTAAATTTTTGTTATATGGACCACTGCTTTATTTCTTGATTAAGATATATGTCTTAGGCTGGGTTCTCTAGAGAAGCAAGACAGGGAAGCTTACATATATGTGTATGTATATGTATATATGTATAAGTCTAGAGAGAGAGAGAGGGAGCTCTGGTAGCATAGTGCCTAAGGCCTTTGACTGCTAACCAGAAGGCTGGTGGTTCAAACCCACTAGCCACTCCTCCGAAGGAAGATGGGGCAATCTACTTCTGTAGTGATACTGCCTCAGAAACCCAAGGAGGGGTCGTTATGAGTTGGATCCGACTTGACAGCAGTGAGTTTGGTTTGGTTTTTGTAGAGTGAGAGAGAGAGAGAATTTTTTCTTAAGGAAATGGCTCAGTCCCAAGTTTGTGGGTCAAACGTCAAGCTGGAAGCTTCTGACTCACACAGCTGCAGGGGCTGACACACCCAAGATTGGCAGGCAATAGCACAGGCTGCTGGCTCCTGAGGCTGGTGAATCCCAGATCAGCAGGTAAGATGGCAGGCTGTTGGCTCACAGGCTACGAAGGCAATACTCCCAAGATCGGCAAGCATGATGACAGGCCATTGGTTCAAGCCCAAGAACTGGAGGTCAGACGAAGATGAGCCAGATGCAGTATCCAAATGGAGCAAAAAGGTATATGACATACACAGTTGAAAGCTGTCATATCATTTCTATTTAAAGATACCAATTTTTATAATAGTCTAGATATTACAGTCTCTGCATCTATTGACATTTATTATATTAAAAACTAATATATTAAAATTTTGTCAATGTAAAAATACAAAAAGGACAAAGGATACAGAATTATTAAAAATTCTTTTAGGATTATACAAACCAAAAAACAAAAGTTGAAGATGATTTTTTTATATTATTGTGTATATGGAAAATCAGTTTTGCTGTGCATTAAAAAAAAATAAAAAAAAGGTACAATAAAAACAAGGCAATACTATTAAATGTTATTCAGTTATGGGTAGATGCTAAAGAACCTGCTGAAGTCCTGGGCCTGAGCCTCACCATCTCTTTAGTAAAGGGGAAGAACAGCCAGTGTTAAGAGAGGTGGTAAAAGCTGAACATGCAAAAATGAGGTGGCCAACTTGACCTACTACAAAATGGGCATGGGGACTGCATCTTCTGACCTCCTCTAACTTCATGAGGGAGAGAGAGAATCACGATCAAGAACAGCCCAAGGCTTGTTGCTATGAGGCAGAGGTCAGCCATGCCACCAACCTCCAACTTTTTTTTTTTTTTTTTTTACCTTTTCTGACACCAATCTTTTCTCCCACGCACTCTACTTCTCTGATGGGTTCGATAATTCATTGCAACGGCCAGCCAGAACTCATACACAATACTTACAATTATGGATCTTATTAGGAGAGTAACAGGTTGCAATTTAGATCAGAAAACAACACAGGAGACAGTTTTTCAATCAGGACAGCTTCTTCTTAGCCATGCCACAGGCATGCTTCTTTCTGGCCTTGGCTCTGCCCTGCTTGGGCCAGTGTTACAGTGTGCTCTTGTAGTTTTGTTGAATAGATGCCCAGAAAGGCACCCCACTCCACCACTAAACTTCCTGCCTGAAGGCACTCAGCTTTCTCTCTCTGTGAAATGTGAAGACCACTGCTCTGTCTTGTGCTGGTCTCTTGTCTGCTGCTTCTGTGGCTGCTGTGTCTCTCTGCCAGGGAGGTCCAGTGCAGGGATTGTGTGTCTAAGGATACACTCCACTTCTGCTTCCTCTCTCTCGATGGTGAGATCCCCCTTTTCCACCTCTAGGATAACTCATTTTTAGGCCTATGAGATGGCAAAACTGACCAATCCTCACATTAGGGTTTCATATACCTTATTTGCAAAGTCCCACCGGGGGGGTGTCATGTACCATATTTACAGTTTTAGCAAGCTATCCAATTCCCTTGCTGGTCCACAAGCACCTTCCATTTGCATAGTTCCACCTAGTCATCTGGTGGGAGTCACAAAGATCATACCAAGTAATTCACTGCACCACACCTAACCAGACATCATGGAAGATGATTGACAATTAAATAACTTTGTGTGCGAGTCAATGTTATTTTTGCTGGGTAATTATCTAGAACACCTAAAATCAATGCACATTTTGGGAAACTCTGAAAGTTTTAAGTCACATAAAGCCAGGGTCAGGACTTGAACCCAAGCCCAGGTGTTGTTGAGTTGATTTTGACTCATAGTGACCCAATGTGACAGAGCAGAAATGCTTCATAGGGTGTCCTAGACGGCAATCTTTATGGGAGCAGATTGCCAGGTCTTTCTTCCACGAAGCTGTTGCATGGGGTCAAACTGCCATCCTTTCAGTTAGCAGCCAAGTGCTCAACTGTTGCACCACCAGGGCTACTTTTCTTAGTGTGGTGCACTTCTCTCATAACACAAAGGAACTTTCATTTTGAAATAATCACTCCTGGGCCTTAGGTATTAGACCAGAGAACAAATGCTGAGCCTGGTTGCCTTCTGTTAGGTTGGCGGGTGGCAGTGAAGCATTATGGAGTAAACTCTTGGATATTTGAGTTTACAGGGGGATGTTAAGGAGCTTCAAGACAAAACTAAAGTGCCAAAGAGACAGAAAATGACCAGAAAAAAGAAATACAGTATCTATTGTATCATTAGGAGCTCTGGTAGTGTAGTGCCTAAGGCACTTGACTGCTAACCAGAAGGCTGGCAGTTCAAACCCACCAGCCACTCCTCGGAAGGAAGATGGGGCAATCTACTTCTGTAGTGATACTGCCTCGGAAACCCAAGGGGAGTCGCTATGAGTCAAGTCTGACTCAACAGCACATAACAACAACATTGTATCATTACAACACAATTGTCTAAAGAGGAAAATTGAAGATTCATTCTTGAAAACTGTCAAAATGTGGGCCTCTTGGGAGACTTATATTCTCTCATAGTGGTCTATTTTATTCCTGCTGTGTTTGATGATCCTGGGAGCCCTGCAGCATGGGCGGTTATTTAGTGATAGCTGCAGACAGATGCTTTCAGGCAATTAATCTAGTGTTAGAAGCAAGAAAGGTTGGGCATGGTGTTGTTAACTGAATGGGAATAGTAGAACATTCTCAGACTAAATAGTACTTGAAACTATTTAGTAGAAGGCATTTTAGATGTACATTCAACATTAGTTTGGAATTGTATTTAATTAGGGATTGTAAACTTTATCTGAAAACTGGACCTCATTAAAGAAGCATTCAGGAACAATCAGATAGATACTTTGGACCTATTAATGTGATGCAGTAGGAAGCACAGAGCATATGCAGGAAGGTCTTGCCAACAATGTGGGCCTTGATATTGTCAAGCCTCCAGAGTTAACTTCTATTTACAGAAATCAGGAGAGGGAGGAAAAGAAAGAAGTTAAATTATACCATTCAATCTGAGGTTTGCTCTAAAATACTTCAGCAAAGATAAAAGAGTAAAAGGAAGGTGTATTAGTTTCCTATGGTTGCTGTAACAAATTACCACAAATTTAGTGGCTTAAAACAACAGAAATATATTCTTTCACAGTTTTGGAGGTCAGAAGTCCAAAATCAAGGTGTTGATAGAGTCATGCTCCCTCCAAAGGCTCTAGAAGAGAATCAGTTCCTTGTTTCTTCCAGCTTCTGGTAGCTCCAAGCATTCCTTGGTTTTGTGGCTGCATCACTCTAATCTCTGCCTCTGTGGTTACATTGTCTCCTCTTCTATCTCAAAAACCCCTCTGCCTCTCCTTTTATAAGGATACATGTGATTGTATTCTGGATAGTCAGAATCGACTCAATGGCCATGGGTTTGTTTTGAGTTTATTATAAATATGGTTCAAGGATTTGAAAGAGAAGAGTAATACAATGAAGACAAAATAGAAAAAAAAAAAAAACCACCAAATAGAATTTTTAGAAATGAAAAATACAATACCTGAAATGGAAAACTTTACTGATGGCTTAATAGCAGATTATACACTGTTTAAGAAAAGACCAGTGGACTTAAAGACATAGCAATACAAATTATTTAAAATGAAGTACAAAAAAAAAAAAAGGCTGAAGAAAATGAATAGGTCTTAATGACCTGTGAAACAATAACATTCAATCAAGCAGATTTGTAATCATATCCCCAGAAGTGGAGAAAGGGGAGAGAGAAAAATATTTGAAGACATAATGTCTGAAATATTTCTAAATTTCATGAAAACTGTAAACCCACAGACCCAAGAAGTTCAGTGAATAACAGCAGGATAAAACAAAGAAAATCTTATCAAGGCACAGTATAATTATATTGCTCAAAAACAGTGACAGAGAAAAATTTTAACACAGATAAGATTAATGCTGCAAGAGAAAAACAATTTATCATGTATAGAAGAAAAACAATACAACCAACAGTTAACATTTTCATCAGAAACAGTGGAGGGAAGTAGGAAGTGGAATGACCCATTTAAGTGCTGAAAGAAAAAAGCTGTCAATCAATATCTAGAAAAATTATTCTTCAAAAATGAAGGTGAAACAAAGGTATTCTCAGACAAATACTTGAGAGAATTCATTGCTAGCAAACTTGCCTTAGAAAAATACTAAAGGAAGTACTACAGACTGAAAAGAAATGATACCAGATGGTAACTCAGATCTACACATAGACATCAGGAGCACAGAAAAAGGTAAATACATGGGTAGATAGAAAAGAATGTGTGTATATTTATCTTTTCACCTTTTAACATCTTTAAAAATACAATAATCATTAATTGCATAAAATGATCATTATAATTTTATGTTGTGTTTATAACATATATTGATATGATATATATACAACAATAATAACATGAAGGACAGGAGAAATAGAGCTATATTGGAGCAAAGTTTTTATAATTTTACTGGAATTAAGTTATTGTTAATGAGACATCGATTGTCTTAAGATGCACATTGAAATTCTCAGAGCAAATACTAAGAAAATAACTCAATGTAACAAAAATACCAACAAAGGAATTAAAATGGCACACTATTAACAATTATCCATTTGATTCAAAAGAAGACAGAAAAAGAGGAACAAAGGAACAAAAAAGATTTGAGACACATAGAAAACAAATAGCAAAATGGCAGACATAAATTCAACCATATCAATAATATTAATTAAGTTTTTGGCTTTAACAAATAGAAATTTACTCTCTTATAGTTTGTTGTTGTTGTTGTTATGTGCCGTCGAGTCAGACCTGACTCATAGCGACCACTCCTTGGGTTTCTGAGGCAGTATCAC
>NW_006921653.1:4884239-4888692 GCF_000298275.1 Orycteropus afer afer
AGAGCAGATTCACTTTCCATACAGCAGTTCACATACACTTTGTCTCATGACATTGACCACAGTTTACCACAATGCAACAGCTCCCCTCCCACTTCTTCCCCATAGTTACCCCTTCTCAGTGTCCATTGGTGTATGGAGATTCTTATAGCACATACAAATATTTATGTAGAATTATCCTTCTGGCAACCTTATATATGGTCATGGGTATATTCCCTTTTGCCTAGACATACCTGATCATTTAGCCTGTCTGCCTATGTATTCACTCATAGATTAATGTTCATTATTACTGATATGCAGTGTTGTGTATGTAAAAGTGTTTATTTTTGTTTGTATCTCTTGTGCACTTCTCTGTCTTCCTTTTCCTTAAGTGTTATTGTGTTTGTCACTCGTTTTTGGTATGTTGCCTTTCCCTTCAGTCAAATCAATACTTGTCTCTTACCTATCTAGCAATTTTCCCTGCCCTCCCATCTCTGGTAACCAACAAAGAAAATTTCCTTCCATATGTAAACCTTTTGCAATAGTGGACTAATATTTGTCTTTCTGTGATTGACTTATTTGACTCAGTATAATGTCATCCAAAGGAGCTTTGGTGGTATAGGGGGTAAGGCATTTGGTTGCTAATCAGAAGATTGGAGGTTCAAAACCACCATCTGTTCCACAGGAGGAAGATGAGGCAATCGACTTCTATAAAGATTTATAGCCTTGGAAACCCAGTGGGAGTTGCTGTGAGTCAGAATCTACTCTGTGGGTTTTTTGGTTTTAATGTGCTCCAAGTTCATCCACATTATGTGGTGTTTTGTGGATTCTACATTATTCTTCAGTGTTGTATAGTATTCCATTGTGTGAATGTACTATAATTTGGTCATCCATTCCTCTGTTGATGGGCACTTAGGTTGTTTCCACCTCTTTGCTATTGTGCATAGTGCTGCAGTGAACATGGGTGTGCATATATCTATTTGTGTCCTAGTTCTCACTTTAGGATATATACCTAGTAATGGAATTGCTGGATAAAATCATATTTTTATTTCCAAATTTTAAGGAATCACCATACCATTTTCCATAGTGGCTGTATCATTTTACTGTCCCACCAGCAGTGTGTAAGAGTTCCAATCTCTCTACATCCTCACCAGCATTTGTTATTTTCTGTCTTGTTGAACTTTGCTATGAGTGCTGGGACAAAATGGTATCTCATTGTTGTTTTGATTTGCATTTCTCTAATGGCTAATGATCAGCCACCTGAATATCTTCTCTGGTGAAGTGTCTGTGTCTTCTACCCATTTTTAAATTGGATTCTTTGTCTTTTTGATGTTGAGGTGATAGAATTTTCTATGAATTGTAGAGATAAGTTCCTCATGAGATATGTCATTGCTGAATATTTTTTTCCCAATCTGTAGGTTCTCTTTTGACTCTGTTGAAGAAGGCTTTTGATGTGCATAAGAATTTAATCTTTAGAAGGTCCCAGTCATCTAGTTTATCTTCTGCTGTTTGTGCATTTTGCGTTATGCTTGACAGTCTATTTATGCCATAAATTAGGGCCCCTAAATTTGCCCCTATTTTTTCTTTGATGAACTTTATAATTTTAGGTTTTACATTTAAGTCTTTGATCCATCTGGAGTTAGTTTTTGTGCATGGTGTGAGGTATGGATATCTAGTGTTTATTTTTCTGCAAATGGATATCTAATTTTTTAAGCACCATTTGTGAAAGAGACTATCTCTTCCCCATTTAATTGATTTCAGCCCTTTGTCAAAGATCAGCTGTACTGAGGTGGATAGATCTACTTCTGGATTCTCGATTCTGTTCCACTGATCTATGTGTCTGTTGTTGTACCAATACCAGGCTGTTTTGAATACTGTGGATATATAGTAGGTTTTGAGATTTTGGGGTGAGACCTCCTACTTTGTTCTTTTCCAGTAGTGCTTTGCTAATCTGAGGGCTCTTTTCCTTCCATATAAAATTAGTGATTGGTTTTTCCATGTCATTAAAGAATGTTGATGGGATCTAGATTGGGATTGCATTGAATGTGTAGATTGCTTTGGGTAGTATTGACATTTTCACAATGTTCAATCTTCCTGTCCACAAGTATGGTATATTGTCCCATTTATGTAGATCTCTTATAGTTTCTTGAAGTAGTGCTTTACAGTTTTTTTGTAAAGGTCTTTTGTGCTAATATTTTGTATATTTGGTAGCTACTGTAAATGGTGTTGACTTCCTTTTCAGCAATCTCTTTGCTGGTGTAGAAGAATCTAACTGATCTTTGTAGGTTGAGCCTATATCCTACCACTACGCTAAATCTTTCAATTCCAGTAGTTTTCTCACTGAGTCTCTTGGTTTTTCTATGTATAGGATCATATCATTGAAGATGACATGAACTTTTATTTGGAAAATTCTAAAGAAGCCTGTCCTCAAATAACTCTGCTGTTGTTGTTAGGTGCTGTCGAGTCATCTCCAAGTCATAGCGACCCTATCTATGCACAGCAGAACAAAAACACCACCTGGTCCTGTGCCAGCTCCATCATCCTTGCTATACTTAAGCCCATTGCTGCCGCCACTGTGTCAATCCATCTCATTGAGGGCCTTCACCTTACCAAATTCCTAACTGGATCCTGTGGCTTTTGTGGTCCCTAATGCTCTCCCCCTCCCTCTTCTAGCTCTGGGGGCCGGGGCCTGCCTGCCTCCTGCTCCTTACCTGGATCCAATAATTCTGCTAGATCTAATAAATTAATTGATCAGAGTCACAGGTTTTAAGATCAATATGCAAAAGTGAAAAATAACATCCTTCAGGTCTGGAACTGAACTCACACTGTGGCTTCCAGCCAAACAATAGACAGGCATTTGAGGTGAACATTTACATCAGGTAGATGTACTCCTTGGAGTGATCAATCACGGGAGAACAGAATGGCAGTGTTTGCACAGAGAGACAGCTCAAGGGGCAGGAGTGCATGGGAGGGAAGGACATGGGGAAGAGGTAACTATGAGGAGGAAGGGGGAAGAGAGCTGTTACATTGTGGGGAATGGCAGTCAATGTCATGAGACAAAAAGTGTGTGAGCCGCTGTATGGAAAATGAATTTGCTCTGTAAACCTTCACCCAAATCACAGTAAAATTTAAAAAATAAAAATAAGTTCTATTTCTATATACTAGTAATGAATAATCTGAAAATGAACTTAAAACCATGTTAGTCACAAAAGCATCATTAAGAATAAATTCCTAAATAGTAAATTCATCAGAAAGAAATAAATCCTAAAATAATTAGGAATAAATTTAACCAGAGAAATGCAAGAATTATACACTTGAAATCATAAACCATTGGTGAAGGAATTTAACAAGACCTAAATAAATGGAGAGTGATTCCATGTTCATAGATTAGAAGATTCAATATAAGTAAGAAGCAGTTCTCTACAAATTGCTCTAAGATTCAATCTCTATCAAAATCCTATCAGGCTTCTTCTTCTTCTTTTTTTAATAGATATTGTCAAAATGATTTTAGCACTTAGTTGAAAATGCAATGAACCCAGAGTAGCAAAAATATTTATAAAAAGAACACAGTTCAAGATTTATACTACCTGATTTCAGAGTTTATGATGATGCTTCAGAAATAAAAACTGTGTTGTGCTGGCATGAGGATAAGCATATAAATCAAATGGAACAGAATTGACAGTTTAGAAATAAACCCTTACATTTATAGTCAACTGATTTCTGGCAAAGGTATCAAAAAACTGAGCCAACTAGATATCCATATGCAAAAGAATAAATTCAGACTCTTCACACAATATACAAAAATTAACTCAAAATGGATCATAGATCTAAATGTAAAAGTTAAATCTATAAACATTTTAGAAGAAAACATAGGAGAAAATCTTCATGGCTTTGGGTAGATGAAAATTTCTTCTTAGGTAAGACTCTAAACTACAAAGTATAAAAGAAAAATTTGGTAAATTATACTTTATCCATTTGAAACATGCTGTTCAAAATGTAAAAGCAAGCCACAAGCTTGGAGAATATATTTACTAGGTTTTTGTGTGTGTGTGTGTAGATGTGCATGTGTTTTAATAAACTTTTTAATTGAAACTTTTCAATGAGTATGTGCTACATAATGAGAAAGTATACATTTCTAAGGCATTTGGCTGCTTAATCAGAAGGTTGGTGGTTCAAATCCATCAGCTGCTCTGAGGGAGGACAATAAGGCAATCTGCTTTAGAAGTTCTGGTAGCATAGTGCCTAAAGCACTTGACTGCTAACCAGAAGACTGGCAGTTTAAACCCATCAGCCACTCCTCGGAAGGAAGGTTGGGCAATCTACTTCCATAGTGATACTCCCTCCGAAACACAAGGAGGGGTTGCTATGAGTTGGGGCCTACTCAATGGCACAAAACAACAACAATAACAAGAAGAAGAACAACAAATACACAGAAAAAGCAGCATCCCTCCCCTGCAATGAGGCTGCTGAAATGAGA
>NW_006921653.1:4889947-4897155 GCF_000298275.1 Orycteropus afer afer
AGTATAGCTTTAATGTAATTTGTTCCAGAAAAGGAGCTCTTTCTTTTTTAGATCTCTTGCCCATTTGATCATAGCAAATTATGGATAACATTACAAAGAATGGGAATTCCAGAAAGTGTAGTCGTGCTCGTCAGGAACCAGTACAGACCAAAATGCTGTCATTCGAACTGAACAAGGGGATACTGCATGGTTTAAAATCAGAAAGGGTGTGCTTCAAGGTTGTATCCTTTCACCATAGTTATTCAATCTGTACGCTGAGCAAATAATCCACGAAGCTGGTGTATATGAAGAAGAAGGCAGCATCAGGATTGGAGGAAGATTCATTAACAAGCTACGTGTGATACACAGATGACACAACCTTGCTTGCTGGAAGTGAAGATGACTTTAAGCTCTTACTGATAAATATAAAAGACTACAGTCTTCAGTATGGATTACAATTCAACATAAAGAAAACAAAAATCCTCACAACTGGACCAATAAGCAACATCACAACAAATGAAGAAAAGATTGAGATTGTCAGGGGTTTCATCTTATTTGGATCCACAATCAACATTCATGGAAGCAGCAGTCAAGAAATCAGACATTGTATTGCACTGGGAAAATGTGTTATAAAAGACCTCTTTAAAGTGTTAAGAAGCAAAGATGTCACTGTGAAGACTAAGATGTGTCTAACCCAACCCATGGTACTTTTAATCATTTCATATGCATGTGAAAGCTGGACAAGGATTAAGGAAGACTGTGGTATTTGTATGTCAACTTGGCTGGGCCTGGTTGAGTAGCTGGGCAGCTGGTGGTAGTTATTTCCCATGATGAGACTGGCAATCAACTCCATGGTGGGATCTACCACAAACAGCTGAGTAGCTGCCTTTGGGATGTGGTCTGCTTCTTGTATAGAAGGAGAAGCCTTGAGGATAGTCTTCAGCTTATGGCACTCTTGGACCCTGCATGTAACCATGTCATTGTTTAGCAGCCTGCCATGCTCTGCCGACCTTGGGACTTATAATGGACTTGAATTAATGGCCTGCCGTGTGGTTTGGTAACATCAGGATTGTGCCATTTTATTTGTTGACCTTGGGCTTATTAGCCTCAGCAGCCAGTAGCTGCCTGAGTGAAGAGATGCCTGTAGCTTCAGTGGGCTGGGAGCAAGAGGCAGAGCTGAAGTCAAGGCCAAGGGGCTTTCACACAGTCCCTAGAGCCTGACACTTTGAACTTGGACTTAAAGCCTCCAAACTATGAAAGAATAAACTCCTGTTTGTTAAGGCCATCCCATTTGTGGTATATTCTTGTCGGAGCGGCATTAGGTAACCAGAACAAAGACCAAAGAAGAGTTGATGTCTTTGAATTTGGCGTAGAATAATGAAAATACCATTGACTGCCAAAAGAATGAACATACTTGTCCTGGAAGAAGTGCAGCTGGAATACTCTTTGGGAGGAAGAGTGGCCAGACTTTGGGCACATTGCCAGAAGGGACCATTTCCTGGAGAAGGATATAATGCTTGGTAAAATAGAGGGTCAGTAAAAAAAAGGGAAGACCCTTAACAAGATGGACTGACACAGTAGCTGCAAGGATGGGCTCGTGTATAGCAAGGATTGTGAGCATGGTGCAGGACCAGGAAGTGTTTTGTTCTGTTGTACATGTGGTCACTATGAGTTGAAGGTGAATTGACAGCATCTAGCAACAACAGCAATAACCCATTTAAAGTTGTCAAGGGTTTCATTTTACTTGGATCCACAATCAATGCCCATGAAAGCAGCAGTCAAGAAATCAAATGACATATTGCATTGGGCATATCTGCTTCAAAAGACCTCTTTATAGTGTCACCTTGAGGACTAAGGTGCCACTGATCCAACCATGCTATTTTCAAATCAACTCATGTGCATGAAAAACTAAACAATTAATAAGGAAGACAGAAGGAGAATTGATGCAATTGAATTATGGTGTTGGCAAAGAATACTGAATATACCATTCACTACCAGAAAAATAAACAAATCTGTCTTGGAAGAAGTACAGCAGAATGCTCCTTGGCAGCAAAGACAGCAAGACTTTGTCTCACTACTTTGGACATGACATTAGGAGGGACCAATCACTGGAGAAGGATATTATGCCTGGTAAAGTAAGAGGTCAGTGAAATAGAGGACGACCCTCAACGAGATGGTCTGACACAATTGCTGCGACAATAGGCTCAAACATAGGAACCATTGTGAGGATGGTGCAGGCAATGTTTCATTCTGTTGTATACCGGGCTGCTATGAGTCAGAACTGACTCCATGGCACTTAACAACAGCAACAAACCCGTTTCAACATAATGGCTGGAAAAGCATGGGAATGTAGAGCTTGGGCAGGTCATAAGCTCCCTGGATTCTCTGAACCTGTTTCCAAATCTATCAAATGAGTAAAACACTTGCTCTTTCAAGACTTACTAGGCTAGTTGTGAAAATCTAACAAGATAAAGGAAACAATAGATTTTTTTCAGAAGTGCTATAAAACTTGATAGCATTATTATTATCTGTAGGAGGTGGTTTAACTCACCATGTTGTTAGGTGCCAGCAGAATGCTTCTTGGAATAAAGGACTTAGACTTATAGTGACCCATGTGACAGAGTAGAACTTCAGCATAGGGTTTTCTTGGCTGGAAGCTTTACAGAAACAGATTGTCAGGTCTTTCTCCCACAAAGCCAGTGGGTGGATTCCAACTGCCAACATTTTGGGCACCACTTGGGCTCCTTTCAATTCATCTAACCCCAAAATCCACTGCTGTTGAGTTGGATCCAGCAACCCTTCCTTGGGTTTCTGAGGTGGTATCACTATGGAAGTAGATTGCCCAACCTTCCTTCGAGGAGTGACTGGTGGGTTTGAACAGCCAGTCAAATGCCTTAGGCACTACACCACCAGAGCTCCCTTAACTCATCTGTTCTAGGTACTTGAATTATCTTAGGAGATACTCTTAGGGCCTAAAAAGCTTCCAGGCTTTGTCTAGAGCTTCTAAAGAGGTAAAAAGGAAAGGAAGAGCAAGCATCTGGTGGCGTAGTGCCTGGGGCACTTGACTGCCAACCAGGAGGCTGGAGGTTCAAACCCACCAGCCACTCCTCAGAAGGAAGACTGGGCAATCTATTTCCTTAAAGATTTGCCTCCTCAGAAACACAAAGGGGTCGCTATGAGTGGGAATTGACACTATGGCAATGAATTTGGTTTTTTTTTTTTTTGGTTTCCTATATGCTAGGTCCCAGTTACGAGAGTTACAGATTTTATCTTGTTTAATCCTCAAACCTATGATTTGGTTACTTGGGGCTACATTTACAGATCAGAAAACTAAAAATTTGTAACATAGTATAAACCCTCATTCATTTGTTCTTTCCTTTATGTAATAGATGTACCAGGAATATTAAAAATAACAACAGCAACAACAAACTGCTTTGGAGTCAAATCTGACTCATAGTGATCCCATAGGACAGAGTAAAACTGCCCCATAGGGTTTCCAAGGCTGTAAATCTGGATGGAAACAGACTGCCTCATCTTTCTCCAGTGGAACTGCAGGTGGGTTCAAACCACCAGTCTTTTGGTTAGCAGCAGAATGCTTTATCCACTGTGCCACTAGAGCTCCTGGGAATATTTTTGGTATATAGAATATGTTTTCTAGGTAACAGGAATATAGCCTTAAACAAACAATAGAAGTAATTTATCTTCTTGGGGTTTGATGTTTCCCACATATCAAGGATAGTGGGGGGATTCAATTTTATACCATTTGGCTTCTGGTTCTAAATATCAGCAAACCCCTGTCCCAGTTTTCTAGGCTGTTCCATGTTTAGGTCACAGAACCTTGATGCCTTTCTCCTCGTATGCTTGGGAAATGATACTTTATGGGGACCCTACTCCTTATCCTTTGCAGGCATTCTGATATGTTCAGGGGCAGAAGCTTGTGTTGACCAATTTTTCCTCCCAAGGTGTGATTATCTGAGCTGAGGAAACCACCAGGAAATATACATACCAATGAGTCAGCTGTCATCACAGTCATTACGTAATGTTGAACTGGGTCTGGTTTAGGAAGCTGAAATCAGTGAAAAAGCTAAGACTCACAGGTTTGGAACTCAGAGGCTGGCCATGTTTCTGCATGCCATGCTGTGTTTATTTGTTCACTCTCTCTAGAGAACAAGGCAGGGCAGCCTTCAAGAGTCTCATTAAAAAGAGGTCAGCATGCCTGGGAGGGGATTCCTTTTAAACCCTTTTCTGTGAGTACTTTTGCAAGGATAGCCAGCTTGGACAGGTAGGGAGAGGGGAGAGGAAAGGAGGAGAATGCAGGCTGGAGAGGGGTGAATGAGAGGAGTGACCACGAGGCGGGCCACACAAATCTCACACTTCTTAGTGGGGTCATTAAAAGTCAACTTGGGCTCTTATGCCTACCATTTAGAGTCTTTTTTTAAAAAAATACATTTTATTGCAATATAATTTATGTACAGTGAAACACACAAAACTAAATTAGCATGGGTCAATAATTTTTTTTTTTTTTTGCAGTGTTTTCTTCCCTCTCCTCCCACCCCTGGTAACCAACGAAGAAAGCTTCCTTCCATATATAAACCTTTCTTTGACTTTTTACAATAATAAACTAATACTATATCTGCCCTTCTGTGATTGACTTATTTCACTTAGCATAAAGTCCTCCAAGTTCATCCATGTTATGCAGTGTTTTGCAGATTCTACATTATTCTTTAGTGTTGCATAGTATTCCATTGTGTATATGTACTATGGTTTGGTTATCCATTCTTCTGTTGATAGGCACCTAGGTTGTTTCCACCTTTTTGCTATTGTAAATAGTGCTGAGATGAACATGGGTATGCATATATCTGTTCTTGTCCTGGCTCTCACTTCTATAGGATATATACCTAGTAGTGGGATTGCTGGGTCAAATGGTGTTTCTAGTTCCAACTTTTTAAGGAATCACCATACTGCTTTCCAAAGTGGTTGTACCATTTAACAGTCCCACAAGCAGTGTATGAGACTCCCAATCTCTCCACATCCTCACCAGCATTTGTTATTTTCTTTTTAAACTTTGTCGTTAGTGCTGGAGTGAGATGGTATCTCATTGTTGTTTTGATTTGTATCTCTTTAATGGCTAATGATTGTGAGCATTTCTTCATGTATTCGTCGTTGGTCACCTAAATATCCTCTTTGGTGAAGTGTCTATTCATGCCTTCTGCCCATTTTTTAATTAGATTGTTAATCTTTTTGTTGTTGAGGTGTTGGAGTTTTCTATAAATTTTAGAGATAAGTCCCTTCCTTGTCAGATACGTTGTTGCTGAATATTTTTTCCCTTCTGTATGTTCTCTTTTTACTCTTTTGGAGAAGTCTTTTGAAGCACATAATAATTTAATTTTTAGAAGGTCCCATTTATATAGTTTCTCTTCTGCTGTTTGTGAATTTTGGGTTATGCTTGACAGTCTATTTATGCCATAAATTAGGGCCCCTAAATTTGCCCCTATTTTTTCCTTGAGGAACTTTATAATTTTAGGTTTTACATCTGGAGTTAGATGTTTTTGTTTATGGTGTGAGGTACAGATCTTGTTTCATTTTTCTGCAAATGGATATCCAGTTTTGCCACCACCATTTGTTAGAGACCACCTCTTGCTCATTTAATGGATTTCAGTCCTTTGTCAAAAATCACCTGACCACAGGTCAACAGATCTATTTCTTGGTTCTCAGTTCCATTCCACTGATCTATGTGTCTGTCATTGTATCAGTACCAGGCTGTTTTGACTACTGTGGCTGTATAGGAAGGTTTGAGATCCAGGAGTGTGAGACTTTCTACTTTGTTCTTCTTTTTCAATAGTGCTTTGCTTATCTGAGGTCTCTTTCCTTTCCATCTAAAATTAGTGATTGGTTTTTCCATATCCATAAAAAATGCTGATGGGATCTGGATTGGGATTGCATCAAATATAGATTGCTTTGGCTAGTATTGACATTTTCACAATGTTCAATCTTCCCATCCACAAGCATGGTATGTTCTTCCATTTATGTAGATCTCTTATGGTTTCTTGGAGTAGTGATTTGTAGTTTTCTTTATAAAGCTCTTTTGTGTCCCTAGTGAGATTTATTCCCAAGTATTTTTTTTTTTTTTATCCCCAAGTATTTTATTTTGTTGGTAGCTATTGTAAATGGTATTGATTTCCTTATTTCCTTTTTAGCAATCTCTTTGCTGGTGTAGAGGAATTCAACTGATTTTTGGATGTTGATCCTGTATCCTGCCACTTTGCTAAATCTCTCAATTAGTTCCAGTAGAGTTTTTGCTGAGTCTCTTGGGTTTTCTATGTATAGGATCATATAGTCAGCAAATAGGGATAGTTTGACTTCTTCCTTACCAATTTGGATGCCTTTGATTTCCCTTACTTGCCTTATTGCCCTGTCTAGGACTTCCAATACAATGTTGAATAGAAGTGGAAATAGAAGGCATCCTTGTCTGGTTCCTGTTTGTGAGGGGAGTGGTTTCAGTCTCTCTCCATTGAGAATAATGTTGGCTTTCAGTTTTGCATAGATGCTCTTTATTATGTTGAGAAATGTCCCTTCTATTCCTATTTTGCTGAGAGTTTTTATCAGGAAAGGGTGTTGGATTTTATCAAATGCCTTTTCTGCATCAATTGATATGACCCTGTGGTTTTTTTCCTTTTTTTATATTTATGTGATGGATGATGTTGATTGTTTTTCTAATGTTGAATCATCCTTCCATACCTGGTATGAACCCCACTTGGTCATAATGTATTATTTTTTTTGATATATTGTTGGAGTCTATTCACTAGGATTTTGTTGAAGATTTTTGCATCTATATTCATGAGGGATATTGGTCTGTAGCTTTCCTTTTTAGTGATATCTTTGCCTGGTTTTGGTATCAAGGTTATGCTTGCTTCATAAAATGAATTTGGAAGGATTCCATCCTTTTCTATGTTCTGGAATAGTTCGAGTAGGATTGGTGTCAGTTCTTCTCTGAATATTTGGGAGAATCTCCAGTGAAACCTTCTGGGTCAGGGCTTTTTTTTGTTGGTAATTGTTTTTATGACTTGTTCAATTTCTTCTTTTGTTATGGGTCTGTTTAAATTTTCCATCTCAGCCTCTGTTAGTTTAGGTAAGTAGTACGTTTCTAGAAATCTGTCCATTTCTTCTAGATTTTTGAATTTGTTAGAGTACAGTTCTTCATAAACCAAAAAACTAAACTCACTGCTGTC
>NW_006921653.1:4900115-4905749 GCF_000298275.1 Orycteropus afer afer
TTCCAACAAATCTTCCACAATTTTCTCTGTGGTTTTATTTGTCTCTTCCTCTTCTGGAATGCCAATTACACATAGGTTATTCTTTTTGATGTTATCCTACATGAACCTTAGGCTTTTTTCATTTTGTTTTAATCTTTTTTCTGATTGACTCCTTTCCAAAGAAGTATTGAAGTATTTGTCTTTAGTCTCACTATTTCTGTCTTCCATTTATTCAATTCCACTCCTTTGTGTGTTCAACGTGTTATCTACTTCTGAAAATTTTGTATTAATCCTCTGGATTTCTGTCTGTAGATTTTGTATCATTTCTAATTTTTCATGTATTTTGTCATTTTGTTCTTGTGTTGTCTTTTGAAATTGTTGTAGGGTTTTCTCTGTGTTTTCCACAATTTTGTCAGTGTTTTCCTTGATCTGTCTCTCAAATCCATTGAAGATACCTAAATATAATTGTTTTAAATTCCTTATCATGGACTTCCAATGCTGCTTCTTACTCAGGGATATGTTCTAGGTCTGTATCCTGGTCCCTTGTTTTTCCTGTTTATTTTGCTTCTTTGTGTGATGCTCTGTTGTCTCCAAGACATTGTGACACTTTTGTGTTTATATTTAATTGGTGATTGTATTTTGGAGTGACTTGACCATTATTTTCATTTTGTTTCTTTTGTTTGGATGTTATCTATGTAAGCAGGGTACTTGTGCTCCTCTATTTGCTAGTTGGCAGCACTTATATACTCACCACCTCTCTCCTTTCCCATTGTCAGCCTCCTGTATGTACCTTGCTATCTTTAGCAAACAGAGACTATTCTTAGGTCCCTGGAATTTGAATGAGAATGCTGTCACTTTAAATATTCAAAATGTCTACTGCTTGTAAACATTTAAAATGGCTGCACCCTCATTCCCTTTAAATATCCATAATGGCCAAAGCTTGTAAACAATCAAACTGGCTGTGCCCTCTGTATAGCCAAAAGTCTGCAGCTCAGGTTGTCTCCCTCCTTGCTGTTTCCCTTCCTAGTCATAGGCCACCAGCACAGTCATCCCTGCATCCCTTGGTGGTCAAGGCTGATCTTTAGGTCAATTCTCATGTTCCAACACCACTTGGAAAAAGGCTGTTTGTGACGTCAGAGTTGCTGTCAGTCTGCAGCTCCACCCATCTTCATACTTAACTGTTTTCATTCAGGTTTTTCCACTAGTTGGTGTCTAATCCACTTCTGTATAGTTCCTTTCAAAGCTCAGGGGTCCAGGATTATCTTCTGTATCTCTGTCCATTGGTTTCTCTTTTCTATGTTGAAAAGAGTCTGTGTAGCTTGTCTGCCTATTCTGCCATCTTATCGGAAGTCTCCCATTTAGGTTCTTAAGTTAATGTTTTAATAACTCTGAAATGTCTTTGTGTGACTAGGAAAAGGCCATAAGAATGACAAAGAATAGTTAAAACAGTCTGGTGCTGGTACAACAATAGACACATAGAACAATGGAGCAAAATATAGAACCTAGAAGTTATTCCATACCCCTATGGAGAGCTGATCTTTGACAAAGAGCCAAAACTCATTAAGTGGGAAAAAGATAGTCTCTTTAACAAATGGTGCTGGCAAAACTTGATATCTATTTGCAGAAAAATGAAACAGGACCCGTATCTCCCACCTTATACAAAAACAAACTCAAGTTGGAGGAAAGACCTGAACATAAAACCAAAAACCATAAAAATCATCATAGAAAAAAATAGGGACAAATTTAGGGGCTCTAATTCGTGGCATAAATACACTATCAAACATAACTGAAAATGCCCAAACACTAGAAAATAAAATAGAGGCCTGAGACCTCCTAAAAATTCGATACTTACATATAGCAAAAAATTTCATCAAAAGAGTAAAAGGAGAACCTACAGACTGGGGAAAAAAATTTGACAACAACATTTTGGCTAAGGGGCTAATGTCTAAAATTTACAGAAAACTTCAAGACCTTAACTGTGACACACAAAACACAAATAATCCAATTGAAAAATGGGCAGAGAACATGAATAGACACTTCACTGAAGAAGGCACTCAGGCAGCTAACAAACATATAAAGAAATTCTCGCCATCATTAGCCATTAGAGAGAAGCAAAATGAGATATCATCTCACCTCAGCACTAAGACCAAAGTCCAAAAAAAAAAAAAAAAAAAAAAAACCAGCAAATAACAAATGATGGCAAGGGTGTGGAGATACTAGAACCCTCAAACACTGCTGATGTGACTGTAGAATGGTACAACCACTGTGCAAAATGGCATGACACTTCCTTAAAAGCTAGAAATAGAAATACCATATGATTCAGCAATCTCACTACTAGGTGTATATCCTAGAGAAATTAGAGCCATGACCCAAACAGATATTTGCATACTCATCTTCATTGCAGCACTATTCACAGTAGCTAACATATGGAAAAAAACCTACATGCCCATCAACAGAAGAATGGATCAACAAACTATGGCACATATACACAATGGAATACCATGCAACATTAAAGAACAATGATGAATCTGGGAAACATCTCATAACATGGATGAACCTAGAGGACATTGTTGTTGTTGTTATGGGCCGTCGAGTCAGACCTGACTTATCACGACCCCTCCTTGGGTTTCTGAGATACTACCACTATGGAAGTAGATTGCCCAAACTTCCTACTGAGGATTGGCTGGTGGGTTTGAACCACCAGCCTTCTGGTTAGCAGTCAAGTGCCTTAGGCACTATGCCACCAGAGCTCCTTTAGAAGACATTATGCTGAGTGAAATTAGTCAACCGAAAAAGGACACATATTGAGACTAGTATTATAAAAAGTTAAGAAAATAGTTTCACACAAAAAGAAATATTCTTTGATGGTTACCAGGAATGGAAGAGGAAAGGAGGGTAAACCACTAACTAGAGAGTAGACACATATTAACTTGGGTGAAGGGAAAGGTTAAATAAATAAACATAAACTAACAACCCTGGAGATTATATAGAATGATAAAGAAATGGACTCTCATGCAGAGTTAAGATCTGGTTAACAAAGGCAATAGAACATATTTGTACCAGTATTGCTGATCTTGCTCTGCTTAGAATTAAAGCTGCAAATGCTAGATGTTACTCACCCACATGACATCATTCTTATCAAACTTCCTGGCTCTTTGTTGGATTGCATCGAAAGTATCTTCAGTTCAATTTGGAGAAATAAAGCACACAAAAGTCCACTGCTCATTTGTGTAACTTTTCACTCCCTGGCTCCTCAGGGCACCTTGACTTGCTTTTTCTGGTTGCTAATGCTGCTTCTAAACAGCCCCCACTCTGCCCAGATATGGACTTCCTGCCTCCATTCTATCAAGGTATTCTTGACTCAGAAATTACTCCTAGAGTCTGCAGTAAGCAGACAGGTTTTCAGGTCACCATTTCCTGTTAGCAACTTTATTTATTTATTTATTTTTGGTTACTATTTCCTGGCTTCTCTCTACTAACTTCTGAAATATAGCACCCTAAGTCAACTCACTTTATTCTCTCTTTTTTTTCTAAAATAAAATATCAGAGCAAGTCTTCCACAATCACTTCTTCCTTGGTTATTTTTTATTCCTTTTTAGGTACTAAATTCATTTTGAAACTGAAAAATAAAAGGAAACAAATTAAGTTCTTGACTTTCCTATAAGAATTGTACCCCAGGGTTAACTAAACAGTTGATAAGGGCAAGTTTCTCTTTAGAGAATTATTTCACTAATGAGTGAGAAAGAATGACAGAATTAATAAGCTAGTGGGTTTAGTCAGTGTTGAACAATGCTGCTAACATCACAAAAACAGTGACAATCAGACACTTAGTCATGGAAATATATACCTGCTCCCAGTTGCCGATATGAACCATGGCAAGCCCATGTGTTTCAAAGTAGAACTGTGCTCCAGAGGGTGTTCATGACTGTCACCTTCAGGAAGCAGATTGCCAGGCATTTTTTCCATGGTGCCTCTGGGACCATCACCCTTTAGATTAGTAGGTGAATGCTTAAATCATTTGTGCAACCCAAGGACTCTGAAATACACTACTACTTATGAATTAATCTTGGCAAAATATGAACCCGAATCTGAATAAGCATGTAGATTTAGCTAATTAATTTACATAAAATTGGGGGAGAGAGGATTTTACAGAAATGCAATCAGTAATATCCAGACTTTGGAGTAAAGGATAAACAACTCTGATTCTTAAATAATTCCAAGGGAAAAGCAGTGAGAGAAGGGGAAGGGAAAACATGTAGTTTGAAAGAGACTTAAGACGCGTGACAACCTATTACAATGTATGGAACTTATTTTGATCTGGATTCAAACAAATACATTACATTAAAAAAATGTAAGACGATCAGGGAAATGTGGACATTGCCTAGTTTTTCACGATATTAAGCAATTGTTAATTTTCAGGAGGGATAATGGTATTATGGTTATATTTTTTTCTTTTTTTAAAGAGCCTTTAGCTTTTAAAGATACATGCTGAATATAATAAATATTGATGAAGTGATACAATATCTTAGGTTTTCTTCCAAATAGTGCAGAGAAGTATGGGGAAATGGGTGGGAGTATAGATATTACAAGATTGACCATGAGTTCATAATTGTTTAAGGCAGATGGGAGTCATTACATTTATTTACTTTTGTATATGATTGAAAATTTCCACGATAAAACCATAAAATGAATTGTAACAATTGGAAGAATGAACATGGAATGTATAATTGCCAGACTATCAGAGGGGCAATAAGAAAACTTAATCAATTGAATAAAAGGCAGGCAAAGGGTAAGAGGGAAAAAAAAAACCCAAAAAGCATTTTAAGTAAATAACACAAAATAAGATGTCATAAATACATCTAGGTATGCTAGTAACGATAATAAATGAAATGGGTTAAATTCACATATTAAAAGATTGATTGGGTTAAAAAATTAAAATTTCAGATATAAAATTTCTTTTCAATTGAAACCCCTAAAATAGAAAAAGTGGAAGAAAGCAAAGAGATAGAAAAATATCTACTAAACAAATGATAATAAGCAGAAACTAGGCAAAAATTCAATAGATAGGAACTGAAAAGTATCTGATAGAATTGGCAACAAAGTCATCATTGGACAGCCTTGACAAGAACAATTTCAGTGGCAATTTCAATGGTGTAGTAGGAAGTGAATCAATCTTCTGAAGTACAGCCAGAATGTTGCTTCAAAGCCAGGATGGCAGGACTGTGTCTCACTTCTGACGTGTTATCAAGAGGGACTGATCTCTGGGGAAGGACATCACACTTGGTAAAGTAAAAGAGTCAGTGAAAAAGAGGAAGTCCCTCAGTGAGATGGATTGACACAGTGTCTGCAACAATGGGCTCAAACATAGCAAAGGTTGTGAGGATGCTGCAGAATTGGGCTGTTTTGTTCTGTTGTACATAGCGTCACTATGAATCAGACCTGACTTGATGACATCTAACAAACAAAAACAATTGGGAGATGAAGCCAGATTGCATTGAGATGAGTGGAATGAGTGGAATGGGAAGAACTAGAAAGGAAGAAGAAGTAGAGGTACAAGCAAGTGGAGGGAAAGCATTCTCAATTAGGGAGGTTGCTTCCTTATTTATTTGTTTGTTTATTGAGCCTGTATAAATACAAATGTAATTGTCATAGAAT
>NW_006921653.1:4908849-4910056 GCF_000298275.1 Orycteropus afer afer
GTATGTTCTTCCATTTATGTAGATCTCTTATGGTTTCTTGAAGGAGTGTTTTGTAGTTTTCTTTGTAAAGATCTTTTGTGTTCCTAGTGAGATTTATTCCCAAGTTTTTAATTTTGTTGATAGCTATTGTAAATGGTATTGATTTTCTTATTTTCTTTTCAGCAATCTCTTTGCTGGTGTAAAGGAATCCAACTGATTTTTGGAGATTGATCTTGTGCTCTGCCATTATGGTAAATCTTTCAATTAGTTCCAGTAATATTTTGCTGAGACTCTTATGTTTTCTATGTATGGGATCATATCATCAGAAAATAGGGATGGTTTTATTTCTTCCTTACCAATTTGGATGCCTTTGATTTCCCTTTCTTGCGTTACTGCCCTGGCTAGGACTTCCACTACAATGTTGAATAGAAGTGGTGATAGAGGGCATACTTGTCTGGTTCCTGTCTGTGAGGAGAATGGTTTCAGTCTCTCTCCATTGAGAGTAATGTTGGCTTTTGGTTTTGCATAAATGCCCTTTATTATGTTGAGGAATGTTCCTTCTATTCTTATTTTGCTGAGAGTTTTCATCAGGAATGGGTGTTGGATTTTACCAAATGCCTTTTCTGCATCGATTGATATGATCATGTGGTTCTTTTCCTTTGTTTTAATTATGTAATGGATGACATTGATTGTTTTTCTAATGTTGAACTGATATTTCATATCTGTTATGAACTCCACTTGGTCATAATGTATTATTTTTTGGATATGTTGTTGGAGTCTGTTGGCTAGGATTTTGTTGAAGATTTTTGCATCTGTACTCATGAGGGATATTGGTCTGTGGTTTCCCTTTTTAGTGATATCTTTGGTGGTTTTGGTATCAAGATTATGCTTGCTTCATAGAACGAATTTGGGAGGATTTCATCCTTTTTTATGTTCTGGAATAGTTTGAGTAGAATTGGTGTCATTTCTTCTCTGAACATTTGGTAGAATTCTCGAGTGAAACCATCTGGACCAGGGTATTTTTTTGTTGTTGGTAATTTTTTTTATGACCTGTTCCATTTCTTCTTTTGTTGTAGGTCTATTTAAATTTTCCACCTCAGTCTGTGTTAGAATAGGTAGGTAGTATGTTTTTAGAAATCTGTCCATTTCTTCTAGATTTTCATATTTGTTGGAATATAGTCAGCCATGTTGTTGTTGTTGTTATTTGCTATGGAGTCAGATCTGACTC
>NW_006921653.1:4910930-4912047 GCF_000298275.1 Orycteropus afer afer
TGAGGCTAACAAGCCCAAGGTGGACAAATAAAATGGCACAGTCCTGATGTTACCAAACCACAGAGCAGGCCATTAATTCAAGTCTGTTGTTAAGTCCCAGTGTTGGCAGAGCATGACAGGCTGCTGAATGGCATGGCTACATGCAGGGTCCAAGCGTGCCATAAGCTAGAGACTATTCCCAAAGCTGCTTTTTATATATGGGAAGCAGACCACATAACCAAAGCAGCTACTCAGCTGCTCCAATAGATTCCACCATGGAGTAATTACCAATCTCACCATGGGAAATAACTACCACCAGCTGCCCAGCCACTCAACCAGGCTGAGCCAAGTTGACACACCGACTTAACTACCACACCTAGTAATGGGATTGCTAGATCAAATGGTATTTCTAATTCCAGCTTTTTAAGGAATCGCCATACTGCTTTCCACAGTGGTTGTATCCTTTGACAGTCTCACCAGCAGTGTACGAGAGTCTAATCTCTCCACATCCTCGCCAGCATTTGTTATTTTCTGTCTTGTTGAACTTTGCTACTAGTGCTGGGGCAAGATGGTATCTCATTGTTTTGATTTGCATCTCTCTAATATAGCTAATTCCTCGGAAGGAAGGTTGGGCATTCCTACTTCCGTAATGATACTGCCTTGGAAACCCAAGGAGGGGTCGCTATGAGTCGGGGCCGACTCGATGGCAAACAATACAGATAATGAGGAGTTCTGGTGGCATAGTGCCTAAGACATTTGACTGCTAACCTGAAGGCTGGCGGTTCAAACCAGCAGCCACTCCTTGGAAGGAAGATTGGGCAATCTACTTCCGTAGTGATAGTGCCTTGGAAACCCAAGGGGAGGGGTCACTATGAGTGGGATCCGACTCAATGGCAATGAGTAATGGCTATGATTGTGAGCATTTCCTCATCTGCCTGAATATCCTCTTTGGTGAAGTGTCTATTCATGTCTTCTGCCCACTTTTGAAATGGATTGTTTGTCTTTTTGTTGTTGAGGTGTTGAACAGTTTTCTATAAATTTTAGAGATAAGCCCCTTGTCAGATATGTCATTGAATATTTCTTCCCAATCTGTAGGTTCTTTTTTTACTCTTTTGGAGAAGTCTTTGGAAGTACATAA
>NW_006921653.1:4912147-4916912 GCF_000298275.1 Orycteropus afer afer
GTTACCCTGTGATTTATAATTTTCTTCCCAAGTTTAGAACAGTTCATTCTATCTTGTAATTGTCCTGACTTCCTCACCATTTAGAAGTTTTGTAAGTACACAATTTTTCCCCTCTTTTTGTTTTTTAGTTGTCCTCATTTTCCAATCAATGTTTCTGGTTCCCTGTTTACAATCTTGTAGGCTTATTTACTTTGGATACTTCCATAACTGGGTTGGTTTCTGGGTTATGTCATTATGTGTATTAATGGTCAGTTGTTGTTTGCTGTTATTGGTTCTTTGTCCAAAGGACTCCCTTTAGTGTCTCTTGTAAGGTTGGTATGGTTTTAACAAATTCCCTTAATTTCTGCTTATCGGGAAATGTCCTAATTTCACCATCTTTTTGAGGAACATTTTTGCTGGGTTTATAATTCTTGGTTGGAAAATTTTTTTCCTTCAGAGTTTTATATAAACTGTCTTATTGTAAGTCCTGGTAAAGTTTAACAAGAAACCAATTGTGGGTAAAATGCATAAATAAGGCTAAAGGGAGAAAATAGAGTCTAATCCAGAAATGGGTCAGCCAGGTTAGGTATGTCAAATGTCTAAGGTTTTGGGGTTTGCTTACACATTCCCTACTTTTGATCAAGCTTCTGTTAGGGGACACTGATCATATTCACCCATCTAAGAGTAACCCTTCTTCCACAAGAACTTTAGTTGGGCTCTGTGGAATTCTAAGTCATCATTTAATTAAGTGATTGAGAAAGTAGTTACTTTCACTTTACCATGCTGTTGGGTTTCATCTTCAGGGTAAGCTGGTTTTCTAATGCAAACAGAGCTACATTAGAGGAAAAAATTGTCTCTCCAAAAGGGCTAACTCAAGGTGCAAAATCAATCTCTTCCAAAAATTTGACTTCTTCAAAATATATAACTCTTTGCATTGCAAGGGGAAGTTGCAGCAGAGTAATATGTATTAGATAAGCATTTTATGATCCATTTGATTATACACTGAACTCCTAGTGGTGCAGTGGATAAGACATTCAGCTGCTAACCAAAGGTCAGTGGTTCAAACTCACCAGCCACTTTATGGGAAAAAGATGGGGCAGTCTGCTTGCATAGAGATTTACAGCCTTAGAAACCCTATGGGGTAGTTCACTTCTATCCTATAAGGTTGCTATGAGTCAGAATCAACTCAATGATAGTGGGTTTGATTTATTTTTTGGTTTGATCATACATACATTTAATTATTCCCATTTTAATACTGAGTGCAAGCAAGAGCCAATACCTTCTTGTAGCTGGCAAAATATTAAAAAGTTGGGAACCAGATATGTGAGAAAATGAATGCAACCAAATTTTTGTAATCTCCTATTCTACTTTTTCTGTAGTATTTATCTAAGTACAGCAGGAGGTGTTGACAGTAGAATAAATTCCTTATTTTTTAATAGCTGTTGTTTTTCATGTTGTTTGTTTTATTATATTATTAGAGGTAGTTTTCCTTTATTATGAAGCTCTCCTTTAGTTTTCTTTTAGTACTAACACTAATCCCAGCAAACACTTGGAAGAAAAATACATTGTTTGACTAGCTCAATCAGTAGCTAATACTGGTAACTAAACTGAGTTTTGGATTTACCATCATTCCCCTAAGTCTATGCATGAAAATTCAGACACAGAAGCAATAAATTTATCATATTACAGCCTTTCAACCACAGCTACTGTCAATTTCAGTGGCATCACTGTCAAACAGATGCTACATATCAGATTATGGATTCCTCTGGACTGTTAGATCAACTTCAGATACTTTATTTTAATCTGACCAACAAATGGTATGGCCTACATAGATACTATACCACATCCACAGAATATTCTTCTTGCATCAGTGATCACGATTTCTATTCCTGCAGGACACTGATGCTGGTATCTGTAGATGGCACAGTACTGTTCTGTTGTACATAGGGTCTCTATGAATTAGAACCAACTCAATGGCACCTAACAAAAATAACAACTGAAACTCCTATACAAAATAGACCTCTAATGGCAAGATCTTTTAGATGCCTTGCTACTTCCCTATGAGATTGCTGTTGTAAAAATCCAGGCTCACTGACTTAAAAGAATTCCTCAAACAGAATAAATGCTCTTGCTGATTGAACGGCCAAACAAGTGGCCTTCCAAAATTTCATTGCACCTTTAAAATAGAGAAGGGCGTCCTTTCATTCAACTGTCCACGGCCAGATATTACCAGTCCTAATTCAGACAAAGCTACTTTAAAATGGCCATTAATACATCAACAAATGGTTGAAAATTGAAGAGATTGAAAAATGAAAAAAAGGCAAGATGATCCTTTGCATTGCAAGGGGAGTTGCAGTGGAGTAATATATATTACTAAAAGGAAGTCAAGCACTATTATATTATCTAATATTACTTTGACTAAGGATTCCAAAGACCTTTGTTGTGCTCCCATTCTCTTAACAATATCATCAGCAATTTGGGCCATAGTAGTGGACAGGTGATGGATAGATTTTTCAAGGTGAGGGACACCATGTCTAAGTAAGAAGGCTCAAAGCAATATCCATCCCATACTAGTCTATTTGCTGCCAGATTTCTAGAATTTTCCCATCCTCTTTTGTGGTAAGTTTTAGGACTAGTAAAAGTTTATAAATTAGTTCTCCAATGGGTGCTTTCTTTATAAGGATAAATATCTAAAGGGATTTCTCAGTGTCCTAATTGATAGGTCCTCATTGACCTATCAGTCTCCAACCATCCATGCAAAGTAGGGCTCAGGCATATGGTTCATTGTTTGGATTTTATTCTTATTCTTTGGGGTAGTCTGATATTCCACTTAAAAATACATATTCATAAGTGACACAGACTATACTTTATCATTGCCATGTGGAAAGAGAATGGGTTAGTTTGTTTGAGCCAGTATCCTGTTATGTAATTGTTATAAACAGATAATCATTCTACAAATACCGGCATCAATTTCCTGCAGGAATAAAAATCAAGATCACTAATGCAAGAAGAATTGTCTGAGGATGTGGTATAGTATCTATGTAGGCCATACCATTTGTTGGTCAGATTAAAATAAAGTATCTGAAGTTGATCTAACAGTCCAGAGGAATCCATAATCTAATATGATTTGTTTGATAGTGATGCCACTGAAATTAACAGTAGCTGTGGGTGAAAGGCTGTAATATGATAGATTTAATGCTTCTGTGTCTGAATTTTCATGTATAGACTTAGGGGAATGGTGGTGAATCCAACAATCAGTTTAGTTACCAGTATTAGCTACTGATTGAGCTAGTCAAACAATGCATTTTTCTTCCAAGTGTTTGCTGGGATTAGTGTAAGTACTAAGAGAAAAGTTAAGGAGAGCTTTATAATAAAGGAAAACTACCTGTAATGATACAATAAAATAAACAACATAAAACACCACAGCTATGAAAAAATAAATTCCTTTGGTCACCTGCATGAGAGAGAAAAGTTTAAAAGTTTTGTGAGGGAGAAATCCGCAGTCATGAAGCACAGCTAATAATACAAGAAAGGTGAAAATTATAAAGCAAAGCCCAAAGCTTTCAGTAGGCTTCATGAAGCCTTGTTCTGTGACCTTGGGATCAGCTGTCCACTTCAAATGTTTTCTGCTTCTGGGCACTTGGGCTTTTCAGGGTGATTTTCAGATCTCCAGAGGACTGGCAAGTCCATGAAGGTGTTCTTGCTTTCTTTCGTTAAGGTAAATGTATCAAGTCTTCATTCTCTGTAATTTGGCAGCAGGGGTTAGTAAGAAGGACTAAGTATATAAGGGCATGATTAATGATAAGGACAATGTAATTCCTGGAAAATAGAAAAAAATAGGCATAATTCCTGAATGACTTGTCCAGTAAAATGAGTTCCTCTATTGATGCAGAGGATTTCAGGTGCTAACCAAGTGGGGATGATATTTTAAAATTTTTTCTTAAATTGCAATTGTGCTCCAGCAAGGAAAAGCTTCTACCCAGTGTGAAAATCTACTAATCATCACTAATACATATTTGTAGCCATGAGATGGCAGGAGTTGGATGAAATAAAGTTGCCATTCAAGCAAAGGTCCAGAAGGCAAAGGGTATTTTCCAGATGGAACTTTTAAATGTTTTCCTGGGTTATGTCAAGAGCAAATGGGACAATGAGCTGGGACATGTTTGGCAGCTTCAAAAGATTTTTCCCTACCAGTATTTCCTTAATATTTAAGTCATCTTATTCCACACTAGGTAACTTCCTTCATGAAGGACTCCCATCATGGGAACATGTATTAATTTGGGTAGGACTGGCTTTTTCTTAGGCCCAGTCTACAATTAATAACAAGATCTTTAAATCATCTTGCCTTTTTTTCATGTTTCAATCTCTTTAATTTCAACCATTTGATGATGTATTAATGGCCATTCTAAAGTAGCTTTGTCTGAATTAGGACTGGTAATGGAGGATAATTACATAATATGGCCTAGCCAAGGTGACACATATGTTTGGGGACAGAATTCAATCAATAACAAAGGTCTTCCTCTTTTTCATTGGCTGTCCACTTTACTAAGCATGCTGTCCTTCTTCAGGGACTGGTCCTTTCTGATAACATATCCAAATTACATGCAAAATCTCACCATTTTTGCTTTGAAGGAGTATTCTGGCTGTACTACTTTTAAGACAGATTGGTTCATTTTTCTGGTAGTTCATGATATATTAATATTCTTCACCAACATCATAATTCAGAGTCATCAATACTTCTTCAGTTTTCCTTATTCGCTGTCCATCTTTCACATGCATATGAAGT
>NW_006921653.1:4917072-4918457 GCF_000298275.1 Orycteropus afer afer
GCCTTAACAAACAGGAGTTTATTCTTAAAATCTGGAGGCTTTAAGCCCAAGTTCAAAGTACCAGGCTCTAGGGGCTGGGTGAAAGCCCCTCAGCCTTGGGCTTCAGCTCTGCCTCCAGCTCCAGGCCCACTGAAGCTAGAGGCTTTTCTTCACTCAGACAGCTGCTGGCTGCTGAGGCTGTCAAGCCCAAGGCTGACAAGTAACAAGGCACAGTCCTGATACTACCAAATCACACGACAGACTATTAATTGAAGTCCATTGTAAGTCCCAAGGTTGGCAGAGCATGGCAGGCTATGAAACAATGATATGGCTACATTCAGGGTCCGAGTATGCTATAAGCTAGAGACCATTCCCAAGGCTTCTCTCCTTATATACAGGAAGCAGATCACAGCCCAAAGGCAGCTACTCAGCTGCTTGTGGTAGATCCCACCATGGAGTTGATTGCCACTCTCATCGTGGGGAATAACTACCACCAGCTGACCAGCCACTCAACCAGGCCCAGCCAAGTTGACACACAAATATAACTACCACACAAGTAAAACGAAATCCTTGACACCTTCAATTTTTCTCCAATTATCATGATGTTGCTTATTGTTCCAGTTGTGAGGACTTTTTTTTTTTTTTTATGTTGAAGTGTAATCTATACTTTGATCTTCTTCAGTAAGTGCTTCAAGTCCTCTTCATTTTCAGAAAGCAAGGTTGTGTTATCTGCATATTACAGGTTGTTAATGAGTCTCCCTCCAATCCTGATACCATGTTCTTCATATTGTCCAGCTTCTCAGAATATTTGTTAGCATACAGATTAAATAAGAATAGTAAACAGATACAACCCTGATGCAGTCCTTTCCTCATTTTAAACTGCACAGTTTCCCCTTGTTCTGTTTCAATGACTGCTTCTTGATCTAAGTGCAGATTCCACATGAGCACAATTAAGTGTTCTGGAATTTCCATTCTTTGTAGTGTTATCCATACTTTGTTATGATCCACACAGTCAAATGCCTTTGCATAGACATTAAAACACAGGTAAACATCCTTCTGTTATTCTCTCTTTCCAGCCAAGATCCATTTGACATCAGCAATGTAATCCCTCATTGCATGTACCCTTCTGAATCCAGCTTGAATTTCTGGCAGTTTCCTGTTGATGTATTACTACAATTTTCTTTGAATTATCTTCAGCAAAACTTTAGTTGTGTGTGATATTAATTATATTGTTCAATAGTTCTCACATTTTGTTGGATTACCTTTCTTTGGAATGGGCACAAATATGGATCTTGTGGTAGTTATATTTGTGTGTCAACTTGGCTGGGCCTGGTTGAGTGGCTGGGCAGCTGGTGGTAGTTATTCCCCATGATGAGACTGGCAATCAACCCCATGGTGGGATCTAC
>NW_006921653.1:4919042-4921215 GCF_000298275.1 Orycteropus afer afer
TATAAGCAAATGAGAACCTCTAGCACTGCATCCATTTGTTGAAACATCTCTGGATGTTCTGGCAATTCCTAAAGGCTTGTTTTTTGCCAGTGCCATCAGTGCATCTTGGACTTCTTCCTTCAATACCATTAGCTCTTGATCATATGCTACCTCTTGAAATGGTTGAATGTCAACCAATTCTTCTTGATACAGTGACTCTGTGCCCTTCATCTTTTTCCTTTGATGGTTCTTGCATCATTCAATATTTTGCCCATGGAATCCTTTAATATTACAACTCAAAGTTTGAAGTTTTTCTTCAGTTCTTTCAGCTTAAGAAATGCCAGGCCCATTCTTCCCTTTCAATTTTCTAACTCTAGGTCTTTACATATTTCATTATAATACTTTGTCTTTTTGAGTTGCCTTTGAAATCTGTTCCACTTTTTTTTTTGTCACCATTCCTTCCATTAATTTTAGCTACTCTATGTTCAAGATCAAGTTTCAGAGTCTCTTCTGACATCCATTTTGATCCTTTCTTTTTAATGACCTTTTGCATCAAGGATGATGTCCTTGATGTCTTTTCTCAACTTGTCTAGTCTTCAGTCATTAGTGTTTGATGTGTCAAATCTATTTTTGAGGTGGTGTCTAAATTCAGGTAAGATATTCTCAAGATCATACTTCCATAGTCTCTTCCATAGTCAGCCTCTGGACTTGTTCTGACTGCTGATATTGAGCTTTTCTGTTGTTTATTTCTACAGATTTAGTCGGTTTGATTCCTGTGCATTCCATACATTTATGCTGCTGAAAAAAAGGTATTTGCAATGAATAAATTTTTGGTATTACAAATTGCTGTCCTGAAATATTTGGCATTGTTTCTTTCACCAAGGCCTTGCTTTCCAACTACCTATCCTTTGTTTCCAACCTTCACACTCCAATCACCAATAATTATCATTGTATCTTGGTTGCATGTTTGATCTATTTCAGACAGCAGAAGTTAGTAAAAGTTCTTTAATTTCATCTTTGGCTTTATTTACTGGTGCATAAATTTGAATGATATTCATATTAACTGGTTTTCCTTGTAGCCTATGGATATTATCCTGTCATAGAGAGTGTCATACTTCAAGATGGATCTTAAAATGTTCTTTTTGATGATTGAACGCTATGCCATTTCTCTTCAATTTGTCATTCCTGGCATAGTAGATCATTTGACTGTCTGATTCAAAATGGCCAGTACTAATCCTTTTCAGCTCATTAATGCCTGGGATATGGATCTACAAGCATTCCATTTCATTTTTGCTGACATTCCATTTTCTTACACTCCTACTTCATAGGGGAGCTCTGGTAGCTTAGTGCCTAAGGCATTTGACTGCTAACCAGAAGGTTCAAATCCACCAGCCACTCTTCAGAAGGAAGATTGGGAAATCTACTTTCATGTAGATACTGCCTTGGAAACCCAAGAAGGGGTCACTATAAGTTGAATCGACTTGACAGCAGCAAATTTGGTGAGTTTCTACTTCATACATTCTATGTTCTGTTTATTAATGGTTGTTTGCAGATTCTTCTCATTTTGAGTCATGCCACATCAGCAAATGATGGTCAAGAAAGCTTTACTTTATCTATATCATCAAGATCAACTCTATCTTGAGGAAGCATCCCTTCCCCAGTCATATTTTGAATGCCTTCCAGCCTGAGGAGCTCATGTTCTGGCACTGTATCAGACAATGCTCTGCTGCTAGTCATCAGGTTTTCACTGGCCAATTTTTGTAGAAGTAGATCATCAGGTCCTTCTTCCTAGTCTTTTTTAGTCTGGCTGCTGAAACTTGTCACCATGGGTTACTCTGCTGGTATTTGAAATACTTGTGGCATAGCTTCCAGCATCAGACACAAGACGCCATAGTATAACAAACTGTCAGATGAGTGGTGCATTGGTGGAAGAATTCAGGAGGAGGTTACAAATACTCTGTTTCTATAATATGCCACAATCATGTATAATTCCAAAACAATATCTAATATGCATATAAATAGTTATGGACTCTCCTGAGGCTACTTTACAAGCTCTGCTAAGGCCAATTAGCTTGGCTTGTTGAGTGGAGGTAGCTTAGAGGAGAGCTTGCCTTTCAGTAGAGGTTATAATGAAATAAACAGCCTGATAACAACAGCTAGTAGGAACAGGTTTTAAATAAGAGGCATTTACAAA
>NW_006921653.1:4922275-4925957 GCF_000298275.1 Orycteropus afer afer
GGGGTTGCTATGAGTCGGGGCCGACTCAATGGCAAATAACAACAACAACAACAACATACTGTCATCAATGCAGGCTTGCTAGGAGTTTGAGCATATTAGTAAATCATCAACATATTGTAAAAAATTAGGTCATTCTTAATTGCAAATGTTGTAAGTCAGCATGGGGGATTTGAGAAAATACATGAGAGACTCAGTAAATATTTGAGGAATTTCATCCAAGTAAATTGCTGATTCTCCCAACTAAAGACAAACAAATATTGGCTCTATAGGGATAGAAGAAAACTAAAGAAGGTACTACAAACAACAGTTATAGTAAAATGTATGAAATCTAGAGGAACACTGGAAAGCAGTAAGGGAGAATTAGAGACTACTGGAGATCTGGAAATAATGATCCTGTTAGCCCACAAATCCTAAACAAACCTCCAGCCTCTGTTTAGTTTCTTAACAGGCAACACGAAGGTGTTACAAGGACTGATGCAAATGATAATGAAGTCTTTAGAAAAAAAAATCCTGAATAATGGGGGTTAGTCTGTCTTTAGTTTGCTGTTTAAGAGAATATTAAGATTTTTTAGCAAAAGTTTAGATATGTCTATTTGTATTTTGATGTGTTCTGCTGATAAAACCTGCACCATATCAGTAGATGTGGTGGTCCATCTCACTTACTGCTGTCCAGTTGGATCCAACTCATAGCAACCTCTCCTTGGGTTTCTGAGGCAGTATCACTACAGAGTAGATCACCCAATCCTCCTTCCGAGGAGTGGCTGGTGGGTTTGAACCCTTAGCCTTCTGTTAGCAGTCAAATGCCTTAGGCACGACACTACCAGAGGTTTCAGGAAATAATGAAAAAAGGTCAAAGGGAAGTTGGTTAGTCTTTATGTATGACAAATGCTTGCAAACAGCAAGCAGCTTCTTCCATCTGAATTAATTCTTATTCAAATTCCTCATTAAAGGTTTTTGAAAAATGAGGTAAGTTTAAAAATATTTTCCCTCTTCTGTGAATTGTAAATGGAAGTTCTGTTAAGATAAAAAGTCTCAGCCTGATAAATTGACAAGAGTATCAGGACTAAGTACAAAAGGATATAAATCTCCATTGGGTCCACAGGATATTGGAATGAGTTGAGAATGAACAAATGTTTGTTCTTGATTAGTGACCACCATGTTCTTGAGGCAGCGCAGTGGGTTTGGAGTGGGCTGAGGGGGGCCAGGAGGGAAGCAAGGCAGTGAGACCTCTTTGGAGTGGTCTGAGGGGGGCTGGGAAGTGAGTGGAGCAGTTTGGAACAACTGAAAAAGATGAACCTGTCTGTAAATTTTGTACTGTGGCAATTGCTAAGACAGACTCGGAAGAAGAAAGAGGCCATCTACTTCTCAAAGAATGGGGCAGTGAAAACCTTATGAATAGCAGTGAAACTGTCTAATACAATACTAGAAAACTTTATGAATAGCCTTGAAACATTGTCTGATAAAGTGCCAGCAAATGAGCCTCTCAGGTTGGAAGGCACTCAAAATATGACTGGGGAAGAGCAGCCTCAGAGTAGAGCTGACCTTGATGATGTGGACAGAGTAAAGCTTTTGGGACCTCCATTTGCTGATGTGGCATGACTCAAGATGAAAAGAAACAACTGCAAACATCCATTAATAATCAGAACATGGAATGTATGATGTATGAATCCAGGAAAATTGGAAGTTGCCAAAAATGAAACAGAATGCATAAAGATCAATGTCCTAGGCAGTAAAAAAAATTGATATCCTAGGCATTAGTGAGCTGAAATGGACTGATTTTGGCCATTTGGAATCAGACAATCATATGATCTATTATGCCGGGAATGACAACTTGAAGAGGAATGGCATGGTATTCATCATCACAAAGAATGTATCAAGATCTATTCTGAAGTAATGTCGTGATTCCTCCTGATGAGACTGGTAATCAACTCCATGGTAGAACCTGCCATGAGCAGCTGAATAGCTACCTTAGGGTGTGGTCTGCTTCCAGTATACAAGGAGAAGTTTGAGAAAGGTCTCTGAGCTTTTTGGCACATTTGGACTCTGAATGTAGCTCAGTCTTCATTCAGCAGCCAGCCATGTTGCCTGCCAATCTTGGGACTGTTTCTGGACTTGAACTAGTAGTGGCCTGCTGTGCTGCTTAATAATCATGGAACTATGACATTTTATTGTTGATTTTGGGTTTGTCAACCTAAGCAGCCAGCAGCTGCCTGAATTAAGAGTTGCCTCCAACTCCAATGGGCTGGGAGCAAGAGGCAGAGCTGAAGAGCAAGGTCAAGGGGCCTTCACCCAGGTCCTAGAGCTGGCACTTTGAACTAAGAGTTCTAGCCTCCTAAACTGCAAGAGAATAAATTCCTGTTTGTTAAAGCCTGAATAAATAAACAAACAAACAAACAAACAAACAAACAAACAAACAAACTATCCTGAAGTACAATGCTGTCAGTGATAGGATAATATCCATATGCCTATAAGGAAGACCAGTTATTCAGATTTACACACCAACTACCAAAGCCAAAGATGAGGAAATTGAAGATTTTTACCAACTTCTGCAGTCTGAAATTGAGTGAGCATGCAATCAAGATGTGTTCATTATCACTGGTGATTGGAATTCAAAAGTTGGAAACAAAGAATCACTAGTAGCTGGAAAATATGGCCTTGTTAATAGAAAAAGCTGGAGATGGCATGATGGAATTTTGCCAGACCAACGACTAATTTATTGCAAATACCTTTTGCAACAACACAAATGGAGGCTATACACATAGACTTCACCAGATGGAGTACACAGAAATCAGATTGACTACATCTGTGGCAAGAGGCAATGGAGAAGCTCAATATCCTCAGCCAAAACAAGGCCAAGAGCTGATTGTGGAACAGACCATCAATTGCTCATATGCAAGTTCAAGTTGAAGCTGAGGACAGTGAAAAGATGTCCATGAGAAACAAAGTATGGCCTTGATTATATCTGTCCTGAATTTAGAGACTATCTAAGGAATAGATTTGATACATTGAACACCAATGACCAAAAACCAGAAGAACTGTGGTGTGACATCAAGAACATCATCCATGAAGAAAGCAAAAGGTCATTAAAAAGACAGGAAAGAAGGAAAAACCAAAATGGATATCAGAAGAGACTCTGAAGCTTGCCCATGAATGGAGAGTAGCTAAAGCAAATGGAAGAAATGAAGATAAAAGAGCTGAACAGAAAATTTCAAAGAGTAGCTCGAGAAGACAAAGTCAATTATTATAATGAAATGTGCAAAGACTTGTAGTTAGAATATCAAAAGGGAAGAACATGCTAAGCATTTCTCAAGTTGAAAGAACTGGAGAAAAAATTTAAGCCTGAGTACAAATGTTGAAAGATTCTATGGGCAATATATTGAATAATGCAGGAAACAGCAAAAGAAGATGGAAGGACTACACAGAGTCACTGTAGCAGAAAGAATTGGTCAATGTTCATCCATTTCAGGAGGTGGCATAAGATCAAGAACCAATGGTATTGAAGGAAGAAGTTGAATCTGCACTGAAGGAACTGGTGAAAAACAAGTCTCCAGGAATTGATGGAATATCCATTGAAATGCCTCAACAAACAGATGCTGCACTGGAGGCACTCACTCAGCTTTGCCAAGAGATTTGGAAGGACAGGTACCTGGCCAACTGACTGGAAGAGAACCATGTTGTTGTT
>NW_006921653.1:4926437-4927611 GCF_000298275.1 Orycteropus afer afer
AATGAGGGATATCATTGGTGATGTCAGATGGATCTTGGCTGAAAGCAAAGATCCCAGAAAGATGTTTACTTGTGTTTTATTGACTATGCAAAAGCATTCAATTGTGTGGATCATAACAAATTATGGATAATATTGAGAAGAATGGTAATTCCAGAACACTTAACTGTACTCATGAGGAACCTGTACAGAGACCAGGAGGCTGTTTTTTGAATAGAACAAGAAGATACTGCATGGTTCAAGATCAGGAAGGGACTACATCAGTGCTGTAACCTTTCACCGTACTTATTCAATCTGTATGGTGAGCAAATAATCCAAGAAGCTGGACTATATGAAGAAGAACCTGGCCTTAGGATTGGAGGAAGTCATAAACAACCTGCTATAAGCAGACAACACAGCTTTGCTTGCTGAAAGTGAGGATGACTTGAAGCACCTACTGATGAAGATTAAAGACTATAGTCTGCAGTATGGATTACACCTCAATACAAAGAAAACAAAAATCCTCGCAGTTGGACCAGTAAGCAGCCATCATGACAAATGGTGAGAAGATTGAAGTTGTCAAGACTTCATATTACTTGGTTCTACAATCAACACCAATGGAAGCAGCAGTCAAGACATCAGAAGACATATGCATTGGGCAAATCTACTGCAAAAGACCTCTTTCAAGTGCTGAAGAGCAAAGATATCTCCTTGAAGACTAAGATGCACCTAACCCAAGCCACGATATTTTCAGTCGCCTCATATACATGTGAGAGCTGTACAATGAACAAGGTAGACTGAAGAAGAATTGATGCTTTTGAGTTGTGGTGTTGGCAAAGAATACTGAATGTACCATGGACTGCCAAAAGAACGAAGAAATTTGTCCTGGATGAAGTGCAACCAGAATGCTTGTTGGAAGTGAGAATGGCCAGACTTTGTCTCACCTACTTTGGTCATATTGTCAGAAGGGACCATTCTCTGGAGGATGTCATGCTTAGTAAAGTGGAGGGTCAATGAAAAAGGGGAAGGCCCTCAACAAGATGGATTGATACAGTGGCTGCAACAATGGGTTCAGGTATAGCAAGGATCATGAGGCTGGCACAGGACCAGGCAGTGTTTTGTTCTGCTGTACATAGAGTTGGAAACAACTTGTTGGCATCTAACAACAAGAACAACATTGTTCTTATATTATCCTTTT
>NW_006921653.1:4944693-4945241 GCF_000298275.1 Orycteropus afer afer
ATAGATTGCCCAACCTTCCTTCCAAGGAGTGGCTGGTGGGTTTGAACCACCAGCCTTCTGGTTAGCAGTCAAATGCCTTAGGCACTATGGCACCAGAGCTCCTAAGAGGCATTATGTTTTATAATTAAAGATCTTTCTGTATGTCTCCAATTGGCTTCTTTCATCCACAGTTAGGCTCCCTCTGAACCTACTAACTTATTTGTTGTTGTTGTTATGTGCCGTCCAGTCAGACCCGACTCATAGCGACCCCTCCTTGGGTTTCCAAGGCAGTATCACTACAGAATTATTAATTGATAAAAGTATGATAGCCCAGGTTCGTAAGTTTCTGTTAATATTTTAAATTTCTTTGTAAATTTTAGAGAATTCTTGTGGGGTTGGGGAACTCTTTTATTATAGCAAAATGTTCTGCTTCAGACCAGGGAGAAAATGTGACCTGTGGAGGTTTATGATCCTCCTCTGGATGCCTTATTTTAAAAAGCATTTCAGAAAAATTTATATCAATAGCTTTAGATAATTGGTCTTGTGTTGGTTCTTAAGGAAAGAAATGT
>NW_006921653.1:4948096-4957723 GCF_000298275.1 Orycteropus afer afer
TTTGTGCCATGCTCACAGAGTTTATAGCTTATAGGCTTTCAGATCCCTTGGAAATGACTAGACAATGACCAAGCAATTTAACAGAGATTGTCAAAGATGCTCAAGCATAGCAAAGATAGGGCAGATGGTGCAGAACCAGGCAGTGTTTCATTCAGGCAGTGTCTCATAGGGTAGCTATGAGTTGGAATTGACTCGATGGCACCTAGCAACAACATCAAAATAATCTTGCAAGATCAAAACAGATCGCCAATAAAGCTCAAAGAGCTACAATGCAAAGAGAGCAGAGCTGGCATTGGAGAGGTTATTTACCTTGCAGCAACTCCTGAGAGTTCTTGGAGGTGGAGAGCACAAGTAGTTCTGCTGGCACCAGGACCTGAATTCTTAAATCCTTGGCAGCCACAGCAGGTGATGCACATTTGATATCCCACTTCTGACACCAGAAATGTCATAGAATAAAAGATCTGGCACACTGTAAAAGCATAAATCGTGAGGTTTATTGAGGAATAGAACAGTTTGAACTGGGTAGCATACATGGAAAACCAACATATGCTCCTGTGTGCTGGAGGGAGAGAGGAGTTTAAATACAGAAATATTAGAAACTAACAGACAAGTTTTCTGATTGGTTGATATTTACAGGACTTTCTGTAATTTAATTAGTCACAAGGTATCATGAGACTCCAGAAATTTTAGTTAAAAAAACACAAATTGTTTTTCTAATCTGCAGATATCTTATCTTAGGGCTGGCATGGATAAGTGTTTTACAAAATTAGTTTTGCAGGGGCCTTGGTGTAAGCATTCCTTTCAAGAACCAATTATGCAAAGAATGGAGTAAGCAATAAGTTTCTTGGGACAAATGATTGCACTTTTAACTATGTTCCTAACCCCCACCCTTATTTGCTAAGGGCAGGTAAAGTTTTACAAGAGTCCAGCTGCGGGTAAAAAGCAGAAATAAGACTGAAAGAAAACAATGTCATCTAAAGTCAAATCGAGTCTAATCTGGGTGAGCCAGTTTAGTTATGCCAAATGCCTCAGGTTTTGGGATTTGCCTATATTATGAAGCCAGAGAGTACAAGAAATGTGAGAGAGAGAGACAGGAAGAATCCAGGGGAGGGAGAAGGTTGAAGACAATGAGACCCAGAACACTGGTGGAGCACCAGACATAGAAGCAGACAAGAAGGAAACACTTTCTATTTTATTTTATTTATAATATATTAACATATCATTACACAAACAATACATGAATGCATACTCAAAAAACATCAAATGTTATAGTTAAAGCTAATGTACTCCACCAAACTACTGTTACCAGTTTGGTTAGTATTCTTCCAGACCTTTTGTATACATTTATATAATACACAGATATGTACTTAGAGAAGTACACTATATATTATTTGTGAGTGTATATGTCAATGTGTATGGTGTGTGTTTTAACATCAATGGTATCATAAGTATTACATGTATAGTCTTTCAACTTTTTATCAAATAAAAAAAAAAAACCCAAAAAAACTTAACATTTTATCTTAGAGATCTTTCCATCTTAGTCCATGTAGAACTCTCATTCTTTTTCATTGATGCCTACCTAGTATTTTATAATAATATATACCATACTCCATTCTCTTGATGGATATTTTGGTTTTTCCAATTTTATACTACCACAAAAGTACAATTGATATTATTTTACAAGCTGCCTTCTAGAAGTATTTATTAAAAACAGAAATTTCTGAGTGGGTCACAAAGTTTGTGAATTTCAAATTTCAATGGATACTATTCAATTGCCTTTAAAAGAGTGTGTGGCAATTTATACACTCACCAGCAATGTAGGATTCCTGTTTCCCACACTCCTGCCAGCACTTTATTTTATGCAGTTTTAAAATATTTGTCAATTTAATTTGAGATAATTTCTTGTGTTTTCATGTGCATCTTTCAAAGCTGAGGTTGAGCATCTCTTCATACCCTATTTGTAAACTTTTTGCTCATGTGTATTTTCACAAGCAGAAGATATTCAAGTTTTCAATTTCTACAAGGGGTATGTTGCTCAAAATGTATAAGACTCTCTACTAGTTTAGCTGGAATTAATTTTTTGCAAGTTAGAGATCTAAATTACTTTTTCCTAAATAATTATATTGTCCCAATCCTGTATGTTAAATAATTCATTCTTCCTTCACTAATTGGAAATGCCACTTTGATAATTTATTTGTGTGTTCCTGGATTCTCAGCTCTATTAGGGATTTATTTTTGGCACAAGGCACCTGAGTTCTTCTTAACTTGGTTCATTGAATGATGGCTGATTTTCTCAGCCAAGATAATGCAAATGTTTCCTTATGTGACAATAGACAATATAATTCATGACACACAAATCCTATTCTACATTGTTTTGATATAAATCAGTTCTATTATCTACAAACTTAGAATATTAAAAAATGTGTAAACTTCTCTCTCAAATAAGATAGTTCCTCTTTTTTACGGGACACTTCACAGGCTCATTGTAGAGGTGTAGTGGACCTAAGCTCTGGTCCTCAGGAGGCACACTGCACCTCCATACTGACCCTGTAAGATGTCTCCTAGGAATGCAGGAACCTCACCTTGCCCCAAGTGAGAGGCTTTTCACCAGTTTTTCTCTTTCTAAAAGTATTATTTGATGTTAAAGCTTTTTGGTGATTTAAAGTTGTTTCCTGGTAATGTCAAAGAGTTTCACGTGGATGGCAATATTACTGTTGGTTTATATGAAGGGAAATTATATTCTTCAGTGAATGATGTGAGGTCCACAAACTATGACATGCAGTCTGAATAAACAATGTGGCACTTCAGCTTTTACTTTTACACTGGACCATGAGCTTCTGGAGGAGAAGAATCATGTCCTATTCACCTCTCTATCCCTAATCATCTAGTATAGCGTGGAGCACCTGAATTGAAGTAGAACTGAATTACACATCAACAAAAGTTTTTTATAAAACAAAAAACCCAAACTTACCAAAACTTTGTGTTAGGAACTTTACTATGTAACGCATTAGTTATTCACATAATTATTTTTTTTCTGTCCATGCAAGTCATCAAATAAGTATTATTATATTTAGTAGGAACACTAAAAGTAGACACTGACCTGAAATTATTTTATGCTCAAATGGGGGGAAAATGCTGCCTTCTGTCCGTACTTCCTCAGGTATGATCTATCTATAGATGTGTTGCTTGCCTGTGAAATGATGGCAAGAACTGTGATCTGGAAAATATTTTGGGATGCAATGGGCAAGGATACATTATAGTTGTTATATAGAAATATTTCAGGCATGCAAAAGAATGAAATGAAAAGGTGAAAGAGGGAAATTTGTCAAGTATGGCATTGACTTCTTATAAAATTGTTATTTTTATGACCTAATTTAGCAGATATTTTCCCTCCTCACTTCAAAGGGATAACTGTGGCTTCTCCTGGCACTCGTGTCAGTTTGTAAATTTAGCCGGATCTATGACATCACACTATGGGAAAATTCCCCAAACTGCCTAATCTGCCAGTTTCCCTGGTGAAGAATAGGAATAATGTTCACCATCCAAGTATGTTCAACAAATTCAGTGACCAAGTGGAATCTGCCAGTGAAAATAACAACTTCTTACTTCACCATCACCAATCCTGAAAGGATGCTTTATTTTTCTTATTTAAGACGATCCCATCCCAGAAAAAACAAAACAAAACAACTCACTGCCATCAAGTGGGATCCAGCTCATAGTGACCCCTCCTTGGGTTTTTGAGGGATATCACTACGGAAGTAGATTGCCCAATGTTCCTTCCGGGGAGTGGCTTGTGGGTTAGAACCAACAGCCTTCTGGATAGCAGTCAAATGCCTTAGGCACTATGCCCCTGGGGTGGGGGGCAGAGGAAAGAAAGTATGTCTGTGAACTTTAATTTGCTTTGTATACTGCCCCACTTAGCATTTTTCATCTGTGAACACAGCATGTCATACCAATTGTTTCCTACTAAAGAAATAACTACAATAGCATTTTTACAATAATGCTTCCACTGGCAAAAGGAGTACATGCATTTAAAGAGTGGATCTTGCTAGATAGTTCGAGACCTGGGGTAGAAATATATGATAGGTGAGTATTCTGGAATGTCAAAAAAGAAAAAGAGGGTGCAAATATATATCACTAAATAATAAACTATTGGTATTGCTAGAGATTGAAACAAGGATTATCACTAGGAGACTTGAGGCAGGAGGTGGGGGGAAACAGGCCAGTTCTGTTTAGGCAGGAGACTCATGGGGGCAGAAAGAAGACTGCTGGTTGACCTGTATATAAGAATGAAAGGCTGAAGCCTAGCAAAACCTATTCTGACAGGCTGTCAGTAACTGCAAGGGGGCAAGACCTCAGATTTCTCTTCCCAGAAAGCAAGGAATAACAGCTCTGGACAGGCTTTGACTCTCTAATCCTAGTCACCACAAAAGGACAAAATTTGGTTTACCTTTAGGGCCGAATTTACACAAAAGCTTAATGTTACTTTACTGCCAAGATTCATCTATTCCCCCTACCCTTTTGTTAAATTCTTGAAATTCCTTTAACAAGAAAAAAAGACTTTAGTTTCTCAGAAATACATGGTTGTTGGAAGGAAAAAAATTGACCTCAACTTTCAAGTATGTTGGGAGTCATTGATCTTTCCTTAGAGAAGAGCAAGAAAGGAGACCTACTGGTGATAATACAAAGCCTATCATGGAGGAAAACTGGTAAGACCCAAGACACATTTCCTTCAAGAGCTTCACGATTTCCCCCACGTAACTTTACCTATTCATCATTTCTCATCAGGACTATTATTGTCCCTCCTAAATTCTCAGCTTCAAGTTTCAGGCCCTCTAACCTAACACTGGAATGGCTAATTTTTCTAAAATCCAAATCTGAACATGAAACTCCTCCTGCGTAACTTCATTTAGTAAATTATTCTTGCTTTCTGCTTGTTATGTGCCATTGAGTCAGTTCCAACTGGTAGTGACCCTACGTACGACAGTTTGAAACATTGCCAAGTCTTGCACCACCCTAAAAATCGTTGCTATGTTTGAGCCCATCCTTGCAGCCACTGTGTCAAAACTACTGTCATTCATTGCCTGTCTCCAGTGAAACACCACTGTGGCTGCCCTAAAGGAGCCTTGGTTACACTCTCCGTTAAGCCTTTTGAAAATTTTTATTTTCTTGTGCTTGGAATGAATGCTCTTCCCCTTGGAAGAGCATTGTGTGTCCTCCAAGACTCAGGTGTCACGTCTTTGAGGAAACCGTCCTTGACAAAGCCATCCTTGTCTGGTATACTTACAACTTTATTGTTACATCTATCAGCTGCCTTGTCTATATCCTCAACTAGACTGTGAATCTTGAGGGTTGGGTTTTATCCTTTTAACAGGATTATGTAAGAGAATTGAGCCATGTCACAAAGTACCTAACACTGAGCTTCCTTTAAAAAGTACATGATTTGAACTCATCTTAAATCTTGTTTCCAGAAAATCATTCTTTAGTTCTAGAAAAATATAATCTATGAAATGTAGAGGTATTCTGGTTATTCTAATTTTATAGTTCTAAAGATGCTTTTTTCTTTTTTTAGATTCACCAATGACTAGAGTTTGGAAACTGGATGAATACCACAATCTCTATCTGTGACAATTTTTTGTGAATGGCAGTTCCAATGACCAATAACACTAGGGTTTGATGGTAAAACATTCTTGCCTCAGCACTTCTAAATAGCTCAGAACATTGAACTGGTATTCCTGTGCCCCCAAAATGGGATCTCAGTAAGTTGATTCCAGTTATGTAGATCAGGAGACCCTAAGTCTCCAGGTAAAACTGAGTTATTTAAGATTCTAAATGAATCAGTTAGGGAAATGTTTGAAGTTGTTTCCAAAGACAATAGATCTGATAGTAATAAACATAGTAACTTTTCCTACCCTTGTAACATTTGTCACTGCCTTTGAAATGGGTACATGCCTCTTGGGAGTAGGTTTAGATGTAAAGGCTTCCTTCCACAGATCCCTAACAAATTCTCCAAAAAATACGGGGAGATGATGAGAGTGCAGAGGACAGGAACTACAATTTTGCAATTTTTTTTTTTTTTTAAAAAACATTGCAGCATGAGTTGAATGTCTTCTCATGTCATTAAACTGAAAAGCTTATTCTTAGTTATTTAATATTCTTTTTTATGGATGCATTGTAATTGAGTTAAAAATCTTATTTTTGACACGTGTTTCCAATTTTTCAAACATCCTTAATTGCACTTCTAAATAATTAGAATACATTCCTGGAAATGTTACTGAATCAAATATTAATATTTAAGGCTCTTGATACATATTGCCAAATTACTTTCTAGAAGTACACAGGAAAGTCTACCTTTCTAGCATTAAGTCCTGCTACATAAAGACAGTTATTTCTCTTGTGAACTATCCATGTTTTTTCCCTTGTCGTTTGTGTTTTGTTCTAGTCTTTTGTTTTTGTTATTTTTTAAAATGTAAAAGTAGTAACTGTTTGTTAATTATCATTTTAATTAAACTTTTAAGATTTTAATCATTTGTGACTTCTATTACTTTTTTGTTTATAAAGTGTTGTGCTATTCCCAGAACCAAAATTTGTTACATTTACAAAAATCTCAAACGTTTCTAAGTATTAGTTTTTCTCCACCTGTATTGACTATCACATTGTCAGCATCTGAAGGGCATACCCAGGAATTCTTCTGGTAACATTCCAACGGTGAAGTTTTACATTCTATCTCATCTGCCTTCACCTAAAATCTCACTCTACATTCTTAGGGTTACTTAGTAAAGCCTATGCACTTAGTTTCTCTAGTTATTTCTAGTATTATTCATTAACAATAAAATTTTGTTTACTGACATTTTGTTTATATCCTACAGCATAATCAATATAAAATATTTGGTAACTCCATTTACACCCCAATTTTATGCCTTGTGTGTGTGTGGTTTGTGTGGCTAATCTGAGTATTTCAAAAACTATCTTCCTTTAACATGGAGAACTAATTACTGGTTCTCATTAACTCCTGCTTAGCTAGCTGGCTATAGATACAGAGCATGTTAATTTCTACAGGCACCTCTCTGAATTCAAGTAAAAATTTTGGTAGACAAGGATTTCCTACTAAAGTATTATTAACATAATATGAATAGAGTACAGATATTGCTATTTTTTTCATTCCTTTACATTATTTACTTTGAAAATTTAAAAGCTATCACTAGTCACTAATAACATAGACTTTCATTTAAGGAACATTTTGAAATGTGAAAATACAAATCTAATCAAATTAAATTTTGAACACATATAGAGCCAAATATTTCAACAAAACTGCAGTTTAATTTCAGAAAATGTGTTAAAATATATATTTATACATCAATTTCTGACATACACTTAATGTGTTAGTATACACAAAATGATGCTTTCTCTTGAAACTGTATTTATGAAATGTACATTTTAATTTAAATACTCAGTATACACTGCACTTAATCTGCATGTTGCATTTATTAAATACATTAAAATCTGCAATGTAACAAAACGTTTTCTGCATACGAAATTCAAAACACCATTTTAAATGAACAAAAGATGGCTCACTTCATTTTTTTTTTTTTTTACAACTAGTGTACAGTACACTAGCTCAGCTCCACCATACCACCTGTTCGTTCTTTTTATTTGACATTGTTCACAGACTAGTACATATTACAATAAGAGTGCTGGATAAAAACATGAGGTACGGAAGTGGTTCAAAGATTATAGGTCATGCAGATCATGCTAGACAGCAAAGAAAATTGTGACCGAGAAAACACTAAAAAAAAATACATAAAGAATGTGCATTACACACATATATATATATATATATATATGTGTCTGTGTGTGTGTGTATTTTTTATATATATATATATATATATATATATATATATAAACCAACAAACAAACAAAAGAAAAACAAACTCCATTACACAGCTTTGCTTCTTTGGTTACAAAGTAGGTTGAACAATTTCACAGCTTTTTATTCCCACCCGAAAAAAAAGTCATACGAAATGTCAAAAAGCAGAGGAATCATGGCAATTTCTCTATTAGAAAGTAGAAACAAATGAACAAAGTTTTCTTCATCAAAATAGCCCAATTATTTATTGTATCACAATAACTGGTGACTACCTGTACAGTTGCACTATGGTCTTCATACTTACACTATACAAAATTTACATTCAAGCTGGGTCTTTACTACTGAAAATAAATACCGAAGGTAAATTGCCATTAGTGTTAGAAATATGGCAGGATTCTTTTGTTCAATTATTGCCTAAACGTTTTCTATTAAATGCAATCCTGTCTTTCAATTCCTTTACTGATACTTATATTTATTTAAAAAAATTAAAAAAGTTCTGTGACATTGTTCATGTACATTATGAAAATAGCAGCCCTGTAATAAATAAAACACAAATAAATGAAAACTTATGTAGGCAAATGTTACTGATATTGAAAGAAAAGTGGCTCTTTAGATGAACTGTTATTTATAATGTGATAGAAAAGGCTCAGGGTACTCCATGGATAACCAGAATCAAGGGAGAGCCACCAAAGCTCTTAAAGACCTCACTCATGAGCATCAGGTAAAATGCAGACTTTGTTCCTGTTAATAAACCCCAACTATTATGCTCCTTTTGTATTGATGACACAGAACTGACACATCAACAGCGCTGCATGACATCTCAAAGAGAGGAAAAGCTCTTGTAGAATGATTGTCTAATACTGAAAAGGCCAAACACACAACCGAAGCATGGCTACTTGCTTTCGTATAAAGTGGAAAGAACACCAGTGGCACACAAGGATAGATTGCTTTCAGTTTTTTTCTTAATGAGGCAAGAAAGCTTATGCTGAGGAGACATTCGGCTGCTGTGGAGGTTGCGTTGGCTGTGGAGGCTGTGCTATCACTGCTTGCTGTTGAGAAGTGCTACCAGGATTGGCCTGTTGGGCTGGGAGTTGGGATAACTGATCATTGTTTGAAAGAGATTTTAACAGTGCATTTTCTCGTTCAAGTAAAGAGTTTCTTTCAACTAATTCTTTTATTTGTTCCTTTAGAACTTCCACTTCTTCTCTTACTGCATACATCAAATGGCTTTTCACCAGATCCTGTGAAAAACAAAAATCAAGACTGTAAAAGAACTGAAAGGGAAAGGTTCTAGCCTACTTGGGGCCTTATAAACACAAGGCATTTTCAACATACTCATTTTTCTGCTCTTGTTTAATGATTATGGTGTATCTTGACTGGCCTTACCGGAGAGAGGGTGAAAAAAAAATCCAGTTTCCAACTAGTAGCAGCAAGTCTAGGATGTAAGGTTGATTTGGAGTGATTTTCAAAATTTGGAGTGTTTCTAAAAATAACAGCTCCCTAAATTGTCAATTGTAAGCTTAGAATTAAAAAAAGTTTAAAATCACATGCTTAGATGTCAAGACTAAGATTAAAAAAGGAGCAACATTCTGATGGAAGCTGTCTAGTATTAAACCAGTCCTAGTACTGCTTTAGGAGCTCTGGTAGCATAGGGCCTAAGGCACTTTACTGCTAACCAGAAGGCTGGCGGTTCAAACCCACCAGCCACTCCTCGGAAGGAAGGTTGGGCAATCTACTTCCGTAGTGATACTGTCTCGGAA